>NC_088797.1:109504322-109824322 GCF_011386835.1 Chrysemys picta bellii
TTTCTCCTTGTATGCTTCTATCTGTACTATCAGATCGTACACAAATCAGAGAGGCACAAAATTTCAAGTGAGGTGAAGTAATTTCAGATATCTGCATTATCAATGTTTTCATTCCATCTAGAAATTTAACTTCAGAGTACTCTCTAAATAGCTTCAGTTCTAACAAGTCCTTGTTGAGGACTAAGTTGTTTGCTCCTGGCTTTTCCTAAAGAGAAGATTGATTATATTTCACTTCTGATGGGCCTTATAGTCACAATTTCCATTGCAGGAAAGGAGCTAAGTACGAAGTGCAGGATTGGAGACGTATTAGGTTCATAGGGTTGTTTTGGGAACTGTGTCTTTTTAAAAAGGGGTGGGGGGAAACCTCTACAAGTTTCTACTTATTTCACAATCCCAGCATTTCTCAATGGTCATTTTAGAGTGATGACACTTTTGTTCAGGCAAATATTTTTGACATTTGAATTTTTTTGTTCCCCCAAAGCAAAAAACAAACAAAGGTATGGGGGGAAATGTTGCGGGAATGCATGTGAGGCACACACATGCACACAAGACTTTAGAGGATACTGAGGCTGAGAGACAAATTCACACAAGCTAGGAAATGCAAAAGGTAATGTTCAAGCGATATGATGCCCTGATTATTATTTTCATTGGTAAATATAAGGCAAAGCGATCTGAAGGCTCTCAATCTGCAACCCTGACGCAAGTCATTCTGACTCACTCAAGCCTCTTCTTCACTGGGCAATTTTAGAAAAAAATGTCCACCATTCCATTGAATCAGTATTAGCACCCATGAGATGTTTTTCTAAAATTCCCCAGTGGAGGCACAGCCTTAGGAATAGTCCAGTGAAATCTCAATGGGAGTTGAAGAGATTAAGCACTAGACGGATTAGGCACGGAAAAGCATTCTGTATTAACAAAGTTCTTTTGCATTACAACAGGACTAAGTTTTCAAACAATCTTTTCAATAAGCACCATGCTGTATATTTTACAGAGCTGATTCAATTCTTTACTGCGAATACATTCTAATGAATTTAATCCTTTTCTCTTCAGGATGAGGGGACAAGCTGATTCTGATTTGTTATTTGTAAGTTTTCACCAAATAGTTAGTGAACACATTTCAGCCTCTGGGTTGTTCACAGAACCATTCACTTTGACTAGTCACAATTTGTGGTGTGTCTTGGATCCCCTAAATCACAGAGGATTGTTTCTGTCCCTTGGCCAGATTATTTGTGAATCTCAAAATTTCAATGAACTTTAGCACAAATGTGAACTAGTAGTTGCCTGAATACTCTTCAATAACAAATAATAATGACTCCCAACTGATAACAGTGCATCAACCTCAACACGTCTTCACAAAAGTAATCATGAATCACTTTTTGTTTTGTTCAATTTCCTCTAATATTTTGATTCTTTAATTCAATATACTGAATAAAATGACCAAGAACTCACTAAACACAGGCTTAGAAATGAGCGATTAAGGTTCCTTCTTACATACTATTGTGACAATAAGTAATTAAGGGAACCACTCTATTCCATCCACCTTCAAAATAGGCAAAACAATGGGAATCCTAAGAAGTATATACATTTTCATTTTAAAGAAGCCCAATAGCTTGATTATCCCAAAGTCTTCACAAATATATAATTATTTGAATAGAATTGTTGCAGAAACCTCAGCTATACAGTCACTACCCTTCTTCCATATTAACTTATCTTCCTACAATTCAAGCCTCCAAACTCTGACCGTCTTTATATTGGGGGGCGGTTGGAATCTTTTCCAGCTTAGACTTTGCATGCCAAATTTCAGTTTAAAGTGTAGTTCTACACAGGAAAGGTGCTCTAAAAGTTGCATCGTAGAGTCCCATGTTTATCAGTGATGTCCACATGAAATGTGCTCAGTTTACAACTAAAACAATTCCCTCCTATAATTTCTAGACCTCAGACTCAACCTGGAATCTGGAAGTCCAGGTGGGTTCTTTCCTTCCAATACAAATTAATCCCAAGTAACACTTATGCAAAGCCATTGTCTTCAGGTATAGCTGACTGGAATGTAACAAACAATTCTGCTGCTGATGCACAAGGAGGTGGAGAGTGTAGTTCTTTTTGTTGGGTATGCAGGGCTAACAGGAATAAAAAGTGGTTAAAACCTTACTTTTGTCACTGAAGTCAGAAGATCTGACTCTAAATACACAGAATACATATACAAAACAGGCCCCTGATGGGCACCTTTATTTTTCAGAGTAGAACCACACTTTCAAGGAGTGTTTATCTGCAGAGTTTTGGTTATGCAAAGAGGATTTTATAATGGAAATGTTCACACAACCTTAATACTAACACTGCTAGATATACTCCAATAATAAAAGCAATTTTTGTTATATAATGTTATATCTCAACTTGTATAAGTAGCTGAAAAATAAACCCGTGATCTTTCAACTAGTATAAGCACAGAATTACTATCAAATTCAACAGGAGTTCTAGCTAATGAGCAGTTGCAAGATTGGACACTTAACATATGAAAACTATTCAGAAAATGACAAGTGTTCTGCTCCATCCTGCCTCCAATGATCCAATCAACTCTCAAAAGTTTGTCAAGGAAAAAAGTTCACGCTTTAACTATTTTTTATAATAAAAATGTATTATGCAAATATAGTGCGTGTGAAAGTGCAAGACTGACAGCTTTGGAGATTCAAGTCTTTCTTCAGTGTTTTAATCTGCATAACATGCACAGCAAGGGCACCACCAGCAAGACAGGCTTCCCCATACTGTCCTGCCAATGTGCCTCAACCGTGACCTGAAGGAACCACTACTAATGGTAAAATGATGATTGCCTGCAAGGGTGGAATTTGTACCAACAACGGATTTGTGATCTGACAGACCACCATGGGCATAAAACTGCCATCAGATGTAACAGTTTATGGTCAATACTAACCAAGGCTGGATATGAACAACTGACCTAATAGTTAAAGGCTCTCCGGCTTCTATCTCCAACCTACTTTGTCATCTAGTCCTCCCAAGTATGATCTAAATGACAATTAGCTGAAAACCATTATCCCTGCAGCACTGGTTAATTTAAGTAATTTAATTAGTTCACACATTCAAACCAACTTCCTTGATTATTCATAGGGATCTGCAACACTGCCTGTCCTGGAGAATTATCTCAAAATTCAACCTTAGGTTAACCAGGAGTAGACCTATTGCACAACCACCTATTTATTATTACAAGAAAAATAGTTCGGAATGGATTACTTTCTAAGATCCAGATCATGCAAGGGGCAGAATACTTTTTGTGAGGGAGGTGGCAGGCAACCTCCAATCCCATTCACTTAAACAATTAATTTCAGTTGGAGTTGAGGGGACTCAGAATCTTGATGATCAGACTGTGAGAGTACTGAACAGACTTTCAGATTCATTATTCCAAATCATCATTTGACGTAAACAAAGAAATGCAAAGGATCTACATCCTTTTCGGTACAGGTTAAAAATAATTGCATGGCCATTATGGAAAAAAGGTGTGATAAATGAGACAATATTTGCAATAATCTGAGTAATGATTTAGAAAACTGACTGCAACACTTTACAAAATTACTAAAGATATTAGACCTAAAGCAATGGTCTTGAATTTGAGAAAATCACTTACCCTTAACGTTCTTACAAATTTTCCTAAAAATCACCATTTATCTCCAGGCATGGCACAGACAACCTGGAAACAAGGATTTCGAAATTTAGGAAACAAAATTAAAGATTGACAATGTTCTTTTAACTTGTTTCTACTCACTTCCCAGCTATCACCACTGATGATGCAATATGTAATTTAATTTGTGTTATAATCTATTTTCTTCACAAGGAAAATTTAGAATTTGGTTTAGTATAGACAAAGATCTTCCCACATTCCCTTATTAATGGGGGGGCGGGGGAGAGAGGTATTTTTAATGACTTCTAGATTTTGGAGGTTAAGAAGTATATCTGTTTGCTGGTGGGCTTGAATTCTGCTAGAGGTGCAAAGTCCTAGCCACTTCTGGGGTAATGAAAGAAGCCAGTCAAGGTATTGTATACCGTCTTCCATTAAGAAAAACTCCGAGGTTTAAGGCTATCTGTATTTAAATCCAAGGAGAGATAAGACATTTAAAATTTAGTAGCACTCAGTTATATACCTGACATAGAAAAATGGCTGCAATCCTTTTTATAAGGTTGGAAGATAGGCATTAAGTGACAAAATATTAGTCAGGCCATAGATCCACAAAACCTATAAGTTCTGAAGTAGCTTCATTAAATCTATTTTTTTCTGGTGGTGAGAGAAGCCAGTATTTGAGGCATAGGGCTTTTTTAGAGGATCATTGCCAGATACTTCATCTATCTGTCTATTTTCATATTTATTGTTTTACCAATCACTTTATTCATCCATCTGTTCATCTGTGTAAACCCATTTTTTTATTTTAATTTTTATTTATAGACTGACCTTAATAAACTCTCTTCAAGTACTGTGTGTTTATCACTGTCATGGATGAAAACGTTATTAATGACAGGAGGGTTTAACACTAAAGATGACTGCCCTTTAAATTCCTTTTCAGCTGACTGGGCCGTAGCAACTCAGCTGGGTGGAGGTGGCTCCGATCAATAAGGTCAGAGTTCAGTCACTGTTCCCATCACTTCTATCATTCCCATCATTGCCAGCTAACGATGCCTGCAGGTGGAGTGTTGTAGTTTTCTACATTTATGAATTGCCTTGCTCCATATCAAAGGTTCTTCAGCCCTGTAGGAAAATCTGTGGACAGCTATGGATATTTATTTTGAAACATATACAAGAGAAGACACGGTGGTCAATAAAAGAAAAGAAATCAAATGTGTTATTGTAAATATTTTTCACTTGTAATGCAGCCCTATCAATTTTGGACAAATATGTTAACTTAGTTTACAGCTGTTACACTGAAATTCTCATTAAACGTAAACAAAAGATACTCAAGCGCTCGACAAACTGCATACATTTTCATTCCATTTATGACAAAGGAAAGAGAACCAAAATAGCTTTTAGTACATGATCACTCATATTGTACTTTCAATCTGATCATTTAAAGTAAAAGAGCTCTTTCTTAACTGCCAGAAATCCAGAATCTTAATGTCCACAAGACTTGCTCATATACACAGTAGGCAACAACCAATTATTAGGCTTCTATGTCAGTTTTGGAGTACAATGGATTTCCTCCCCCTTACCCCCGATGGGTAATTCATAATTTAAGTCTGGAAGTGACATTTATTACCTTTATTCCTGGTAATGATACTCCTGTTTAATCACCAACAAAAATATATGTGATTGTTATGCTGAAAAAAATATCAGGGGAGGTAATGTGGGGAGAGTCATTTATATTAACCTAAAAATCATACATTTATAGATTAAATCTGTTTCAAATTTATGATACATAATAGTCACAAGGTGGCTATAAATGCTTTATGAGTTCACTCAGTTGACATAAGGTCTAACCTTTCTTGAAAAATACATTTTTATTCTGCTGACTTAAACCAGCTTTGACAAATACTTAGTGAGATAATTCAACCCTCACTTTTTATCTCTGCCTGGCCTAGATGCCTTTTGTGACAGAGTTTTGTCATTAAAGATGTAGCTGTGAGTATGGGAACATTCCATTCATGACTTTATTTAATCTCCTGGATCATTAGAAACCTTGGATTCCTGCCTTGGATTTTATCTTGCCATTTGTGGCGTAAATCAAGTCATAAACATAGGTAATCCAATGTTGTTGAAAATCTGTAATCCTGACAATGAAATAAGCAACAAAAGTGCAAATAATATTTTGTGACATGTAATTTTAACTTCATTCAGTCTTTTGGTTTTTGAGACATTGTTACCTGCAGGATAGGACAATAAAATAAGGATGTACAAGAATGTGTCAAACGTAGGGCTTCCCTAAATTACACTCTGAGGCACAGATTAATACATTTAATACATTCCAGTCATGAGTGAAGTACTTACAGCAGAACAACTGCTCCTTCAGTGATATCACTCATTGGAATGAACTACAGCTAACAGTGACAAGCTGGAAAAATGCCCTCACTTTTCAAACTGTACAAATGGCATTTGGACACAGTAACTCAAAACTGGACACTTCATTTCAAGTTTAAAGCTAGTGGTCCAGTCAAAAGCTATTACTCCATCTTCTTTATTTGTAGTCCATGGTTTTGTGCTCTTTAAGAATCAAATAAATACTGGTGTAATGGTTAGCAACTGCCAGTTCAACGAAAAATACTGCTAAATTCACCAATAAGTCTTTTTTCTACACACACAAATTTATGGTATAAGAACTGAACCCATTCTTGTTACGATGTCTGGATAGTTTTTTAATGTAGAGGAGACTCACTTTAGTGATAAGAGTTTAAACCTGAACTACTTTTTCCTCGTTTCTGCATCATACATCTACTTTTTGGAAGAGTGTGAAGTAAATGATCAATACATGTAAGTACATGAAGGTGCACTGAGCTGGCCCATTCTCAGCTTCACACTTCAGAGAGGAGCATCTATGCTACAGCTGGTCAACCTCTTGTAGAAACTATTTATTTTCTTCTTGACTTGCTGCTTACAAACAGGGAAGAATTGGTAGGGGAAGTAGAAGTGTGTGGCACCTTAGGCAGCAGTGATCATGAGATGGTTGAGTTCAGGATCCTCACAAAAGGAAGAAAGGAGAGTAGCAAAATACGGACCCTGGACTTCAGAAAAGCAGACTTTGACTCCCCTAGGGAACTGATGAGCAGGATCCCCTGGGAAGCTAATATGAGGGGGCAAGGAGTCCAGGAGAGCTGGCTGTATTTTAAAGAAGCCTTATTGAGGGCTCAGGAACAAGCCATCCTGAAGTGCAGAAAGAATAGCAAATATGGCAGGGGATCAGCTTGGCTTAACAATGAAATCTTCAGTGAGCTTAAACACAAAAAGGAAGCTTACAAGAAGTGGAAACTTGGACAGATGACTAGGGAGGAGTATAAAAATATTGCTTGAGCATGCAGGGGTGTAATCAGGAAGGCCAAGGCACAATTGGAGTTGCAGCTAGCAAGGGATGTGAAGGGTAACAAGATGGGTTTCTACAGGTATGTTAGCAACAAGAAGGTCAGAGAAAGTGTGGGACCCTTACTGAATGGGGGAGGCAACATAGTGACAGATGATGTGGAAAAAGCTGAAGTACTCAATGCTTTTTTTGCCTCGGTCTTCACAGACAAGGTCAGCTCCCAGACTGCTGCACTGGGCAACACAGTATGGGGAGGAGGTGAGCAGCCCTCAGTGGTGAAAGAACAGGTTAAGGACTATTAAGAAAAGCTAGATGTGCACAAGTCCATGAGTCCAGATCTAATGCATTCAAGGGTGCTGAAGGAGTTGGCTGATGTGATTACAGAGCCATTGGCCATTATCTTTGAAAATTTGTGGTGATTGGGGGAGGTCCCTGACGATTGGAAAAAGGCAAATAAAGTGCCCATCTTTAAAAAAGGGAAGAAGGAGAACCCAGGGAACTACAGACCGGTCAGCCTCACCTCAGTCCCTGGCAAAATCATGGAGCAGGTCCTCAAGGAATCCATTTTGAAGCACTTGGAGGAGAGGAAGGTGACCAGGAACAGTCAACATGGATTCACCAAGGACAAGTCATGCCTGACCAACCTGATTACCTTCTATGATGAGATAACTGGCTCTGTGGATATGGGGAAAGCAGTGGATGTGATAGATCTTGACTTTAGCAAAGCAAAGGTCTCCCACAGTATTCTTGCCAGCAAGTTAAAAAAGTATGGATTGGATGAATGGACTATAAGGTGGATAGAAAGCTGGCTAGATTGTCAGGCTCAATGGGTAGTGACCAACAGCTCAATGTTTAGTTGGCAGCCGGTATCAAGCAGAGTGCCCTAGGGGTCGGTTCTCGGGCTGGTTTTGTTCAACATCTTTATCAATGATCTGGATGATGGGATTAATTGCACCCTCAGCAAGTTCGCAGATAACACTAAACTGTGGGGAGAGGTAGATATGCTGGAGGGTAGGGATAGGGTCCAGAGTGACCTAGACAAATTGGAGGATTGGGCCAAAAGAAATCTGATGAGTTCAACAAGGACAAGTGCAGAGTCCTGCATTTAGGAAGGAAGAATCCCATGCACCGCTATAGGCTGGGAACCGACTGGCTAAGCAACAGTTCTGCAGAAAAGGACCTGGGGATTAGTGTGGACGAGAAGCTGGATATGAGTCAGCAGTGTGCCCTTGTTGCCAAGAAGGCCAACAGCATATTGGGCTGTATTAATAGGCGCATTGCCAGCAGATTGAGGGAAGTGATTATTCCCCTCTCACCGGTACTGGTAAGGCCACACCTGGAGTATTGCATCCAGTTTTGGTCCCCCCACTACAGAAAAGATGTGGACAAATTGGAGAGAGTCCAGTGGAGGGCAACGAAAATGATTAGGGGGCTGGGGCACATGACTTATGAGGAGAGGCTTAGGGAACTTGGATTATTTAGTCTGCAGAAGAGAAGAGTGAGGGGGGATTTGATAGCAGCCTTCAACTACCTGAAGGGGGGATCCAAAGAGGATGGAGCTAGGCTGTTCTCAGTGGTGGCAGATGACAGAACAAGAAGTAATGGTCTCAAGTTGCAGTGTGGGAGGTCTAGGTTGGATATTAGGAAACACTATTTCACTAGGAGGGTGGTGAAGCACTGGAATTGGTTACCTAGGGAGATGGTAGAATCTCCATCCTTAGAGGTTTCTAAGGCCCGGCTTGACAAAGCCTTGGCTGAGATGATTTAGTTGGTGCTGGTCCTGCTTTGAGCAGAGGACTAGACTAGATGACCTCCTGAGGTCTCTTCCAACCCTAATATTCTATGATTCTGTATTTGCACTAAGCTAAAATGACTCAATACTGAACACAAGATTTGATCCCCCCTCTTCTTTTTCAAGCTTAAGAACTTAATTCATGACGAGGGAATGGGGATTGAACCTACCTAAACTGCATAGACACTTCCTTCTAACCCTTTCCCTACCCAGTCTGGATGAACTGATCTTTCTTGGAAGAATTCCTTGAACTTCCCCTCCCAGCCTATCACCTGCTATATAAAGACTTGGTCTCACACTCTGGGTTCTAGGTGGTCAGACCCAGTGGCTCCAGCAGTGGTTGAAGCTAGATGTAGGGTCAGGACCAGGCCAGGGCAGCATGGGACCCAGGCTCTGGGGACAGACCATGTGTCAGAAGTGGGGTCAGAATCCTTGGACATGCCAAATCAGGATTATAGTCAAAGTCAGGAAGCAGCCTAAAGATCAAAGCCAGGTTGGAGTCAGTACTGAGGGTCAGAAGGCAGGTGCAGGGCTGGAGTGGGGAAGAGCAGAGACGAGGCTAAAGCCTGGAACACGGCTCAGGCAAGGCTGGGGGCAGGAACAAGAATCAGATCAAGAGCAGGCTGGTAGCCTAGGGAGTCTGTAACAGTGCAAGGCAGCAGGAGGGTTTGTGGTCAAGTAGTGCTATTGCACAGACTGACAGCTCTGGCAGAGAGTCAGTCAAACACCCGTGCTGGGGGAGAAGGGTGGGGGAGGGTCATCTGATCCGGGCCCTGCTCAGGGATAGGCTGCTGCAGCAGGCCTGAGTCACTGCAGGCTCTGTTGGAGGGGTGAGTCTTGGCACCTATTGAATTGCCAGGGATGGGCGGGCACAAGCCTGCCCACATCTAAATGTCCCTCCCCCCCGCCTAAGGGGAGAAACCACTGGACCCAGGTATCAAAAGAGTTCGGAGGGGCAACAAATGACAAAACAGGGATGAGAGTGAAGTCACAGGGTCAAAATCAGAGAACCAGAGCAGGATACTGTGCAGCGAACAATGGACAGCACCCACTGCTCCTCCAAGGCGTGCAGGGAGCCAGTGGACATGACCCAGCGGAACTCCACCCGGAGATGTGACCTAAGGGAGATTGGAAATAGGCTCCACAGTTGCAGAGCACCTCCCAATCCAGCTTCCGCCTCCTGGTATGGTGGATGGCCACCTTGGCCAGCACCAGGAGGATGTTGAGGAGGAGATCTTGCGACTTGGGGGGGGGTCACTGATGGGGTGTGCATACAGCAGGAAGTGCAGAGAAAAGTGTAGCCAGAACCTGAAGAGAAGGTTTTGGAGAAGCCAGAAACAGGACTGCAACCTGGCACACTCAAGGTAGATGTGCGCCAGGGTTTCCCTCACATAACAGAAGGGGCAGGTGACAGGGAGGGGCTGAACTACACTGGGTACATGCCCATGCTCATGACTCCGTAAAGGAATCACCAACTAATATCCAGGGTCGGCTCCAGGGTTTTGGCCGCCCCAAGCAGCCAAAAGAAAAAAAAAAGCCGCGATCGTGATCTGCAGCGGCAATTCGGTGAGAGGTCCTTTGCTCCCAGCGGGAGTGAGGGACCGTCCGCCGAATTGCTGCCAAATACCTGGATGTGCCGCCCCTCTCCGGAACGGCCGCCCCAAGCACCTGCTTGCCAGGCTGGTGCCTGGAGCGGCCCTGCTAATATCCCCGGTGGCCCAGGGGACCAGGGTAGAAACAGACCCACCCACAGGGCACTTCACCCTCCACTGGTGGTGGGTGGTCCTGCCACATGCTGTTGGGGCGGGACATGAGGTTGAGGAAATTAATGGTATGGAGCATGAATGTGTGCAGTTGTTTCCTAGCCATTGTTCAGAGATGGACTGGCAGCAAATCCGGCAGCTCAGGTGTTACAGAGGGGATGGCCAGGGTGACACAGGAGGCAGGAGCCCAAATGTGAGGTCCAGAGAGCCAGAGGTGAGGGGCAGGCGGGCACCCTCCCGCAGGACTTGCTCAAGGAAAGCCCAAGAGGCGGGCAGTAAGGCTACCTTCACCTCCTGGAGTATATGCTGGGGGATACGAGGTGTGGAGAGTCCCATGCAGTGGCCGAGCACCAGGAGGTCTACCCAGTCCCTCTAGTCATAGTCCAGGAAGTCTCTGATCCTGGTGCTACTTGCCAGCACATCAAAGGGTACTCCGCCACCTCCACACCAAGATGTCTCCAAGAGGAGGTTTTCCCCCTCGGCAGCCACCACAGACCTGGTCACCGAGACCAGCTTCCCGGGCCTGAAGAGGTCCTGGTAGAAGTCCGGCAGCTCAGAGTGGTCTTGTGGAAAACCCTTCAGAGATGAAAGAGCTGCCAGTTGTATTGGAGCCCTTGGAGGGAACAGAGGAAGGCGTGCACCAGTGCACTCCATGCTGGACTACTTGCACCATAAAGGAGTCTCTGCAGGGCCTGGAGGTGGAAGACATGGACCTGATTGTGGAGGCAGAGCAGGCCCTGTTCACCTGCCTCCAGAGGGAGACTCAGGACCTCCGCAGAGACCCAGTGCAGTCCCATCCAAAAGAATGCAAGAATTTTCTTCTGGAGGTAGGACAGGGCACCCAGGGGTGGGCTCAGGGTGTTGAGCAGTGCCAGAGTATGGACAGGACTAACTGATTAAAGACCAGTACCCTTCCCTATAGGGAAAGGCACTGGAACTGTCTGGACCACCTACCCAACCGCTCAGACATCCTGCCCTCCAAATCATGACAGTTCTCGGGCAGGGAAGGACAGATGGTGGAAAGGTAGACCTTCTCTCCAATCCACCTCCCTTCTGATAGCTTTATTAAATGTTACAGGAGAAGAGAAATCTAATACTTGATATATGGAACAACAAATTCATTTTAAAAAAGAAAAGAAACAAATAACCTGTTTTGCCCCTTTTTGGGAAAGAGTCCACACAGGTAGAACAAAAATGCACAAGAATCTCTGTACTGTAAATTCACTGGGTTGGTTTGTTTCATTTTGATGTTGATTTTGGGGAAGATAGGAAACACCATACTGTAAATCAATTTATATCTACAGTGGCAGAGCTCCAACTTTGTCTCCATGGGTCCCACGCTTCCAGGTGGTTTATGCTAGCCTCAGAGGCTCACTGCAACCCTCCACGTAGCCCTTCTCTTTCTAGGGCCAGGGCTACAGTCTACTGAACACTTTTCATCATAAGCCAGCAAGGAGGTTGGTGAGAGAACTCTCTGTTGTCTCTACGGGCTATTCAAGAACAGTTTAGCCTCCTGTCCTGGCAGGGGCCTGTCTTCCCCTCCCAGGAGATGTTTCTGTAGAGGCCCGCCCTCTACTCTGGTTTCCAGCCCAGGGACCCTAGTGGCAGCAGCTGTTGGCAGCCAACCTTTCACCGCCAGAGCTGCTACACTTCCCTGGGCACTTCCCCACAGCTCTCCTGCTTCTCTCTCCTAACGCCTTCTTCACCCTTATCTTAGGGCTCCCTTTCAGTGGCTTGAGGGTATCTTCATTATCCAGCCTTTCAGGAACACTTCCTTTCCTCTAGCTCCCTTTTCCTTCCCCCCGGCCTGACCGGAGTGAGCTCTTTTACAGTATCAGAGGGGTAGCCGTGTTAGTCTGGATCTGTAAAAAGCGACAGAGTCCTGTGGCACTTTATAGACTAATAGATGTATTGGAGCATAAGCTTTCCTGGGTGAATACCCACTTCGTCAGATGCATGTGGTGGAAATTTCCAGAGGCAGGTATAAATATGCAGGCCAGAATCAGTCTGGAGATAACAAGGTCAGTTCAATCAGGGAGGATGAGGCCCTCTTCTAGCAGTTGAAGTGTGAACACCAAGGGAGGAGAAACTGCTTTTGTAGTTGGCTAGCCATTCACAGTCTTTGTTTAATCCTGAGCTGATGGTGTCAAATTTGCAAATGAACTGAAGTTCAGCAGTTTCTCTTTGGAGTCTAGTTCTGAAGTTTTTTTGCTGCAGGATGGCTACCTTTAAATCTGCTATTGTGTGGCCAGGGAGGTTGAAGTGTTCTCCTACAGGTTTCTGTATATTGCCATTCCTAATATCTGACTTGTGTCCATTCATTCTTTTACGTAGGGATTGTCCAGTTTGGCCGATGTACATAGCAGAGGGGCATTGCTGGCACATGATGCATATATTACATTGGTGGATGTGCAGGTGAATGAACCGGTGATGTTGTGGCTGATCTGGTTAGGTCCTGTAATGGTGTCGCTGGTGTAAATATGTGGGCAGAGTTGGCATCAAGGTTTGTTGCATGGATTGGTTCCTGAGTTAAAGTTACTATGGTGCGGTGTATGGTTGTTGGTGAGAATATGCTTAAGGTTGGCGGGTTGTCTGTGGGCGAGGACTGGCCTGCCTCCCAAGGCCTGTGAAAGCGAGGGGTCGTTGTCCAGGATGGGTTGTAGATCACTGATGATGCATTTGGAGAGGTTTTAGCTGAGGACTGTAGGTGATGGCCAGTGGAGTTCTGTTGGTTTCTTTCTTGGGCTTGTCTTACAGCAGGAGGCTTCTGGGTACACCTCTGGCTCTGTTGATTCGTTTCCTTATTTCCTTGTGTGGGTATTGTAGTTTTGAGAATGCTTGGTGAAGATCTTGTAGGTGTTGGTCTCTGTCTGAGGGGTTGGAGCAAATGCGGTTATACCTCAGTGCTTGGCTGTAGACGATGGATCGTGTGGTGTGTCCGGGATGGAAGCTGGAGGCATGAAGGTAGGCATAGCGGTCGGTGGGTTTTCAGTATAGGGTGGTGTTAATGTGACCGTCACTTATTCGAACTGTGGTGTCTAGGAAGTGGACCTCCGGTGTAGATTGGTCCAGGCTGAGGTTGATGTTGCGGTGGAAACTGTTGAAATCGTGGTGGAATTCTTCCAGAGTCTCCTTCCCATGGGTCCAGATGATGAAGATGTCATCAATGTAGCGTAGGTAGAGAAGGGGCGTGAGTGGACGAGAGCTGAGGAAGCGTTGTTCCAGGTCAGCCATAAAAATGTTGGCATATTGTGGGGCCATGCGGGTGCCCATAGCGGTGCCACTGGAGGTATATATTTTCACCAAATTTGAAATAATTGTGTGCGAGGATAAAGTTACAGAGCTCAGCAACCAGTTGTGCTGTGGCATCATCAGGGATACTGTTCCTGGCAGCTTGTATTCCATCTGTGTGGGGGATGTTTGTGTAGAGAGCCTCCACATCCATGGTGGCTAGAATGGAAGATCACCAATGCACTGTAGTTTTCTCAGGAAATCCGTGGTGTCACGGAGATAGTTGGGAGTGCTGGTGGCGTACGGTCTGAGTAGAGAGTCCACATATCTGGACAGTCCTTCAGTGAGAGTTTTCACACCTCAATTGCTAGAAGAGGGCCTCATCCTCCCTGATTGAACTGACCTTGTTATCTCCAGACTGACTCTGGCCTGCATATTTATACCTGCCTCTAGAAATTTCCACCATATGCGTCTGACAAAGTGGGTACTCACCCACGAAAGCTTATGCTCCAAAACGTCTGTTAGTCTATAAGGTGCCACAGGACTCTTTGTTGCTTTTTACAGCTCTTTTACAGTATCAGAGGGGCCTTAATTAGAGTCAGGTGTTTATATTAGCTTAATGGCCTCACCTGACTCTTTTCAGGTTAATTAGTCAGGTGTTCACATTAGCTTAACAACCTCACCTGACTCTTTGCAGGCTAATTGGAGTCATGTGTCCACCCTAGCCTGGAGCAGCCCCCACTCTAGTCAGTCAGGGAACAGAAAACTGCTTATCCAGTATATCTGCCTTCTACTACACTGCTGTACCCAACTGGCCTGAGTCTATCACACTACTAAGAATTCTGTTTGCTCTCCAGCTTTTCTGCTGGTTGTTACAACCCTTTTCCTTTTTGGCATTGAAAAGTATTAGGCAAGCAACAGACACCACCAATTTGGTCGACTTAATATACCCTCTCTACCCACATGCACATAATTTCTAGTTAACATCATTATCATCATCTTGTTAATCATTATGATCTCCATCGAGAGTGAGTCAGTTACCAGAGTCTTCACTGCTCTGGTATGAACACAGTTTTGTGAAGATAACATTGTTCTGAATACAGACACAGTTGATTGTGCAGCAAACCGTAAAGGCACAAATAAGGTCTTGTAGAAAATCAGATGCCTTGTAAAATACAGGAAGGAGTTCATAGTCCACATTCTTCCATCCATGTTGCTATGAAGATTGAATATCTGGATTACCTACCGGTATGTACAAAGACATCCAAATTTTTGTTTGCCAACATGCTCTTTTGACATGTTCTTCAAAACTGTCCTCATATGGTCGGAGTTTAGCCAATGACTTGTCTTTTCTGATGGCTAGATTGAGGCTCAAGCAGTTCAGGTCTCTGTGGGTCTCCATTTTACTTTCTTGCTCTGGCCAGTCAGCACAGCTACTAACCTCTTAGCTGCAGAAATTGCGACTTGTCTGTCACCTCTCCCAATTTGGCAAGATCTCTGAAGCGGTAAGCTCCCTTTGTTTTGACAACATTAAACACAGATTTTTTCCCAGTACCAAATAGAGATGACACAGAGTCACATTCTGTCAATGTGTGTACAGCAGGAAGTATGTTGCAGAAGTCAGGAGTGAGTGTATCGCCAATTGCAAGCACAGGTATGAAATGATGCTTGTCAGATGTCCTGTTGTAATGGTGCCTGTTTAATCCACGTTATCTATGTGTTCCACAGTAATGAATGGCAAGGACCCAAACAGATGTATTAGGTGACCTAATTACTATCGTCCCTTTGGCACCAAGAGACCCAAATGCCATATTGGCATATACAGCATGAAGAAACATCCTGGCGTCCGCTTCCTCTTGAATACCGTACTTTGCTACTTCACCATTGGAAAAGCTTCCAGCAAGAAGGAGAGTTTGTGTTGGATGTGCTCCTACACTCTCAGGTGCATTTTGAACCACATATTCACAGAGGAATTTTACAAGTGATGGCTTGTTGGATCCAATGTTTAGAAACATTTTCCATGGAAGCACAGGGCAATCACCTGGTATTTCTTGCATCCAACCTTAGATCTTGTCCGGTGCTGTCTTTCTGCAGTTTTCACAAAATTTCTGTTGTCATAGCTGTCAAAGAATCCGGTTACAGAATTAGCAGTGTCAGATCCTTAGGATCTGCCTCAAGTGCTCAGCAGCCAATTCTTAGAATGGGTTGAATTTGTTTCCAACAATCATCTGTATGACAGCCACGGCATCTCTGATGTACACGATGGTTTCTTTGTTTCATGCTCTTCGCTCACAGATACTTTCAGTTTGAGCTTCCAGCTGATGCCCTAATTCAGCGTTATCATTCTTCTCATTGTTCCACATGCATGGAAGAGAGACATAGGGACACGTCCTATTGGGTGACTAAGAATCAGTTGCCACTGAAACATCAACTATGCATCTTGTTAAGGAGAGGGCTCTGCGGAAAACAATTTCTGGACTGATAGCTGCTGTGATTGTCACTCTCTTTCCAGACTTAAATTTGGTCTTTTTGGCCATTTCAACAAGTGTTTTGATGCTAGATTTCTGGGCTGAAGAAGCTACCTGCCCCATCAGTATCAAGTGCACCTCTCACAAATATCTCTATGTATTCTTCAGCTACATCTGCTGTTTTCAGTGCAGACTCTTATATCCCTGATGTTACATGCAATCCAGTGGATATGTTGATAAGCACTTCAAGATGTGATGTAATACATTCACTCTTGATTCACAGTCAGATGGGTTGGTCATATTGTTGATGACATGGCTGGTCAGAGCTGTAACATACTCTTCATTCCTCTTCAGTGCAGAAGCAAGGACTTGTTTGTGGACTTTGTCTTCACTACTTCTTGTTAGGCCACTTCTTTCTCTCATAGCTTTTCATATTCACTTAGGACGTGTCTTGTGAGGGTCCATCTGACAACAGGTGGCTTCTTTCTTGTCAGTCCTACAATCCCACTGCTATCTTTTGAGTCTTTGATGACAGTTTTCCTCTGTTCCCATGTCACTCCAATTTCCATTGAAAGAACTAGGAATCTGACACACAGCAATTTTCTCCAATTCCAAGGCATGGTGTACTACTTCTGGGAGATTTAACATGACAAGAATGTAGATTGGTATCCACCTAGCCTAGTTGGGCCTGTCCACAGTAAAGAAGTATGGAAGCATGGCACACTGTGTGAGTGTGCAAAGTTTCCAATCACCCTCACGCTGCATGGACATTTAGAAGTAGTGTCTGCATAACCTGCAGAAAATGATCCCATGTATACTCCCGTGTCTGAAATTCCTCCAATGGTGGTAGAATGTGCTGAGTTGCAGAATCATCAAGATCTTTAATAACTCAATGTCTTCAGACTCAAACATCTTTTTAAGTGTCAGCCAACATTTGCTAGGCAAATGATGGAACTACATGAGTACTTCCTCCCTGCTCACACCATTTAACAAATAAAGTTTTAGAGTACTTGGGGCCTCAAATGCTAGTGTCATGCTAAGTAGAGAATGGCTGAATTGCTTACAAGCAAACATTTGATCTGCAGTAGAAGCTGAATACACATCAGTATCAACAAGAAGGTCTAGCAATCTTGCATCTCCCCAAAATTTCTCAATACATGCAAGAAAACAGCACAGGGTTTGAAAGCCACCCAGGTAACCATGTTTCTTTGGGAGAGTCTGTGTCACTTGCTAAGCAACAGCACACAGCTGCTGATCCATGGTCTGAAATGAATGCTGCTGTCCTACAGATACTGACATTTCCTTACTATACTATACTATGCATTGTACTATAGACCGTAGCCAGATCAGCTGGTTCGGCATCCACAATAGGTGCATATGCACCCGCTGTGTAGGTGCTCTTCTTTGTTGCAACTTGTGTTGAAACCAGTCCAAAATGGAATCACCTGAGTATAAACAATATCAATATCATTTGGTATTGGTAGGATATAATGAGGTAGTAGTTTTAAAAGATACGAGGAGAGATCTTGGACATCCTTCATTTATAGGTGACAAGAATTTTTTTTCTCAAGTATTTTTTCATGGCCAGTGGGTTCTGGACATGGTCTAAGTTTTTCAAATGCTGCACACTACATAAGAGATTCTGATTGCCTGGGGAGAGTAAATGACTTTTCTTTCCCACGCTTCAGTGATATTTCTTGTGATGCTGGACTATCTGCAGACTGTTCTTGAAATACCACTCTAGCCACTGAATGGAAGGTATTCTATCAATGGCCTCTACGCTGATGTCTATATTATTGTCTCCTTTACTGATGAGATTTCCACCAGCATGAAGTGGTATAATTCCATTTGGAATGGGCACATCTCCCTGGAATCTGCGCATAGGAGTTACTGAATTAAAAAACTAGTTTCTAGAAAATTTCAAAGCCTAGTACTGCATGCACAGAGAATTATTAATTAAAACCTTCTACCAGACTAGATCTACATTGTATGTACAAAAGCTTACAAATGGAGAATCATTACATTAGGAATTCATGCACATTTATATCTACAGACTGTGCAGTACAAACTCTGGGAGTACAATCTACTGCTACTGCTGCACAACCTTCAGTGTGAAACTGTTCTGGTCAGCAAATTTCAGTTGAAAATAAAAAAAACTATTATAACTTGTGAGATACTTTGACAATTAAGAATATGCAATGCAAAAACATTTCAAACATTGATATTCATCATTTTTGCCACATGCTAATCAGCTTCATCATTTCTGAAAACAAATACTTGTTCATGCAAAACCAATATAAATCTTTTAATACATTGTTTGGTAGCTTTGACCAATAAATGCCACATTAAGGTGTTGAAATTAACTTAAACAATAAAAACTGTAGTCATAGTCATGTCGCAGTGTTTCTGGAACGGTGTAAAAAATGACACTCATTTTGGGTACCGTTATTTCACCTCGCCTACAGACTTAGGGCACTACTTGCATTGAAGGTAACTCATGGATCTTGGAACCAGTACAACTGGAATCTACAGACAAGGAAAATGCTGGAGGTTAAGAAAAAGAAAAAGAAAGAAGATTCGCTGCATCTCACTTGTCCCTCTCCAGCCTACCCAAAACTCTGTGTCTCCATTACCGCCTCTCATGTCACCTTGTATGCTTAGAAGTTTTCTATTAGTATTTGTCACTCTCCATCTGTAAATCCACCTATTCCACTAAATGTTCTGCTTCATAAGCTGCTCAGCAATTTGTGACTGCCTTTACAATTGTTAACCTGGAGCCAAACCCTGTTCACCTTAACCACATGAATTGTCCATTAACTGAAATACAGAAATACTCCTGAGTAAGAAAGATGAGTAGGATTTGGCCCTTTATTTGTGTTGTATGGACTCATGACTTTAGCGTGCAAGCTCTTTGGCATACAACACTGTTGTAAATCACAGGATGCACCCAGAGCCTCCTCTGTAAGTGTTCACAGATGGGACACCTAGAATATTTTATGTTTTTCTAAAAGAGTATTAAATTAGGTTGGTCCTTTCTACACTAGCTAGTCAGACCATTGTTTGATGTTTAGATGGCACAGTATATAAACCTAATCCAAATTTGGGTTTCAATCATGGAGCCTAAACCTCAAGACTGTATTCCCATAAGTTGCTCCATTGACTACTACTTAACATGAGTATGGGCTTGGAGGAACTAGTCTTTGTAAAAAGCCTAGTGTAGATAGGGTCCAACAGTCTGGCTTAGGGTTTGAACACAAATGGCTTCTGGAGCTTTGGGAGACTTGTTACTGATTAGATCAGCAAATATGCTTAATCTGTGTTCTACTCTTACCATCGATCTTTCTATTCAAATGCATACATAAATAAAACTAGGATAAAGTATCCCTCTACTCATTCTCTCTCCAAACAAGGAAATAGACCATAATGGAGTTAAAATCTTCTTGGAAGCCAGGACATATTTTATATTATGCAGCCCATGTTATCTAGGTTTCCAGTATACAGATGTGAATATTCTGAGCCAAATTCAAACTGGATGTAACAAGATCCATTTCCAGTACCTCAAAACTTAAGATGTTAAATAACTTCTGAGTAGTGTAATTCAGAACAAGATGTTCAGAGGGAGCTTGTTCCTACATCCAGTTTACTATATGGTGATTGATTTCAGCCCATCAGACTCTTTCGCAACAGGTAGAGGGCTAAAAAGAATGTGGTGTTCTAATGATTTTGAAGTATTTGTTGATCATAATAATGAAGGTCCTTCAGTGGCTTTCTTGTACTCTGAATTAATCAAAGATGGTTGTGAAGAAGCAGGTCAATATTCAACTATAAAAAGCTTAAATTGAGGAGAATGGTTTGGAATAAGATGGACAATTAGCTTGAAATCCATCGCTGTGAATGAATTGCTTACGTAAGCAGCAATGGAAAGGGCAGAGGAACATAACAAAACTTGTTGACTAGATAAATGCTATTTGGCTCATGATTTTTTTTTCTTGCTTTGCTCATTTAGTTATCTGTCCCATCAAATACAGTGCATTTCTGCACAGCAATTTCACATCACTAATATACTTACTCTCTAACAACTCACCCTGCCAATTTACAGCACAGTGAAGCTTCTGGCTGTTCATTGCTCCCCTGCTTATCCCAGATGACTCTGAGGGATATGACAAGGTTATTCAGAGAGGGGAGCCAGATCAGACACCTGGCCAATGTAAGGCCAGATGGGTGGATGCCCTGAGACTTTATAAAAAGGGTTGGTTCCAGGAGACAGTCTCTTTCTCTATTTTTCTTCCTCAAGGTGCCAAGTGAAAGAAAGATCTCATGGCTTTCTTATGGCTTACATCTGAAAGGAACCTATGAGATGGCCAAGGATAGATTAGGAGATGGCCAAGGATAGGTTAGGAGAGGCCAGGAACCTAATTAAGTGGGGCAATCAGGGAGGGAGGAGAGAATAAAGAGGATGAAGAATGGAAACAGATAAAGGAGCTGAAGAAAACAATGGGAGACCCAAAGGAAGCTACTGGAAAGTACAGCCGAGAAGAAGCAAAATGGCTGCAAGGGGAGCTGGAGCAAGGGATTCTAGGGACCTGAAGAGACAGGAGTCAGCAAACTAGATACCAGAGGAGGAGCTGGAGGTTTGAAAGAACTGTCTTGAAATTATGAGGGATACACATGAGACTTCCTGACAAAAGGTGCGTATGCAGGAGTGTTCTAGTGATAGGGAGCCATATAAGGCACAGGTAGGCTAGAATGGTGGGCAACACAATAAACCCAGAGGAAAGGTCTCCTCCACCTCTTAAAGAAGCAGCAGAAAAAAAGAGTACTTTACTCTTAAAGAGGCAGAGCTTCACCTTAATAAATTGACAATTAGAAATGTTGCTCAAACCGCCCACCAAACGTTGCCAATATTTACAATCTCCATGTAGTCACAATGCAATTTTAAAGCAGTAATAAATTACACTGGTGCAAGCCACAGATTGTAGTGTTTTTGCCTGTGCCCATCAGGGGTGTGCTCTAGGGCAACTATACCAGTGGCTGAAGTCCCCAGGGTAGATAAGGCTTTAGAAGCCTACCTTTCATGCATGTATACAGAACCTGATCCTGGAAGGTACTAAGTGCCCTTTAACTCCCAGTGACTTGAATGGTTGAAGAGCTTAATACTTGCAGGATCAGTCCCATAGAGGGAGAATAGCTGTGAATGTCCCTTTCATTTGGATGCCTACAGAAAATGCTGTAATACAGATTGTGAAAAAGAAAATTTTTGCTGCAGCCACCTACTGTTGTCATTGTAACTCTTGTGAAAAACCTAGATTTATGAATGGAAAATCTATTACTGTTCATTGTCTGTGATAAAGTTTAGAATCTTTTCTCTTGTGCTCCATCTTATCCATTATATTTGGCTAATTTACATTGTATAATATGATCTTCTAGTGTAAGAGATTGATCAGCTTTTTCTCAGGTACAAGGCTACAGATGAGCTAGACTAGATATTATAGGACAGAGTATTGTTGACATACATCAACGGGGCACTAAAACATAGAGACCAGAAGGGCAGGATGCTTATGTGCAATGAGTGGGAGTAGAGAAAAATTAACTTTTGTGGTGGTTTCTCTGCCGTGTCTTAGTGCATGAAAAAAAACAAACTTCTAAATGTCATTATGTATAAAACAATCCCATTAAATTGCATTTTGCTATCTGAGGCCTCTGTATAATTTTTAAATGTCTAATATCTTTAATAACCTTATTATAGAGCACAGGGTTGACACTTCTTGTTCCAGTGCTGGGTGAGTCTCAGCTCCTGAACCACATAAGAGAAGCTCACAGCATTGTTTTTTTTTTTTTTAATTCTTTAGCCTTGTAACAAATCTATGGCTTTTTGAGAACTTCACAGATGTTACTATGCTGTGTGCCATGGCCACTTAGGACTGTATAGTGACAGCGGGGACATAATTCAAATTGTCATCTTCCAAAAGCACAAGCCTTTACCACTTGAACCAAAGAAAAATCGCTTTCAGCTGTTACGAGTAAAAGGGGGCCTCATCAGCACACAGCTGAATAGTTCTGATTCTATACCATAGAGGGCAGTGGTAAACATATACAGCCTGTCAATCCACTGACTTAAACATAGGAGGCTGGGCTGGCAAACCAATTCTCAGAAGACTCGTTTTTACTCAGGTGAGTAGTCTTATTGACTGAGGGATCATTACTGGGACTATACACAGGAGTAAGGATACACAGGAGTGGATTCATTATGGAACTTGCTTCTTGACACGAAGCAATTTTTGCCTAATGATGTTACCTGAAAAATACTGGAAAATAAAATCAGTCTATCCGGCTGTTGTCATGTTCACATTGTAAGATCTTTTGGGGGGAGGGACGGTCTTTTTGTGCTGTGTTTGTACAGCACCTAGTACAATAGGGTCATGGCCCATGATTAGGGCGCTGAGGTGCTACAGTAATAGAAATAATCTCTTTGGGTCAGGGGCTGTCTTTTTTGTTTTACAGTACCTAGCTCAATAGGGTCCTGGTCAGGAGTGAAAATAGGCTGGTACTGCGTACCGGTAAGAAGTGGCTGCCGGTATTGGCCCGTACGCAGCCAACGTTAAAGCGCTGCTGCCCCTTTGCCGCCCACCCCTCCATCGGCAGCCCTGCTGGTAGGGACCCTACCAGCAGGCCGCCAACGGGGGTGGGTGGTAAAAGGGGCCACTGACCCAGGGCCCAGGGATTTAAAAGGGCCCGGGGCTCCCGGCTGCTGCCACTACTGTGGCAGCGGCCAGAGCCCCGGGCCCTTTTAAATAGTCACCGGAGCTCTGGGCGTGGGTCAGGCAGCGCGGCTGGGCTGGCTGGGGGAGGCTGACTCCCAGCCCCACCCCTTGTGCCCAAGGCCCCACCCCTTCCGGGTGCCCAGAGCCAGACCTCCCATACCAGGAAGTCTTCTATGTTACTTTCATCCTGGTCCTGGTCCATGAGTAGAGCTCCTAGGTGGTCTGGTTATACAAACATTATGCTTTAAAGCATGACATTTAATAGTTTAATGAAATAATTCAGTTAATACGCTCAGTATTTTATTGATGAATATATGCTGGTTCCAAAACTTGACTTTACCGGCTTTTAATGTCTGTTTCATGGAATAAATTCTGATTTTGACTGGTTAGTATCTATTAATGGAATTGTTTTTGTCTGAAATATTTAATTAAATTAATTTTGGAAATGCTCTTCTTTAGAAAAAATAAGAGCATACTAAAAGCAATCATAAAACATGTCATTCCTGAGAAGTCAGAAGAACGTTAGGTTAGGAAGCATGATCATACTACTCAGATATTTATGTGGAGAATATATATTTTAGAATAAACTGACAAAATAATTGGATTATGCATGCACAATTCAGACTTTCAGATAGCAGGGTGCTTTCTGGCTCCTGATTTCTACAGAAAAGTCAGATTTTTTTGTTCATTATTCCTTAAGAGCATGTACTACTTATTTACATATGAAAAGATAAGTTTAAAAAAGAGCTTTCCTATTTTACTACATCTAATAGTTAATAATTTAAATCTGTAGCCATTATCATATAGATTGACACAAATGGCATATGGATCATTCAGGAGATGAGGGTTAGTTTCTTTTAAGAGAGAATTGTTTTAGTTTTTGCAGGAAATTAATCAGGGGAATGGGTTTTGTGGAGCATGTAGCAAATCTAATCTGTCCTTTGTTCAAATTTGCCTTGCTCCAATTCCTAGCAATTGTAGACAACATGCTCTTTTGTTCAGGAGCCACTTGTTACATGCATAATTAGAGACTGCAGTAGTGTGTTTAAAGAAAAACTGTTTTCCAATGTAATGTGTGATCTTGATAATAGTATTTTCATCAAAGGTAGCAATTACATTCATTAAGCTGGGACTGGCATGGCAGCAAGGAAATTAAGTGGAAGGTGAATAAAAAGCTCCCCATTTCTTTTAAAAATCTCTCTCTCTAAGTTGAAATGCACCATGTTGAGCTGTAACTGGAAAATACATACTGAATATAAAAAAATAAAGTCCTTCTTAACCTTTCTGAATAATGATCCAGAAGATATCCTAGGGACAGCTACTATAGATGCACTTTTCAAATTAAAAGGCTTTATTCTACATTAATTTCTTATGCAAGTTTTAAACGAGCTCAACATATGATTCAGGGCTTTAAAGGCTCCAGGGCTTTCTAGGATTAATTCATTGTTCTTTTCACACATTAATTAATTGTTTTGTATTCTCAAAAACTGCAAACAGCCATAAATCAACCTGTTTAGAGGAGAGACAAGACCAATACTTCATTTAAAAAAAGTTACTCCTTAAGTTATCTACTTATACTTTATTATAATATAATTTATTTTAAGGAACTGCTATAAAAGTAGACCACATATTTTATTAATTATAAATAGATTTCTTGAGTATATAAGTAGACATGAGAAATTTAGTTCTGTGAAAGGTAAGTTCTGGAGCTCTGAAAAATCTCTCCCCCAGTACTCTGCATTAGATTATACCTAGTTAATAGTTAGGTTAAATAACAAACACTTTCAAACAAGTTGGTTTGTAAACCATAAAAAATAGCTTTAAAAATGATTGAAAGAATGTGAATGGCAGATGGAAAAATTACAAAAATATTTAGATTTTGTACACTGTTGAATGTGCAGTTAAGTGTAGGTGGATTGTCATCAATGTCTAATGGATCCAGAGTTTATGAGCCTGATCCTTAAGTGTTACACTTTCAATAATGCTCTTAAGTGTTTTCCACTAGGTGGTAAATTTTGTACGTTTATCATAATCTGACAAAATAATGCTGGAAATAGGATTGAAACTGAAAATTAACTTTTAAAAATTGTCAAGATGTAAAAATGCAGTTTTTGGGAACGTGCTTAGCTGTCTTCAGCAAATCCCTTCCCCTTCCCCACCTGTCACCTTACTCCCAAATTAAAAAAAAAGGAAAAGATCGGTGACTGTAGATCCACAGTAAAGTAGAAAACACATGCTAAATGAACCTTACAAGGATGAAAAGTCACTCTAATCATCTAAATCAATCTAAGCCAAAGAGAAATTATTGTGAAACTTAAATGCCAACTCAGACATGAAATTCATTTGTGTGTATATTGGTAAAAGAAAGATTTCCTGAAATTTTTAAAATTAGTATTTGTGTGATTTCTTGTGAGCATGATTTACATTCTAGGCTTGCATGAATGTGTACCTCTGCCCTCTACTGTACAGAATCAGATGTGCTCAGTTTGGGAATGGCTTGCCCTCTAGTGGCTCGCTTGAAATGGGAATAACAATCTTACTGGAAAGTAGAATTGTGTGAACTGTAACTAGTTAACTAACTAGATCTGAATTGTTTGACTTTTCAAATTAATTTGCTTTGGCCATGTTTATGCCTCTTTTGTATTTGCTTTCCACAAATATTCACGCAAGTTTTACCAGCAAAAATGTTTATGGGAAGATGTGTGTGTGGCTATTTGCAGAAAGTGAATTTCAAAAGACAGAATGTGAGTATTCATGCCCAAAGTGCTTAGGTTCATCATACTGAAGAGAGAAAAAAAAATAACATACCTAAGCATGAAGAGGGATAGCTCAGTGGTTTGAGCATTGGCCTGCTAAACCCAGGGTTGTGAGCTCAATCCTTGAGGGGACCACTTATGGATCTGGGGCAAAATCAGTATTGGTCCTGCTAGTGAAAACAGGGGGCTGGACTCGATAACCTTTTAGGTCCCTTCCAGCTCTATGAGATAGGTATATCTCCATATATTAAGCAATATAGCTTGAATTCAGAATATTGAGGACTGAACATGAGCAGCAAATTATTAAAAGTTCCAAAGGAGAAGGAGGAGGAGAGAAGTATCACAAAAAGCATCTAAATTCACCTGCAAATAAATTTAAGGAAATTGTGAAATTGCCATGGATATTCCATAAAAAGGATAAATTCATCCAATAAATTGTTCATTGCAAATCATTCGCTCAGCTCTGACAACTAACAGAGATTCTGTTAGCTCATTTAGTAGAGGCTTATGATTTTTAAATCAAAGATGGTGAATTTTTTTCTCAGGATGCCTGAATTGTATTTCTAACCCAGATGTTTAGCTGGAAAGAAGGTCATCTGTATGCATGTGACTGTATAGTCTGATGGCAGTTACTGGGCTGAACTCCTTTAAATCCAAGAGCTCAGCCTTAATTTCTGGATGAGGACAGAAAACATCTAAAGTTAGCCTATAGTATGTGTATTACAGCACTTTGGTCTTCAACTATGAAGGAAAGAGCAGTCTTCAACCCATGCACAATGTATGCTGTAATAATAATCTGATCTATAAGTGATGAAAGCAAGATCAATAGCAACAAGATCTGTATCTAAGGAAAGATCAGGCTCCTTGACAAAGATGGAAAAGAAAAGCTACTCCTGGATACCACCCCTACATGGACATTGAGAATCAACCACAGTGCAACAGGAACCTTGACTAAACCTTCATAACAAAAGCAGGTAACTTCCCCTGAGTTGAAGGTGTAGATATCAACTTCGCTCTTTCCAACTAATTTCCCCCAATCTACCATCAACCTCTGTTTTATATGGATAGAACTTTAGCTGGCTAGTTTTCCTCCAAGCCCCAAACTCTGCCAGAAAGTTAAAAATCTGAACCACCACACTAATCTGTTCTGAAGTAATAGAGGAGCAGTGTAATACATATACAAAACATGGATCAGGCATACTGCAACCAGATGGCATCAATAGCTCCTTTGTCTACATGAGAAAAATTAGTACCCATTTTTCAGCACTAATGCAGTTGCACTGTTGCTGTCAAAAACAGAAGAAATGTCTTATTATGGCAGCCTCCTTTGTGGCCTCACATATACACTGTACAAGAAGAGCTGCAATACTCTTTCACTACTAGACAGCACTTGGGGCAAAGGAACGGTCACCCACTCTAAACCTCTGGGTCATCTCAGAGAGAACAGAATGGAGCCAATCAAGAGAAATTCCTGCCAGTCTGCCCATGTTCACATCTCTCCATCTCACATCTCTCTCAAAAGCAGTTGACACTTGTTTGGGCAGGTTTTATTTTGACTGACTTTGTAACAGAGAATGTTCCCTCCACTCCGTTAATAAATAGGGATGGAAGGGCCTAGGGTTCTGATTTGCAAGAGTAAAAAAAAACAAACTGATAGAAGATGCCACATTGACTTGGCATCAGTGGCCAGTATGACATTCCAAAACAATTAATGTTAACAGGCCCTCAATTTTGTTGGATACAGAAGCATGGCATTCACTTTTCTGCCCATAAATACCGATTTCCTAGGCAGATGGACCTGCTTATTTGCCAGCATAGCTAAGGATTTTTATTGTCATATTGCAGGTTTTCCTGTTGATGAGTTTTATCTTTTTCTTGTCTCGTAGCACTAGGGAAAACCAATAATTGTTCTTTCTTCAGTGTGATCCATCAAGCCCCTTTTAGATGTTTTTGGCCTGATGTTCAATTGCTCAGCACATAGCAACTCCCCTTCTTTCAATGGGAGAGTGAACCTTCATGGTTCTCACCGGGAGTTGCTGGTGCTAAGAACTTGATAATCGGATCCCTATTTAGTTACTGTACTGTACAGTGGCTTTTCCTTCAGGGCTGAAGAGCCTAGGGCTAGCCAACGTTGATTATAAAAGAGCCACAGGTAGGATCAGGTGGTTCCACTCCAGGAGCAACAGGAAGCTGCAGTGAAGAGGGCAGGGCTGAGCTGTGTTGGGTTGGGTCAGGTGAAGTGAAGTGAAGTGTGGTGCTGAAACCATCAGAGGCAGAAGTCCTGGCAGTAGGCTGTGGACAGAACTCAGGACCACCATAGTAATTGCTATATTGTTTTCACTTTTGGCTTGCTGTACTGGGAAAATGAAAAAGGAATAAAAGCCTGTCCAGAAGAGACTGTTAGTTTGGTGTGAATGTAGTAAGGGAGCCCTGAGGAGGGGAGGAATTGTTAGCAGGGCACTGCAGTGGCAACCCTGGCCCTGAGGGGGCGCAGATGATCCACTGGGGGTACTTAAACTTTTTGAAAAAAAAAAAAAAAAGATTCACTGACTATTGAGGATTTATTTATTTTGCACACCTAGCTCAATATTTTCTGAAGTCATTTTGAGATTAGATACCTGTTTAGCTAGTAGAGAACTCACATGAGCGCCAGTTTCAGAGAGACCCAACAAGTCGTCTACTAATCCATGTAAAGATTTTAAATTCAAAATCTTTATGATTTTATATTTATTTTAAAAAAAATCTTCATGTAATAATGGAATGTTGCACATACAATGTTCTATTAAACTCTTATATTTTAACAAAAAAATTGAGTCATTAGATTGGTTGCACATTCATACATTTTTTATAGTATCTGCTATATATTAAGCAGAGCAGATCAAGTAACATGACAGGTTCCCCTACCCCTGAATCTTTTATTCTGAATACTGCCACTGGGTTGCACTGACCCAGTGGCAATTTGGCTGGTATTCGTGACATACTTGTTACTACAGAGTTAATATGTGTGGTCAGAACAGTGTTTAGTTTAGAGAAATGCTGCTTCTCATTGCTGAGACTAATATAATGCCAAGATTTTAAAGCAGCCTAATATTACATCTATTATCAAATAGTGAAGTCCCGAGTCAGATATATAGTCACATTAAGCATTTTTATACTGTATAATTTTAGAATTGGCACTTTTCTATTGAAATAGATATTCCAATTCCTTTTTCCTATCTATGTTAGAATGAAACTTCATGTTAGCTTGGCACTGAGCTTCAAAATGTTGTGTGCAGTGCTGTTTAACCACGTTGGTCTGTGGATATTAGTGAGACAGGGTGGGTGAGGTAATGTCTTTTATTGGGCCAACTTCTGTTGGGGCGAGAGACAAGCTTTCGAGCTACACAGAAGTCTGCTTCAGGTCTCGGAAAGGTACTCAGGGTTTGTCTAGTGCCGCTGCGATGCTGTACTGCTTAGGACATGTCTACACATAAAGCAGAGCAGCCATGGTCAGCCTGAGGGAAAATGCTGCCCTAGGTGAACTTATATTTTGGCACCCAGGGGCTCCTCTGGGTGCCCCCCATGACCCTTGGTCCATACAGGCTCCCCACCCCCAATTCGCCCCAATCCCTGCACTCCCCCTCCTGCGGCCCAGCCCCTGCACTCCCCCCTTTCACCCGTAACCCCTGCACCCCCATCGTGCGCCATGTGGGGAAACTGACCTGGATGCATGGAGCAGCTGGCATTGCTGCTCACTCCCCCCAATCCCCCACAGAACGCTGCTCCTCCACACACCGCTAGGGGGCTGTGAGAGGGGAAGCGAGGAGCAACGCCAGGGCTTCCTGCAACCAGGTCACTTTCCCCACTTGGTCTGCATAAGGGGAGGGGAGGAGAGAAGCAGCTCTTGATGCTCGCTTGACCACACATACATAGCACAACATAGCACTGTGCACACGAGCACTTACGTTGATGTAACTTATGTCACACGGGGGGGGGGGGTGGTTTGTTCACACCCCTGAGCGACATAAATTATGCCAACATCAGCTGTAGTGTAGACATAATGAACACCTCCTGCGCCGATGGGAGGACTTCTCCCATCGGCATAGGTATTCCACCTTCCCGAGAGGACGTTGTCAACGGGAGACACAGTGCTGTTTACACCAGAGAGTAGGTCAGTATAACTACCTATGGATTTTCCACATCCCTGAGCAACTTAGTTATACTGACGTAAGTTCTGTAGTCCAGTCTCACAACTACATGCAAGATGCAACAGATTGTTTAGCATAAATAGTTAACACATATTCTAAGAGGCCATTCCAGGTAAAGTGACCAATTAGCACCTCTGTAGTCATAGGACAAAAAACGGGGGCTAATGGGTTACATATAGATTGTTGTAATAAGCCATAAATCCAGTCTCTCTATTCAGTCCATGATTTTTAGTGTCTAGCAAAGTTATGAATTTAAGCTCCCAGGCTTGTCTTTTGAACTCATTGTGCAGACTTCCTTTCAGGATGAGGACTGAAAGGGCAGATATGGAGTGATAATTTTGTAAAAATGGTTCACCCAGGGGTGATATGGTGTTTGTATCTTATATTTCTGTGTGACTTCATCTGAGAGTGTACTGATTCTCTGGTTTCCCTCACATAGTTGTTACTGGGGATTTAGTGCACTGGACGAGGAACAACACATATTGGGTGGGATGTGTAGGACCCATGGATCTTGAAAGGTGTGTTGGAGGTTGGGGTAATGATTATCATAGCACTGGGGGTATGTCTGCAGCTTTTACATCTGCTGCTGTGACAGGGTCTGGTGCTGCTTTGAGTTGGTGTCCTGGCCTGTGGGGAGCTTGCTTTTGATAAGCTTGGTGAGATCGGGGTGGTGTTTGAAGGGCAGAAGAGGGTTTGGGAAAGATATCTTTCAGGATGTGGTCCCGATCAGGTATGGGTTGTAACTGTTTAGTTACACCCTATTTGGGTTCTAGTGTGGGGTAGTAGGTGACAACTAGGTGGGTGTGGTCAGAGGGGTGTGGTATTGAAACAGGTTTTCTCAGGGTATTTTGGTGGCCCTTTTCATGATGTGATCTACTTCTGTGGTGGTGTCCTTGTTTGATGAAGGCAGTTTTAAGTATGTTAAGGTGTGTATCCCTGACACTCTCCTCAGTGCATATTCTATGGTATCTGAGGGCCTGGCTGTAGATGGTGTCTTTGGAGTGGTTACTGTGGTGATCGGGGAGGAGGGGAGGGTTGTATATAGTTGTCTATAGGGTTTTAATTGTTGAAGCTGATCATGATGTCCCAGGAAGTTGATACTGGTTTGGGAGTGTTCTAGAGAAAGTTTAATGGATGGGTGGTAGTTTTTGAAGTTTTGGTGAAAATCTGAGGATGAAAATATCATTAATATATCTCAGGTATATCATGGGGGGCTTTGTGGTGCATTTGTCCAGAAATTCTTCCTCAAGGTGGCTCATCAAGAGGCTGGCATATTAGGGAACCATCCTGAAGGATGCTGGTGTATAAGGAGGAGACATCCATTGTGGCAAAGATGGTGTTCAAAGGGAGGCTGTTAATGCTGTGGAGTTTCTGGAGAAAGTTGACTTTGTCCAGGAAGAAGCTGGCCCCTTGTGTGGTGAGTGGTTTTAGGACAATTTCTGTGTCGATATCCCTTCAGTAAGAATGCCATGGCCGGATATATGTCTGACTGGATTCCCTTGTTTGTGTATTGTGGGAAGCATGCGAAAGGGTCCCTGGGGTGGGTTCATGGGGGATAAGGTTGGAGAGTTTCTCTTGGAATTGTTTGGGGAAGGATTTGATATTCTTAAATGCCTGAGTGTATTGTGGTGTGGGGTCATCTTTGAGTTCTTTATAATAGGTGGTGTCAGAGAGTTGTCAGTTGGCCTCATTGACATAGTCGTCATGGTTGAGAACAATGATGGCACTCCCTTTGTCTGCTCTTTTGATCACTAGCTGGTGGTTGGGTTCCAGGGACTATATAGCTGTCCTCTCGGCAGCGGAGAGATTGTGGTGGATGTGATGTTTGTTTTGCCTTTTTTTCCCTAAAGCAATCATGTAATGGTCAAGTGTGTGGTTTTGTCCACTCAGTCCAATCATTCAGATGATTCTTTTTTCTTCTGACTGTTGATAGTGGTGTCAATGACAGAATTCTTCTAGTTCTCCACATTAATATATCAGGTTCTGTAATGGGGCAGCAGTTCAATCCCTTGGAGGCATATGGGGCCTACACATGAATATCCCAACATGTGGTGTACATCAGCTAGTGGAATAAATGCCCCAATAACAACTACATAGGTGAAACCAGACAATCACTACACTCTCAAACTCATACAGAAAAATAAGCAAAAACACCATATTATCCCTTGGTGAACACTTTTCACAAAACAATCACTCCAAACATGACCTCTGAGGCCTCGTCCTCAAAGGAAACCTTCACAAGTTCAAAAAATGAACCTGGGAGCTTAAATTCATACCTTTGCTAAAAATCATGATCTTAATAAAGCCACCATTGTAATAAGTCATAAATCTAATCTGTAACTCGCCACTTCATCTTGAATAGTTAGTTCCTCTCTGAAACAAAAGTAAACAGGACTTAGTTATTTAAATAGGATTAAGGCATAAACTTATGATAAACTAAACAGTAAATATTCATAAATTTGTATATAATGTTTGAATCAACTATTTGTATATAATATTTGAATCAACTATTAGAGTTAGTAGTATGTTTATCTCAATATAATCTGGATAGTTCACGAACAGGCTTTACAGTATTGGAAACAAGATCTGTGGTTAGTCATTTACCTTTTGTAAATCCTCCACCCCAGCATGCACACAACTGCAAATGAGGTACACAATATTAATATTTCATGAAATCTTAGACAAATTCAATATAGTCATGGACCTCTGCCATGCCACATCACCTTACTAAATCCAATATAAGGAATCAATCCTATGAGAGAACTGCACAACTCCATCTCTGTAAAATGCTCTGCAGCTACAGTACTTAACCTGATAAATGGGGGAAATGTTACATAATACTTAAGTTATAGAACACTTGAGACTTCTCATAAGCATCTTAAAAAATACACACTTGTCCCCTTCAATTCTTACTCTTACGGACACTTTATGTGTGTCTACTTCAGTTATTCATATCTGACGACTGAAGAAACGGGATCAAAGTTGAGAACTTTTGGGTATTTGTGCTGGTTATTAAATTTAACTTTTTTTCCATGAAAAGAATGCCAGATTAATATAGCAAATATGCCCTGGATTTGAATAAATACATACAAACTGAAAAAACATTTTAACAGATAAAGTCAAAAAGCCATAGTTAGCTACTGTAAAACCAGATATTCCATATCTGGAACATTATCATGAGGTGACAGGTTTAATAGCTATGATGTCAGTTGAAGACGGACTTTAACCAAAGGATTGCAATATGGAAATTTCATATGTATTTTACACTGTAACTAGAAAAACTATAACAGTCAATATCCTACCACTGAACAATGAGCTCTTCTGTACGAGCAATTTTCTAAAAAATACATACATCAGAAAAATAAAAGTTAAGCTTTGCACTTCTATTGTATCTTCCAACTGAGGATATCAATAAATCCACACCTTCTCAATGCACAATTGATTACTACAGTACATTCTCAAGCCCTTTATTCATTTAAATGTAATATTATTCAAATAATGGGGCTTCTACTTTAACTAGGAGATTATTCCACAATCTAATAGAATTTATGGTATAATTTTTCATCATATCAAACCAATTTTTCCTTTTTTAAATTTCATTCCAATACTCTTGCTGCACCTCTTGGACAGAATTAAAAACTATCTAGGTATTTCAAACACATTCAAATCAGGTAGCTGAATGCCAGTTCCTCTCTCTATTTGGTGATCAGACTCTACAAATACTTGTAAATTGTTCAGTAATTATTTGGTCAAGTTAAAGACTCCATCTATATTCAAGAGCAAGTTTCTTTTCAAAATTAATTACTTTGTATTTCACACCAGATTCCTTTAAGACAGTGGATCTATTTGAAACAAATATTTATTTTTGTTCCTTTTTGTGAAGTTCAAAAACTCATTTTGCAGAAGCAGAACAGAGTCTTGAAATTTGAAGAAAAATATGATTGAGAACAAAAGCACAGAACACATCATATAAAATAGCATATTTGAATATTTTTCCATGTAGAAACCATACCCTAAACTTAATATCTGCCTCAGAACTTTAACAAGAATGAGTAATTAGTGCACAAAAAACTGACCAAAATTTTTCTACTTAGCCTCAATAAAAAAGTTTCAAATTTAGTAGTTCTGATATCTTATTAAAACGAGTTTGTTAGAGACTCTACAACAGATACAAAATATAGGTGCTATATTTAAAGAAACACATGCACTTTTAAAAAGACAACTTTCATATTTATTTTTAATCTAGGAAAGCACCGGTGCAACATTCCTGTTATTGAAGATGTGATTTCAGTCCAGTTGTTGAGCTGGGTTTACTGAAGACACAAGGGGGGAATTCATAGGAGCACTGAAGCCACTTTACAATAGCATAACAAAGTTAAAAAGCAGCTGTAAACTCCATCCTCAGGATAGCAGATTTCCCTGACAGGTACAAAGACAGCTCTGCAATGTATCAAAAGAGCCCTGGTGCGGGAGACATGAGGGCCAATCCTATGCCCAGGTTATTTTTCAGTGCTAATAACAGAGCTAATGCAAAGGTGCAACTCAGGGAAGTCCTGAGGAGTTGCTCTAACCTGGACTGGGGGACAACTCAGTTCCCCGAAGACCTAGGCAAGAAGGCACAACCCATTCAGTTGCTACACCAGAGTCTGCACTGGTGCAGCAATGGAATCTAATGGAACGAGATTAAATAATTTGGCCCAACATCAGACAATCCGTTTCTTGGGAGACCAGTGTTTAGGACGGTGGTACGTAATTTTTTGCAGCAGCAAAGGCTGTAATGGCATCTTGCCGGAAACTCAATAGCTACAATTAATTTACATACAAATTTGTTTAGGTCTTTATAGATAAACACTAAATAAATGTGTATTTCTCTTGGAAAGTGCTCTGTACTTACTTGTATAACTGCACACCGCATTTAAGACAAAACATGTTTTGTGTCTCAGTGTTAATGGAAAGACTGGCACTAATTCTCTGAAATCAACTATCTGATGGCTAGTTGTATTTTCAAGATGACCATATGGATTACAGAAGGCAGATTTGAGGCTATTAGACACATTGCAATATTCTGATTTTTCCAAATCACTTTAAGCCAGGGCCGGTGCAAGGAAGTTTCGCGCCCTAGGTGAAACTTCCACCTTGCGCCCCCCCCTCCCCCGCCCTGAGGCACCACCCTCCGCAGCAGCTGCCCCCCCCCCGCCCTAAGGCCCCTCCCCGGGAGCCGTGCGGCAGCTCCCCACCCTAGCTCACCTCTGCTCCGCCTCCTCTCTGAGCACGCCGCCCCCGCTCTAATTCTCCTCCCCTCCCCGGCTTGCGGCGCCAAACAGCTAATTGCCTCTGCAAGCCTGGGAGGCAGGAGAAATGGAGCAGCGACGGCGTACTTGGGGAGGGGGCATAGCAGAGGTGAGCTGGGGTGGGGAGCCCTGCGGCAGCTCCCCCTCCCGCCCTGAGGCACCCCCGCGGCAGCTCCCCCCCTCCCTCCCCGGGGAGCCATGCGGCAGCTCCCCACCCCAGCTCACTTCTGCTCCGCCTCCTCCCCGAGCACGCCACCCCTGCTCTAATTCTCCTCCCCTCCCAGGCTTGCGGCGCCAAACAGCTGATTGGCGCTGCAAGCCTGGGAGGCGGGAGAAGTGGAGCGGCGACCGCGCGCTTGGGGAGGGGGCGTAGGAACGCTGTAAAAAAAAAAAAAAAATGGGGGCACCGCTTTTCGGAACCCCCAAATCTTGGCGCCCTAGGCAACCGCCTAGTTTGCCTTAATGGTAGCACCGTCCCTGCTTTAAGCAGATCTTTACCAATATGACATACTTCCATAGAGGTCATACAAAGAGTAGCCCTCTTACACAACCCTTGATATCTGTCCCAAAGCAAGCCTTAATTTGGATCAAGGCACTTGGGGGATTGCCTTCACCGCAGTGTTAGCTTCAGGTACTCCTGTCAACATACAAATCTCTAGCTCAAATTCAGTGGTGCTTTAAACTTCAACTAGCTGGCCCATCAGGGAGTGCAGGTTGAAGCTCGAACACTGCTGATGCTCAAGCTAGTAATATAGTGGGGATGCAGCTATAGGCTACAGTTCACCATGTTAGCACAACTCATCAGTTGCTAAGCCAATCGATCTGTGTAGCTTAAGTGTTTCACAGTGTGGATGCTCTCACTCAAGCTAGGCTAGCTGGAGTGGGGTAACTTGAGCTAACTGTTTCAGTTAAGATAAACCCTAAAATAACCAACTCTGGTTGAACTTTACCCTCAGCTTCTTTTAGTTTAGCTGGAAGTATGTCTGCAAACAACTTGAAATTTGTTTCTCTTGAAAGTCACCAAGCCACTGATCAAATGAATCTTGAAACTTCTTATTCCCTTCAGCAAAGGGACAACTGTCACCCTAATTTAAGCATTTGTTGGAAAAGTCACTCCACTAAAGCAGTCACATTAAAGCTGAAGCTGCAACCACCATAAAGTGAGGAATGGTGCAGGGTTGAAGCACAAGTCTTGCGATGATGACGCCCCAAATTCTAATCCCTACTGTGATTCCCTTGGCGGCCTTGGGCAAGTCACAACAGTGACCTACAAATAACTTCTATAAAAATGGCACTCTGCTTTTTGCTTCTTTAGGATCATGCAGAAGTCTGCTTGTTTTACCTCATAAATATCAAGAATGTTAAGTCTAGTCTTCTGTAGAACTGCTGAAGTATCTCTTGGGACTCTCAGACTATGTATATCATGACCTCTCATACTGTCATGGAAGAAACAATGCTTCTGAATCTTTAACAAAAACATCCTTTTTTCAAAATATTTTATAGTTGATGGAATTAAATGGGTAAAAAACCCAAAGAATTAAAAGCAGTGATTAAATATTCCTCCCCTTTTACTTGCTAAGCTTTCAGTCACTTGGGTCTTATGCTTAGTTTTACTGATTCTCCAGTCACTAATGAGTCTTTCAGTGTAAGCAAGGTCTGTGTCTAATGTAAAAAGAAGCAGACCAAAAAAAAAATTCTGGCTTTTTCAGCCTTTATATTATAAAGAAGAAAAAAGATACAAACTTTTCTCTTTTGCAGAATACCTTTAATTTCCATCGAGTTTCCCCAAGAGCCATACCCCCCCTCACAGGGCGGGTTGTGAGGATTAATGTTTGTAAAATGCTTTGAACAGGGAAAGTACTATAAGTAATAAGAAAACTATAATGCTTATCAACTAGCTTATGTCATTGTCCTTTTGCAGAACTACCAAGTTTCTCTTAATCTGACCTCTAGTTGATAAGCATTATAGTTTTCTTATTACTTATAGTACTTTCCCTGTTCAAAGCATTTTACAAACATTAATCCTCACATTATATAAACGATTCTTTAACGCATTTTACAAAGAATTTAACTTAGCATTAAAAAATATGAAGAGCCTAAATAGCAGAAGAGGGGATGGGGTGGAAGATGCCTATTTGCCACCTTTCAAGATCCCCAATCCAGGGACTGCTAGGGCCCAAACTTCCAGATATAGTTTAGAATAGGCTATGATTGCTCTAAGTTACCTCAACTGTAGCGGCCCCATAGGAATCGCTCACCAGACAAAGGTAGCAAGGACAGCTGAACTCTCCAAGTCTACCCATTCTCACCACACCAAATGGCATATAGCTGGCTTTACACCAGTCGATGATACCTCTGCCCTGGGGGAATCAGCTGCCTCTTCAGGTGGCTTTGTGCCCTTTTGTGCCAGTAAAGCAGGTTGAGGATTGATCTCCTGTTTGTTTGTTTGTTTACTTTTGTCAATCTCTACAGTCTGAAACAACCTAATCACTTAAATCATTGCACTGTTTTCGGGATAAAATTCCATGATTAGGGTTTTGTTTTTGTTTTTTAAACACACACACAAATTGGAATAAATATGTAACCCTTGATTTCACCAATGAGGCGTGCTGATTCTAAATTTCAGTGTGAACAGTCACAACGTCCTTGCGGTTTTCAGTATTCTTGACCTATGCATTTTGCAATTGTACTCAGCTGGATATTTGAAGTTCCTTCATATATTGTACCTGAAACAAACCAAAGGAAATAAAACTGAACTAAGCATATTAACAGTAATTTAAATCCTTGTTCTAAAGATTCAAATAGAGCTCTAAGACAATAAAGCAAAGATTCATATTAACAACGAAAAGCAGAGCTGATATTCACATAAAATATTAAAGTATTTTACTGTTGACTACAATGAAGCAAACTTTCTTGTTGGTATATAATATCAACAGTCGACTTATTTTGGGGGGTAAGAAATTTCCCTGAACAGCAATTTCCACATTTCGAGTCAAATTTGAAAGTATTTACAGTTGACATCAGCCATTAAAGCCAGAAGTCAATCTAAAACTGTCAAAACTATCAAAGTGACTTAGTACAGTTCTTAGAAGCCTAAGTGGCTAAGTAACTTTTGAAAGTGAGACTTGTATCCCTAAGTCACTTTGACACTTTTTAACTCAAACTCTCTCCTCCCTCTTATGGTTTCAATTTTATTTTTAAGTACCTTTGATTCATTTGAACTGAAATTTGGATTGAACAGTAATATTCACACTAAAGCAGTACACACACACTTTTTTGTTTAAATATGATAGACAGACTGGCTCATATACCTAGATATTTCTGACCCTTATCAGTGTCATACCTCAGTATTAATTTGCTGAAAGGAAAATATCTCCAACAAATTGGTATCCAGGTAATTGAAACACAACCTTGAAACAATACCAAACCCAAGTCTATATTATATATTCATAAGAAATTGCTGCTTACCAATTTTGCAGTCTCTGTAGTATTTTTCAATTGGATAATCTTTTGTGAATCCAACTCCACCCATCCATTCAATACATTTACTAGTTGTCAGTGCTGCAACCTAAGGAAAATTAGATTCACAATTACCATCCCAGGACACACCTTTGCCAAGAAGTCAGTCAATGTCATTTGTTCCATCTAATTTCAGAAAAACAAAGCAATAATTAAAGCAGCAATTGGAGGGAAAAGGAAAGAATGGAGATTTTAGCCACCTATCCTGTGCAAACTTTGTAAGAATGTTGTTTGTGCACCAATTTAAGGTTCATTCCCACTTCACCCACCTGATGACATGAAGAAGTCAGAATAGTTATTTGCAAGAGTCCCTTCCCTACCAAGAAAGAGACTTTAATTGCTGTATTGGCTACCATTGCAAGTGAAAAGGAAGTGATTCTATGCCCATAGACGTTTTCGGATCTTATATGCTGAACTATCATTATGACTGGGAGAGGCATTCTTGACCAGAGATTAATTCCCCTCTACCTTACCACAGCAGTGAATCCTGAGGTGATGGAATCTTTCAGAACATCTCCTTGTGGGTGATTGCTAGTATTTGAGGTTTTATTGAGTGGATAAATAATACTACATTTCCTTTCTTTAATTCTGCTGTTTGCGATTTTTTTGTATTTTATTTAAGGGGGTTATACAATTTATCCCTCAGTTGTCCTACTTTCATCCCATCTGAAAACTGCATGTTGGAAACAAGAGAAAACTATGCTCAATTTACAAAGAAAACAAGTTTTTAAAAAACATATTTAGCAAAAATATGGCTTTAAAACTAACAGCAAGTGAACTAAATGTACCAAATAAAGCAATTTTTGGTTACCTCTGCAGCATAATACTTGGCCATGCTTGCCTCTTTTCTGAATGGTCTTCCTGCTTCTACAAGTCGGGCTGCATTATAGGTCAGCAACCTTGCAGCTTCCAGCTGGGTGGCCACTTGAGCTATCTGATGTTGCATTCCCTATAATAAGCAGGCCCGACGTTAGACAGAACTTACAACACATCTAATATTCTTAAAAGTATTATCCAGCTGCCTAACTTCAATATGCAGCAAAATGTGTATTGCTTTTCAAAGCTTCAAACCTACATTCTGAAATAAAATATGATTACACATGGATTAGTAAAAGGTCATCCCCTCCCACCTCCTTTTTGCACTTTCAGAGGTGGTGAGACTTTATCTGGGCCAGCAGGAGAAAGAAAAATCTGGGCCCCTTGAAAAATTGCACCTGCCTTTTTTCTTCCCTTCCTCCTGGATACTCAGCTTCATGTGGTTGAGGAGGGAGAGCTCCTTGGCTGATTGGCTGGATAGAAGGTTGCACTATAAGGCTATTGGCTCCTGGGTACTCAAGAGTGGACTAATAAGCTTTTTTCCCTGCCCGGACCCCATTCTACATCCTGATCAAAACTTCCCTCCCCGCACAACGGAGAAAAATTGGATTCTGGGGCCTTGCTGTGGACATCACACTAACAGACTTTTGGGGGCTGGGAATGAATACCTCTCTCACTGCCTGATTGATCTGAGCATTCATTCCCTCCCCACTTCTCCTCCCCCCAAGCCAACCTTCCTCACAGCAACACAGGGACCCAATGGGCACATTAGGTTGTTAAATTTGTTACAACTTGGTAAGTTGAAGTCAAAATATTAAGATGGGTGAACTTAAATGCCTAGTATTAAATGAGGATATTGATACAATAAGCATCACAGAAACTTGGTGGACCAACGATAATCAATGGGACACAGTAATATCAGGATACAAACTAAAGAGGAATAAGAGTAGGTCGTGCTGGTGGGAGAGTGGCACTATATATGCAAGAAAGCATGAAGTCAAATATAATCAAACTGTACTATAGAATCTCTATGGATAGAAATTCCATGCTTGAATAATAGGAGTACAGCAGTAGGAATATACTACTGACCACCTGATCCAGATAGTGATGGTGATTGTGAAATGCACAGGGAGATTAGAGAGGCTACAAAAATAGAAAACCCAATAACAATGGGAGATTTCAACTATTGCCCTATTGACTGGGTACATATTGCCTCAGGACAAGATGCAAAGATAAAATTTCTAGGCACCATTAATGACTACTTGTTGGAGCAGCTAGTCCTGGAACACACAAGGGGAGGCAATTCTTGATTTAGTCCTAAGTAGAGCAAAGGATCTGGTCCAAGAGGTGAATATGGCTGAACCATTCAGTAATAGTGACTCCAACGCCATTCCCCACCTTAAGGAGATGACTACTTCTAATGTACTTCCAATTCTGGAATAGCAGTGAATCATGCCTCCGCTGAATGAGTACTTGCACTAGGCACTTAAGAACATAAGAATGACCACACTGGGTCAGACCAATGGTCCATCTAGTCCAGTATCCTGTCAGGTGTTAACATACATATAAAATACATGCACAAACAGATACACCATTAGATCTGCAGAGCGTATATGCCAAATTAAGGCTTATCTGAATTTCTTTTCAATTTGCCATTCACAGACATTGAGAAGGGGAGACATTAAATAACACAAGAGCACTATAGTTATTTAATCAAATGACTCATCCCTGACATTTTCTATTATGATTACTACTCTTTTAAGTAGACAGTTTTTAATATATACACTGATGAATACCTGAAAATCAAATATGCTTTTCCCAAACTGGACTCTCTCCTTTACATATGGAATAGTGTGGTCAAAACATCCCTGTGCCAATCCCAACATCTGTGAATGAACAGAGAAACAAAGATTACACTGAGTAAACAATTTGTACATTAAATGTACCCAACGGAGGTAATAATTACAGTAATTCTTTTTCTGGGCAGATGGTGTGCCTTTTTAATTTTTCGGCATTCAAGGAGATGAGCTTAGTTTTTCTCTGTAAAAAGAAATATGCTCTGTGTAGTATCAGGAATAATGAAACCAAAGATGACGTAAATACAAAATATAATAAAACAATTCTAACCAGAACCTTAGCTGAGGTTTTACTACGGTTAGAATTCTTGTCCAGGTGAGTCATGATAAAGAGTCTGCATGAAAAATAAACCTATTCTATAACCATCTGGATGTACAGTGAAGTCCTGTAAATCAAGGCAAGATATTAGTGAAAATGATGTAGTGAACTTTTTCTGTAAAATTCAGAGGCGTCAAAGGATGGCCCAAGTAAACTTTTTTAATCTCAGTATATGATTCTGTGAAAAGCCCTAACTGCTTTAGACAGGAAAATCACTGTATACCAAACAGTGAATAAATATAAATATATATACTACCTATAGAAACTTAATTCCAATCAAATTATGTTGCTGTTATGAAGGTGCCAGATTGACAGCATAAAAAATTAGAGTACTTCATCTACAGAACTGGTACAGCGGAGGTGGCAGTAGCGCAAGCTTCCTTATAATGTTCTGGAGAGACCACCTTTAGAGGACAGTTTTAGGAGACCTGATGCCTATTCAACCTTTAGCAGCTCTACTGAAGCTACCAAAAGGGCAGCCAGTTGTGATGTGGATGCCTGTTTACTAGCAACTGGAGTAATAGTAACAATTAACTTCATATAGGCTGCCCAAGAGCCATACAGCAAAACTTTGAATCATCACCTATCTAGCTAGGCTTGATGAAAATTAGTGACCTAGAAATTGAAAGTACTGCAATACAAATCCCCTGAGCCTTTGATTCCCTGAACATGCTGTCTCAAATATCTAACATGTTAGATTAACTCATTTAAACTCTTACTCCTACCTAACGACTCAAAACTGAATGTCATAGGATACAGGTACAAGTTTTTCTTTAACACCAGCTCGGACCACAAATTGAATATGAGCCAAGAATGTGATGAAGTTGCAAAAAAAGGAAGAAGAACAAAAAAAAAAAAGCTATTATTCTGGAGAGTATTGACAGGCGTGTTTTACATAAGATGTGGAAGGTAATTTTTCTGCTCTACTCGGCACTGGTGAGGCCTCTCCTGGATTATTATTCAAGAAGGATGGGAATAAAGTCCAAAGGAGAGAAATAAAAATGATAAAAGATTTAGAAAACCTGACCTATGAGGAAAGGTTAAAAAATGGCCTTTAGTCTTGAGAAAAAAAGAGACAACTGAGGGGGGACCTGAGAAGTCTTCAAATATGTCAACGGCTTTTATAAACATGATGGTGATAAGTTGTTCTCCATGTCCACTGAAAGCAGGACAAGTAGCAATCAGCTTAATTTGCAGCAAGGGATTTATGTTAGACATTAGGAAAAAAGATAGTTAAGTACTGAAATAGGTTACCAAGAGAGGTTGTAGAATCAGTCATTGGAGGTTTTTAAGAACTGGTTAGACAAACACCTGTCAAGAATGGTCTAGGTATACCTCTGTCATGCCTTAGCATGGAGGGAATGGACCTCTCGAGGTTCCCTCCAGCCCTACATTTTTGTGATTCCACAGCCTTCTACTAATGCTAATGGGAGTTAAACAAGCATCAAAAATAGAATATACTTGTAATTGGCGAAGGTGATATATTGAGGTCTAGGGCCAGCTGTGTCTGAGCATACCACAAGGCTGCCACATATCATGATTCCTATTTACTATTTGGGGGGAAAACTGAAATCTCCTATAAAAAACACACTTTTAAAAACAGCATTTATGCCTGTCCCAGCTTCTGACAGACTGGTCTGAGCAAGGATGATCAAGCAAAGATTTTTCAGGTCTGGATAGAAGATTAATACTCTGAAGAATATTTGATTGCAAAGAAGATCATGAAGAAAAGATCCCACAAGCTCTCGTAGCTCTTCTTACAAGAGAGGGAATATTACGGAATCCATTAATAATAGTGATACAATATGGGTGAAATAATATCTTGCACTGGACCAACTTCTGTTGGTGGGAGAAACAAGCTTTTGCGCTACACAGAGCTCTTCTTCTGGTATGGGAAAGGTACTTGGAGTGTCACAGTTAAATAAAAGGTCGAACAGTTAGTTTAGCATAAGTAGTTAGCACATATTCTAAGGGTACATTCAAGGTGAAGTGGCCCGTTAACATCCCTGTAGTCATAGGACAAAAAGGGGAGTTAGTGAGTTATAGATTGTTGTAATAAGCCATAAATTCAGTGTCTTTATTAAGGTCATGTTTTTTAATGTCTAGCAAAGTTATGAATTTACTAATGAGAGTCAGATGCACAATTAAATCAATTAGGATCCTAGCTGGTTTAATTCGGTATCCAGCTACAAATATAAAAGTCTCCTTTCTGCTGCTCCTAATAGGAGGAAAGAAAAAGACAGAAAATGAAACAAACAAGCAGGGCTTTGGAGCAGAGTCTGGAGCTGGAGTGCGGAGCAGCGGAGCTGCAGGTTTTTGCCTGCAGCTGGAAAGGAGCCGGAGCACAGCTCCAAAGCCCTCCATACAACAAAAAATAGAGACTGAAAGGGAGACGGACAAGAGACATGAACAGATGGTAAGAAAGCAGAATTAACAGTGATGATCCTGAAACTGGAATCTCACAAAAATACAACAACTCCCCAAAAAGACAACCAAACAAAAACAACACCTTTTCCACAGAGAATTATCTGGGCTACTAGAGTATAAAGGTGGGCTACCAGAATTCGGTAGCCAACTATTTGATCAGTTTAACTATATTACTTAACTTTTATATGGTGCTCAAAAGTGTGTTATTTTACAGACCCCTAAGAAGACAGGTCCTTGACTGAAAGCCAAGTGCCCCAATGAGAGAAGACAAGAGCCTTTCCAGTAATAAAAGGGGGGGGGGGAGAGAGTATTTTTCAAACATGAATAAAAGGGGGCGGGGAAAGACTGTATACATAGGCCAGAGCTATATAGGACAGATTACAAGGGCTATGTTATCCCAGATTCCATAGATGCTTCCTCCAGAGCCACTGGAACTCACACAACCATTTATCCTCTACTCACTCTTAAAATTCTGGAGGAACACAGTACAAAATAAAATAAAAATAGAGAAAGGGTAGAAGAAAATATAGCTGTAGTACATTCTTAATTAGCTTCATTATATGCTACTAGATTCCATTGCACTATTGTATATCTGAAGACAAACAAATTAGCACATGTAACATCACATATAACTATTTTACATTAAAATTATTTGAAACTGTTTTCATAGCAACAATCATGTTTATAAGACATTCATTACCTTCTAAACTATTACTGCTGCAAAACGAAACTCAATTCTACAGGGTTTTTAGAATTACCGTTCTTCATTCAAGCACATTTCTCTTCATTTGAAGGTGCCAAAAACAAAGTATTAGCTGAGATATAACAAATACCCATCTTAACTTTTAATTAGGTTACAACAGTAACTTGCAGTAATTAGATTAAGACCTTGACAGTGTACTTCACTGCCAGAAGAGCTATGTTATTTATATCGCTGAGAACAACAGGAGCCAGTGCTCTAGATTTTTTTTAAGGCCATACCTGACAAAATTTTATCACAGATAATCTTTAAAAATGATGGAAAAGCCAACCCTATTTAGTATCATGCTACATTACCATGTGGAAAGCATGCATTTAGGCATGACCTATTACTCCTGATCTGTCTGCCAGCAGTTGGAAAAGGAATAAGGAAGAATGACAGCCTCCAAAATGATAGGGACAGACACATCACTTCTACTTGCATAACAAAAATAATATGTTTTTGCATTAATTAGATTTCCCTTTAAAAGCATAGGTTGAATGATAAAAAACAGCCACAAAACCAAATCAATTTTTATAGGGCTGGACTCTGTTCCCAATTATATCAATTAGAATTTCAGGATCTGAATCAGGCTCATAACAAAACAACACATACTTTAAATAATCCAGAAATTCGATTGACATTTTGGTCTAAGTGCCCTAACGTACATTTTTTAAGTATATCGCCACAAACTTAGCAGACTTCCATTAGAATATATCAATTTTGTTCTGGGACTTTTTCATGATTAAGATAAAAAGATAATATCAAATGTCATTTGCTAAGTATGCAATCAATATTGTAAGCACTAAATATTACTCTTTATTCTTACTGCATATCATATAAATAGTGTATTTGTCAAATAGCTGAATTTGTTTTTTGAAAAATTAATGCACATGATGGAAGATATGCACTATTGTTGTAGCCATGTCGGTCCCAGGATATTAGAGAGACAAGGTGGGTGAGGTAATATCTTTTATTGGACCAACTTCTGTTGGTGAGAGAGAGTTAGGTCAACGCCAGGCAGCTTATGTCAATCTAACTATGTAAGTGTTTACACTAAAAGTTTCCTCCCACCAATTAAACTGCCCTGCTACGCCAGCTTAATAACTCCACTTCCATGAGAGGCACAGAATCAATGTCAATGTAGTTAGGTCAACACAGTGTCAGTGTAGACATTGCATTGCTTACAGTGATTGCTACTGCATGATGCATCCACTGACACAAGCTTTCCTGGTGAGAACGCGCACTGCCAACACAAGGAGCATAGTGTGGACACACCAAAGCGATTTCATTACTGCGGCAGCTGTATGCCAATGTAACTTAGATCAACATAATTCTGTAGCGTACACATGCCCAGAGAGACAAGCTTTTGAGCTACACAGAACTCTTCTTCTGGTCTGGGAATGGTACTCAATGTCATAGCTAAATACAATAGGGAACAGATAGTTTAGTAGAAATAGTTAGCGCACATTCTAATAGACGATTCAAGGTAACGTGGCCTGTTAATACCCCTGTAGTCATAGGACAAAAAGGAGGGGCTAGTGGGTTACAGATTGTTGTAATAAGTGATAAATCCAGTGTCTTCATTAAGAACACGATTTTTAGTGTCTAGCAAAGTTATTAATTTAAGTTCTTAGGCTTGTCTTTTGAAAGGATAAATGGACACAAGTCAGATATCAGGAATGGCAATATACAAAAACCTGTAGGAGAACACTTCAACCTCCCTGGCCACACAATAGCAGATGTAAAGGTAGCCATCTTACAGCAAAAAAACTTCAGGACCAGACTCCAAAGAGAAACTGCTGAGCTCCAGTTCATTTGCAAATTTGACACCATCAGATCAGGATTAAACAAAGACTGTGAATGGCTTTCCAACTACAGAAGCAGTTTCTCCTCCCTTGGTGTTCACACCTCAACTGCTAGCAGAGCACCTCACCCTCCCTGATTGAACTAACCTCGTTATCTCCATACTGATTTATACCTGCCTCTAGAGATTTCCATTACTTGCATCTGAAGAAGTGAGGTTCTTACCCACGAAAGCTTATGCTCCCAATACTTCTGTTAGTCTTAAAGGTGCCACAGGACCCCCTGTTGCTTTTTACAGATTCAGACTAACATGGCTACCCCTCTGATATCTCTTGAAAGTGTTGTGCAGGTTTCCTTTAAGGATAAGGACTGAATAGCCAGATATAGAGTGATTGTTTTGTGAAAAGTTTTTGCCCACAGATGATATGGTGTTTTTGTCTTTTATCATTTTCCTGTGTGAGTTCATTCGAGACCATAGTGATTGTCTGGTTTCACCCACAAAGTTGATATTGGGTCATTTAGTGTACTGGATGAAGTACACCACATGTTGGGATAGGCATGTATAGGACCAATGGATCTAGAAAGGTATGTTAATCATTATAACAGTGGAGATATGTCTGCAGGTTTTGCATCTGTTGTTCTGGCAGGGTCTGGCGCTGCTTTGATTTGGTGTGTCCTGATCTGTGGGGAGCTTGTTTCTGATGATGCACTTGGAGAGGTTGTCGGGGGTGTGGGTGGGAGAAGGAGTTGTTTGAAGGTTGGAAGAAGGGGTTCAGAAAAGATTTCTTTCAGTATGAAATGGTACTTTAGAATACAGAATCATAGGACTGGAAGGCACCTCGAGAGGTCATCTCATGGCAGGACTAAGTATTATCTAGACCATTCCTGACAGGTGTTTGTCTAACCTGCTTTTAAAAATCTCCAGTGATGGAGATTCCACAACCTCCCTAGGCAACTTATTCCAGTGTTTAACCACCCTCACAGTTTGGAAGTTTTTCCTAACATCCAACCTAAAGCTCCCTTGCTGCAATTTAAGCCCATTGCTTCTTGTCCTATCCTCAGAGGTTAAAAAGAACCATTCTCCCCCCTCCTCCTTGTAACAACCTCTTATGTACTTGAAAACTATTATGTCCCCTCTCAGTCTTCTCTTCTCCAGACTAAACAAACCCAGTCTTTTCAATGTTCCCTCATAGGTCATGTTTTCTTCACTTTTAGTCATTTTTGTTGCTCTTCTCTGGACTTTCTCCAATTTGTCCACATCTTTCCTGAAATGCAGTGCTCAGAACAGGACACAATACTCCAGTTGAGGCCTAATCAGCATGGAGTACAGCAGAAGAATTACTTCTCGTGTCTTGCTTACAACACTCCTGCTAATATACCCCAGAATGATGTTTGCTTTTTTTGCAACGGTGTTATACTGTTGACTCATATTTAGCTTGTTGTCCACTATGACCCCCAGATCCCTTTCCGCAGTACTCCTTCCTAGGCAGTCATTTCACATTTTGCATGTGTGCAACTGATTGTTCCTTCCCAAATGGAGTACTTTGCATTTTTCCTTATTGAATTTCATTCTATCTACTTCAAACCATTTCTCCAGTTCGTCCAGATCATTTTGAATTTAAATCTTACCCTCCAAAGCACTTGCAACCCCTTCCAGCTTGGTATCTTCCTCAAACTTTGTAAGTGTACTCTCCATGTCATTACCTAAATCAGACCCAGAACTAATCCCTGCAGTACCCCACTCATTATGCCCTTCCAACATGACTGTGAACCACTGATTACTGTTCTCTGGGAACGGTTTTCCAACCAGTTTTGCACCCACCTTATAGTAGCTCCATCTAGGTTGCATTTCCCTAGTTTGTTTATGAGACGGTCATGCGAGACAGTATCAAAAGCTTTACTAAAGTCAAGATATACTAGGTCTACAGTTTCTCCCCTATCCACAAGGCTTGTTATCCTGTCAAAGAAAGCTATCAGGTTGGTTTGACAGGATTTGTTCTTGACAAATCCATGCTGTTACTTATCACCTTATTATCTTCTAGATGTTTGCAAACTGAGTGCTTAATTATTTGTTCCATTATCTTTCCGGGTATAGAACTTATGCTGACTGGTCTGTAATTCCCCAGGTTGTCCTTATTTACCTTTTTATAGATGGGCAAATATAGTGCCATTTTCCAGTCTTCTGGAATCTCTCCTGTCTTCCATGACTTTACAAAGATAATTGCTAATGGCTCAGATATCTCCTCAGTCAGCTCCTTGAGTATTCTAGAATGCACTTCATCAGGCCCTGGTGACTTGAAGACATCTAATTTCTCTAAGTAATTTTTAACTTGTTCTTTTCCTATTTTAGCCTCTGATCCTACCTCATTTTCACTGACATTCACTATGTTAGATGTCCAATCACCACCAACCTTCTTGGTGGAAACCGAAACAAAGAAGTCATTAGGCACCTCTGCCATTACCACATTTTCTGTTATTATTCCTCCCCACCCCACCCCCCGTCCCTCGTTGAATAACGGGCCCACCCTGTCTTTGGTCTTCCCCTTGCTTCTAATGTATTTGTAGAATATTTTCTTGTTACCCTTTATGTCTCTAGCTAGTCTGATCTCGTTTTGTGCTTTGGCCTTTCTAATTTTGTCCCTACATACTTATTTGTTTATATTCATCCTTTGCACTTTGACCTAATTTCCACTTTTTGTAGGACTCTTTTTTTATTTTTAGATCACTGAAAATCTCCTGGTTAAGCCAGGGTGATCTCTTGCCATACTTCCTATCTTTCCTATGCAGTGGGATAGTTTGCTCTTGTGCCCCTTAATAATGTCTCTTTGAAAAACTGCCAACTGTCTTCAATTGTTTTTCCCCTTAGACTTGCTTCCCATGGGATCTTACCTACCAACTCCCTGAGTTTGCTAAAGTCTGCCTCTTGAAATCTATTGTCTTTATTTTGCTGTTCTTCCTCCTACCATTCCTTAGAATCATGAACTCTATCATTTCATGATCACTTTCACCCAAGCTGCCTTCCACTTTCAAATTCTCAACCAGTTCCTACCTATTTGTCAAAATCAAATCTAGAGCAGTCCTTCCTGGAACAGCATCCCGTGGTCAAGGAAGCCGAGGCCCTCCTGACGACACCATCTTCGCAGCCAGGTGTTCACCTCTAGGATGCATCTGTCTCTACCTGGGCCACTACCCTTGATCAGAGGGATCGAAGAGACCACCACCTGCGTTCCCAACTCCTTCACCTTTACTCCCAGAGCCCTGTAGTCACTTCTGATCTGCTGAGGGTCATACCTCACAGTATCATTAGTGCCCACATGGATGAGTAGCATGGGTTAATAGTCAGAGGGCTGGATGATCCTCAATAATCCCTCCATAACGTCTTGGATACGCGCCCCTGGCAGGTAGCATACCTCCCAGGACACCATGTCAGGGCGACAGATGAGTTCCTCAGAAGAGGGTCCCCAATCACCACTACCCTATGTTTCCTCCTGGGAGCAGTGGCTGCGATCCTCCCAACCTTGGGGGTACATGGCTTCTCCTCCTCCCCCTTTGGGGGTGATTCCTCATCGCTTGTTGCCAGGGCAGCATATCGGTTTTCCATCACCATGGTGGGTGGGTTGAAAGCAGGGGTGGAGCACGGCCTGCTGCCAGAAGCAACCAGCAGCCAGTGTCCTCCTCCTCCCCTGGTGGTGTGACAGCAGTGTTCTGTAGCTGGATAGCTTCCTCAGCCTTGGATGTCTCCATATGAATACTTTCAAGGAATTCCTCATGGGCATGGATGCTCCTCAGCCTAGCCACCTCCTCCTGTAGCTCTCCCACCTGCTTCCTGAGAGATTCCACCAGCAGGCATCTTTCACACTGGATGTGCTAACTACTTATGCTCAATTATCTCTTTGATCTTGTATTTAGCTGTGACACTGAGTACCTTTCCCAGACCTGAAGAAGAGCGCTATATAGCTTGAAAGCTTGTCTCTCTCACCAACAGAAGTCGGTCCTATAAAAGATATTATCTCACCCACCTTGTCTCTCTAATGATGAAGATGACATTTTAGATATATTTGAAAATTAATAAATTAATCATTGGAGATTAATTTTGTTTGAGGTTCTCAAAATAGATTATTACAATGAAAACAGTATTGCTTTTAATAATGCAAAATTCTATGTACAATAATCAGTATTATGTATAGTCCTATACCAAACATTATTTCATCTTACATAAAAGAAGAGTGACATCTAGTGGCAACACAGATTCTTTTCATAAGGTATTTCCTTAATTTTCCGTTACCAACCTCTTTCTTATAATATCTTAAAGGTTTCAATCCAAATTCAAACTACAGAATTATCACATTAAACAATGTTACTCACCTGTGCAGCAATTCCTATTCTGCCCACATTTAGCGTTCCAATTGCATACTTATAGCCTTCTCCAAGCTGTCCCAGGATATTGGTCTTAGGAACCTAAAGAATAAAACCACTCAATTATTCCTTCTTTTCTGTTCTGTAATTGCTAGTACCGCTCACAGCTGTACATGCTTTATTTAACATGTCTCATAACTGAAGGCAGCAATATAAAATGGGCACCTGATTCCCATAATACTTTGGTAGAAACCTCCCCAACACACACAGGACTACAAGAACGACAACAGACAAAATTATTCAGAATTGGACCACTAATGAAAACTTGTATCACTGAGATGCCAAGTGAGTAATCCAAGTCCCTTAAATCCTGATTTTCAGGTATGCTGGGTAGCCACAGCTACCCCCAAAAATTCAGTATCTGTGAAAATCAAGTCCGTACCAAGTCTTCTTTCCTAATCCTGTATCATACTCAAGATGTATGCAAGTTACACTTAACAAGGTTACTAAATTTCTGCCGAAACCTCTAGAACACTTACTGTACCTTAACATTTTCGAATGTTACTGGGCACGTAGAAGTTGCTCTGATTCCCAGTTTATCTTCCTTTTTCCCTACATGTAGGCCCTCTGTGCCACGATCTACTATGAAGCATGTTATTCCCTTGTATCCCTAAGCAATGGATAAAAAACAAAGAACTGACTTTTAAGATAAAACCAAATGGGCTTTGAATATTTGATTTCTATATCGCAATATAAACCTGTTAAATACTATATTAATATACAAAATGTGGAACCATCATCTATTTTATTTCCCCCAGCTAGATCTTTTGCAATTGCAATAATTTAACAAAGGCCAAGTCATCCCTTTCTGTAGAAAAAATAACAGAGAAAAAAGCACATTTAGAACAGTCTGAGTGGCTCTCTTAGTCATATCAACCATATGGTGAGGAGGAGAGCTTCAAATAAAGGGGGAAGGATAGGGTCTGTAATACCTATATAGAATGCAAAGCAGTTGGAAATTCTGGCCCAATCCTGCAGGCCTCATGCAACTGAAGTTCCTCCTCTGTGCTCCTTTGAGATCACTTTACCCGACAGCAAATCCCGTTTTTGCGCTCTGCTCCCATTGGCTCTCCTACTAAAGCCGCTAACTTCTACTCTGTGAAGTGGAAAAATTAGCATTGCTCTCTGAAACATCACACCATCTTATTATGTAAATCTGTGGCCTTTCCCATGAAATCATGCTGTTCAGAGTGGCTGTTTCCCGTGCTTCACCCCATTTCCAGCAACCAGAACCCAATTTCAGCAGAGCCCCAAAGGCTTGATCCTTTGAAGTACCATCAATTTCCATTGATATCAGAGGGACCAGGGGAGTTTAGCACCTTCACAAGCCTTAACAGTATGGCATTCATGTGGTGAGGCTGCAGACAGCTATTATATATATGACAGATGGGGACGTACATGGCGTTAGGCACCATTCTCTTGCCTATTTCCACGTACAATTTTCTCCTGCAATGCTGTAAAATAGAGTCTTACTCCTGGGGAAATTCTGTGCCACTGCGTACATGCAGAATTCATATCCAGCGCAGAATTTTTTTTTCTCTGTGACGAAAATACATTCTGTCCAAGAAATGCTGCAGTTCCACCTTTTGCCCACCAGAGGCCACTGTGATGCCAGAACATACAGCAGCAGCTTACTGGTAGTAACACTCTGCAGCCTGCTGCATTCATCACAGGACCCTGCCTGTGGAGCCAGGTTCGGCGGCATGGGCAGAGGATAGACAGAGGGGGCACACAGGGAGCCTGCTGTGGGGTTATGGACTGGGGTTCAGAAGGGCTACTGGGGGGACAGACTAGGGCGGGGGCTCAGGAGCTAGTGGGGTGACAGCATTGAGCCGGGGCTGAATGGGAAGAGGTGCAGGGCCACAAGGGCATGGGGGTAAAGTGCCTGACTGAATGGGAGAGGCTAGGGGCCAGTCAGGGCCTGCATGGTGGAGACTCCCCAATTCCCTATCCCTCCCCCGAAAATCTGTTCCATACTTCTGCCACGCACACCCAACAATCCTCCAGGTTCACTCCCAGGCTCCGTCCCTCTCCCTCAGTTCCTCTGTTAGCCCTAACTCACGCAAGTCTTTCTACTACTTCTGAGGGATGCGGGAAATACGTTTCTGTATTATAGTTTAAATGAATTACTCAAAGTTCTGTATTAATTTGCCTAGTAAGGAATCTATTTGTCAAAAAAAATATTCTGAATTTTTTGTTGTCTATATTATTAGAGACATACTTGCTGACAGTTATTTTGAAATAAATTACCAAAATAATTGAAATTGGTGTGATTATATTGTGTTATTTTGACATATAAAATCTGCAGAATTTTAAAATATCACACACAGAATTTTTAATTTTTTGGTGCAGAATTCCCCTAAGACTAAATAGTGGGGAACATCTAGTCGAATATTAACTTGAAGTCTAAGTTAATAAATAACTATATTCTTCCATAATGGTTTAATTTTTACTTGTGTATGTTAATTTAAAAATGTAAATAATTTAAAGGTTTCTTTCACAGAAACATGATTAAAAAACATAGCTGTTGTCTATTATCACATAATGCTTATTTAATATTAATCACAATGATCAAAAATTAATATTCATCAAGACTGTAAAAGAGAAAAAAAAATGTAACAAGGTTCTTGAGTCTTTTCAGTGTTCATTTGTAAATAGCGTTCCTGCAACATCATTGAAAGATGTTTCCCAGTTTCTGTAATGTTATTTTCTATTTCATATTATGTAACACTGTTTCATTTGTGTCATTCTCCAATCCCCAGGATTCGTTTACACATTTTTCATACTGATAAAATCCACTATAAAAAGTCTGAAGTATTGAATTTGATAATTTATCAATTTATTATTATTGATAGCTCTTACTAGTACGTCTGGTATTTTATGCCATTTCTAAATCTGGTTAAACGTGTATTTCCTAACAGAAGTTACCTTAAATACTTGAACCCAACATAATCAGAGTTACCGAGAAAACAAAAAAAGTTAATATGCCTTTTTTAGTATTACACCTAAAGCATCGAGGTGAGTCACAAGACTTATTATATGTGGACATGGTAGTAGTGCCAATAATTAAGGTTTTCGGACACATCCCATTAGAAGACCCTCTTTTCAATTGCTTATAACAGCTTTGCCAAACTTTAACTGTTCAGGCTAAAATTTTCCATGCTGGCTGTTAGGCTCATGGGGGGAGGAGGGAGCAGCGGAATTTCAGCAAACATGTTTCAGCCATTTTCAAGATTAGGAAAAATACATTTTCCCCCTGGTAAAATACTTCTTAGCACCACTTCATTGAGAATCCCTAAAGCATCCAGGCTGTGGTGCAGGGATTTCAAATTTAGCATGGCAGTAGCTTTTCTTGTCCCCATGAAAATCTGCCCAAATTATAAGTTTCTGAAAGATCTCAGTTCACACATGATCAGTACAGATGTGTTAGTTTGGCACCTAAATTCTCTAGAGATTCCACCCCCACTGAGGATGCTTCATTACCAGATTGTATTTGCTCCTCCCATCTGCCAGGTGCTGCTGTGACAGTGGACACAGAGAAGGAGAGCAGGAAAAACATCTCTTTTGTGCTCTCAGTGCTTGTCCTGTGCGGCCCAGGCAGTGTGGAGATGGAGGAATCAGCCCGGCTGGAATGCAGAATGAGGAATCAGGCCCGAAGTAGGGGGGAAGGGGAAGACTGGGCGTGAAAAATAATGGGACGGTTTAGCAAAGAGACTGAGATCGATGGGAAACAGACTGAGATTGCACTAAGAGCCTGGGGAGACTGGAGCAGAGAGGCATGTGGGGACTGAAACAGTAAGGAGCCTGGGAGAGAGTGACTGGAGAGACTGGAAGGTGGAGGGAAGACTCGGACTTAGACAAGGAGACCAGAGGGAAAGATTTAGATTTCATTTTTTTCTTTATCCCCCATACATCCTCAGGTGCATAGAGCATCCACCTAGTTTCCACCATTTATTTAGGTCTTGTGCTGCTCTGTTCAGGCTTCTGAGTCATGTTGATGGATTTAGCTTCTTTCTCTATTGCTCTGCATCATGTTTCTCTAGGTGACTCTTTTTTCCCCTCTTCCCAGGTGGTGTCCATGTTATTGCTTGACATGGAAGTCATGTTGGTGGTATCATTAATAGCGTGTCCTAAATATGTCCATCACTCTCTTCTTACCATGTTTATGCTTTAGGTTGGTTTGCTCTATTTGCTCTAATATCAGAATTTCTGATGTTGCAAGAAACTTTTTCCAATGGACTTTGAAGATCTTCCACAGGCATTTACTTTGGAATGAGTTGAGCTTACAATTTCTGTTATAGATTTCCATGACTCTGCTCCATAAAGGAGGACAGACAAGATGCCAGTATTACAAATTTGTATTTTTGTATGAGTGCCAATCATACTACTTTTTCAAATCTTTTCAAGTTTGTGACAGCTGTTTTTGATATTTGTTGCTTGACATGTAGCATGGTGTCACTATCACTGCACATCTGACTCCCTAAACAGATAAAATTACTTCTTCCTAGTGTTTCTAAGTCTACTCTAACGGTTGCTTTTGCATCAACAATAGTCATGTATATTGTCCTCCCCTTGTTTATCAACAAACCAACACATTTGCTGTGTCTGCCAAAAGCTGGATTTTTTTTTCTATTAAATGAGGTGTCAAACTAAGCAGGACAGTGCCATCAGCAAAAACAAGGTCACCCAACTGTGCTTTATCCACTTGACTGGCTAGGCAAAAAGACTGGAATTGGATTAGGAGCCTGGGGAGGGGCATGGAGCCTGAGATTCCTTCCTTAGGCAAGGAAACAGACTGGGACAAGGAGCCTGGGGAAAGGCAGAGACTGGTATATGGAGTTAGAAGTGGGGAGAGACAGGACTATCAGAAGACAGTCTGTCTGGAGGAGACAAAGGCAGAATGAGTCAGGTCTTGTGGACACAGAAAGAGGGACAGAAGAGTTTGATCACTTAGAGCATACACCCAAAAGAATCTAGAAATGAACTTAAAATTCCTCTGCTGTCAGCGACTATTTGTGAAACCCAATGGCAAAGTGTTTCTCTCGTCCACCTCTAATGGCTAGTCCCCATAAAGGAGGACAAGCTATGACTGCTATCAGTTACCAAGTTAGCTCAAGCAGGTCTATGCAGAGGCTCTAAAGGTTCCAACCCTGTGGATGACGCACACAGAGGTCAGTATAATTCCACATGAGGGAATTTCTGTTTTTCAGTTTGCAACCTTGACGTATTTTTTGTGTATAATTTCCTAGTTTTTTTTAAAAGCAATCAAAAGTTAGGATAAGCCCAAATTAAGATTGCCCGTTAATACTATTTTTTCTACAGCACACACCTAACTTTTTCAATATGCAGAATGGACTTGGCATGGGATAAATCAGGACTGTGCAGTGAAAGAGAGTGATCTGTAGGATACCTGCTTCATTTGTTGCAGAAGCTGGAAGGTGTGCAGTGAATGCAAGGGGTTGCAAGAAGAGAAAGTGTGGTCTCACAGTTAAGGCAGTTGACCACTATCCTGGAGAATTGGTTTCTAACCCGGCCTCTATCACAGAGTTTCTATGTGATGCAAGGTAAATCACAACCTAAACTTTTTGCAAATGTCCACTAAATTGTGTGTTCCTCATTTTATGAATGTCAAAATAAGACCCCTGGAGCTGAGCACTCACAGCTGCTACTGAAGTTAGTAGAAACTGTGTTTTGAACATTTAAAGGGCTATATAAAATACCAAGTATTCTGAAAAAATCAGGTCCTACATGATTCAAATTGGGGCACCCAAAATTAGTAGACACTTTTGACTTTAATCACTCTGTGCTTCAGTTCCCCCATCTATAAAATGGGGGTAATACTACTACCTCACAGCACAGTGGAATTGTGAAAATAAATTAGTTAACATTAGTGAAGCACTCAGTTGCTACAGTATCACAGAAAAGTCCAAGAGGAAATTAATTTTGTATTCAGATCAGAGTTTTAATAGTATGCAGTAAATAAGGCATGTGGCAATATACATGAGCAACCTTAATCCTGGCATATGCTAAATTTTGGCTACTTCACTTTGCAACCTTAATATTCTCTTAGCATAATATCTGGCTGCAATATTTATAAGCTTTGTGTAAAATACAGGCTACATGATATTTCAGTGTATAATTCTTTATCGGTCTAGTCTCACATAGCACATATGTAATTCCCATTTACAGTAATAGCAGTTGCACACAAATGGCAAGAGGATGAACAGATTCCACATTTAGCTGAAATTAGTGTTTGTGTGAGACTTATCCCATTCATTAACTATTGCACTTCACTTTATAGTTTGAAATTGTCTGTTTGTTGACACAGAAATACATTGTTTCCCTGAATTAATAATTTCCCTCAAAATTTCAGTGTTCATGAAGGAGATTAAAAACAGAATATGGAACTTTTTCTTAATTTGTCTACCTATTTATGAATGAAGAAATTACAGAAAGAAAGAAAGAAAGACCGACCTGGACTGGACTGGACTGGAAATTACATGATTTTCAACTAAAAAGTCAGTTCTTCACTGATGGAACTTAAAAACCCTTTTGATCAGTTGAAACTTAAACTTAAATAATAACGTTTTATAAATATTTTCAAGTTAGGCTTTTTTTTGAATGGGACACTGCAAAACAATTCTAATAAATAAACATAACACCTTTGCTAATAATTAAGTTTTGCAGCTGCTCAATTTTCACCTTTCAATTGCACCATCTCTTTTAGCTAACTGGTGGAAATATTTTTACATTTTAAACTATGTAGTTTAGGATTTTTTTTGTCTTTACCTTACTTATACCTAAACTGATAAATGAAAAAACATGGCATGTCTCTTTTCATATGTGCTTTGTCACATGGGCATATTTTAATATTGTACTAACTTTTCCTTTCCATTGCATATAGGCCTAGTTCTATTGCACTTTTAATCACAGAATCCTGCCAATACAAAAACATTAAAAGATACAACAGATGTGCCAATAAGATTCAGAATGTCTATTCTTTGATGAGACAGGATGTGTCAATATTTGCTGGGTCCCTCATTTGGGCAGTTACTATTTTGACATTTTTATTTTCCCAGGTGTGTGAAGAAATTTGTTAAAATACTTACCAGGTTCTCCATTTTTGTCATATAGATGATTCTGGGAAAATATTTGACTAATTTTTAAAAATCAATTTTTAGTGGGAGCAAGATGCAAAGAATTTACACCACATTACATCAGTACCATATTATCAACAGCCACAGGAAATAGCCACAATTGTTCCTTAGCAACTTACCAAAGGAGGATTTGCATTTGCCATCACGAAAAACACTCCTGCCTGTTCTGCAAAGCTTATCCACATCTTTGAGCCATTGATAACATAGTAGTCTCCCTTCTTATCAGCACGAGTCTTCAAAGAAAATGCATCACTGCCAGATCCAACCTCTGAAAGGCAGAAACTGCCTGTCTATCAATTGAAGGGAAAACTACATGAAAGGTTTTATTTAAAATATATGCACTGCATGCAACATTAATATAAGACTTGAAAGGAAAGTAAGTATAAAGTTGTTAAATAGCTCAACCATTCTTAACCTATATATTATGGGTAGTATCAGTTAGGTTTATAAGTGTGAAGAGAGGATTGTCTAGAGGTTAGAGCTAGGGAGAACGAAGTCATGACTTCTTCAACATTTTCCCTGCTCTCCAAACTTATTCATGGTGTAACCCTCTGTGCCTCAGTTAGCCAACCAGTAGTCTGGGTCTAATACTTCATATACTTCCTTCCTACCTCATAAGGTTTTGTGAGGATTAATATTGGTATAGTAGTGATCCTTGGATAAAAAAGCATGTCCTCTGGAATGGTGGCCGAAGCATGAAGGGGCATATGAACGTTTAGCATATCTGGCACGTAAATACCTTGCAACACCGGCTACAAAAGTGCCAGGCTATTTTTGGAATGACAGATTTCAGTTCTCAAATAGCATTCCAATGTATGCATATGAAGATATTGCCTTAGAATGCAATGCATAATTTAATTCCCTAAATGGACACTAACATTATGAAATCATATAAAATTTTATGTAATTTAGTAAAGGACATACTTAACTCACCAAATCTTTAGCCAGTCTGGGCAAATAAGTTCTCTTTTGTTCTTCTGTTCCATATGTAATAAACAATTTATTAGTAATTGTGTTCTGGAGTTCACACAGAAGAGCTACAGCTGGGTCAACCTTGGCTAATTCCTCTACCACCAGTATGGTAGAAAAAAATGAAGATCCAGTTCCTCCATACTCTGGTCCAAGCTCAATACTCATTAGCTAAAAAAGAAAGAATGTAAATACAACTGTTGTAGGGAGATTATCACAGACAGTAATTTAGGCTGACAAGATTTTAAAATATTTTCACTACTGGAAAAAAAATTACTTACAGGTAATAAGCAATTAAAATACTTGTGTGCAAGTCAGAGAATGTAACATCTCTTCAGATCCCTCTGCAATGCCTACAATAAATTAACAAGCTGATAATCACTGCATAGGGGTCAAGATAGGGTTATTTACTCATACGAAAAACAGAATACAGAGCTATCAACACATATGCGATTCATCACCATGACCACTCTGATCTTGTTTTGTTAGAATTTAAATGTCAGAATGAAACACATTTAAACTTTTCTAACTGTAATTTCTCACTAAACATCAATTTAGGGTTGAAAACAGAAAAGACTAACATCCATTCAAACTACTTAATCTAAAAGAAAAAAAAGTTGCACAACCGGCAGTAACATTTAATAATAATGTAACCCTTGAATTAAAATAATAAAATATGCAGACCCCTTGTTCAAATAGTCCTTGCAGTACAGATTCATCCATTTCTGCATTTGCATCCATTGTTTTTACCAAAGGTGCAATTCGGTCTTGAGCAAATTTTTTCACTATAATGAAGAAAAAGAAAGGACATAAGTATTCTAGCCAATTCTTTACATAATATCAGAGTCAGCGATTTAGTATTTGTATCAAGGTATACGTATCCCAATGCAGGGAGATCTCACAGATATGCAACACCCTAACCCAGTGGTTTCCCACGAAGGAAGATCAAGTGTTCCAGAGAGCAATATGGGTGTTTTGGGTTAATTCCCGGCAAGAGGTTTAATAGTTTTAGCTAGATGCAAGTCCCTGTGCTGATGTAAGTGGGCATTGCCTATTTACAGCTTAGACCCTTTTTAAATTTCTGAGAGTTTCATGCAAGAGCACTTTGCTGACCAGAAGTCAGGTCAGAAACCCCTGGAGACATAAGAGCTCTCCTGTTTAGTTTGTCTGGTATTCATATTAGGGTGTTTGTTTGTTTGTTTTTAAAAAGAGTTTACAGACTTAAAAATGCTTTCAGTGAATGTGGCCAGATACCTTGCTGGTGTGTATTATTTTGGTTGAACAAGAACCCTGTAAATGATAAACTGGAAAAAGTTTTTTTGTTTAATCTAGTTCTTCTATTTACTCTCTCAAGCTGATCAGGCCGTGGCCCAATTACAACTACTTTGATCCAATTCCTAGTGGATAGTTATCCATATCACAGCTTGGGGGCAACTTTCGCTCTGCCCTCAAGCCTCCACCAACCATTGCCCCAATTTCTGTCCCCCTTTGAAAACAAGCTCCAATGACTCCACAGTGATCCCTGCACTGCTCCTGTACGCTCTGCCTAGTCCTCAATCTGTGGGGCCACTGCTTAGCCCTGCCATTCCATAGGACGGAGGGCTGACAAGGGAGAATCAGGTTGTTCTGGACAGAGAGATGGGGGATGAGATGATCATGGACAGTTAAGGGACTAACATGCATCCAGTGCCCTCTGCAGCCAAGGAAACCATTTCCAAGGAGCCAGTGGCAGTGAAGAGGGAAAACTGGGCTTTGGACAAGAGGGTAATGAGAAATCATTTTAGAACCGCCCCAAAAAACAAACAAATCTCAAACCCCACTGCTCAAAAACTTAACGTAAAGTTCAGATTGCTCAGTGGTGTCTCGTGACCTTCCAGGATGTTGAGTTCACTATGCTCAATCCTCCGAAAATGATGAAATATAGAGTCAAGGTACAAATAACCTCTGCAGTGCAATTTTTAACATCGCCCTCTGTGTGATGCCCCAACACACTAACACCACACATAACAGTTGTTATCTTGTTCCTTGATAATCATAACAAGCCATGAAGTTTGAGAATGAATTTGGCGACGCAGACTCTTACATGGGGTGGGCAAACTTTTTGGCCTGAGGGCCGCATCGGGTTTCGGAAATTGTAGGGAGGGCCGGTTAGGGGAAGGGTCATGGCCCACCCCCCTAAGACTCCTGCCTCATCCAACAACCCCTGTTCCCTGACAGCCCCCGGAACCCCTACCCCTGACTGCCCCCTGCCACCCCCATCCAACCCCCGCTCTCATTCCTGACTGCCCCCCCGGGACCTCTGCCCCATCCAACCATCCCTTCTCCCTGTCCCCTGACTACCCCAGGAACCCCTGCCCCCAACCACCCCATCCAACCCCCACTCCTTTCTGACTGCCCCCCTGGGATCCCTGCCCCCATTCAACCCCCCATTCCCCACCCTCTGACCGCCCCACCTGCTGACCACCCCCCCGAACTCCCCTGCCCTCTATCCAATCCCCTTTCCCCCTCCCGCCCGCTCCCTGCCCCACTTAGCGCGCTGCCTGGAGCACTGGTGGCTGGCGGCACTACAGCCGCACCGCCCGGCTGGAGCCAGCAACGCTGTCGCCACCGCGCAGCACAGAGCATTGCACCGGCAGCGGAGTGAGCTGAGGCTGCGGGGGAGGGGGAACGGCAGGGGAGGGGATGGGCAGGAGGGTCCCGCGAGCCGTAGTTTGCCCACCTCTGCTCTTACAGGATCCTTTGTAAGGGCTTGATGCAAGTTGTCAAATCTGAAAAGCATCACTTTCCTTACAATATCACATTCAAAAGCATGGTCAGGTGTTAAAGCCTGAACCCCACATAACTTCCAGAGTCGTACCTTGGTCTCATCTCTATTGATTTTTATTCCTGCAGTGTGCCCTGTATACATACTAGTACTCTACCCTTACAGATATCTACACTACAACTGGGAAGTGTGATTTCCAACATGGATAGATAGACTCACATTAGCTTGGCTTGAACTAGCATGCTAAAAATAGCAGAGCAGAAATTGTGGCAAAGGCTAGTCACTTATGACCTAAACAGAATTTGAAATCAAGTTTTCACATAAACTTGGATCAACACACTGGTCTCAAAATTTAGCTATAAATAAGGAATAAAAAGAAATATTTTACAAATATTTAACACTGAATTTTTCATGACATCTAGTCATAAATGGCTCCATTTTAAGAGTCTGAACAGCAAATTACCCATTTCTTTCATCATTATTTCTTCTTCTGTAAGTGTGTCAAGGGGAGCACACACTACCCCCTCATTGGTTGGGTTTACCATAGCTTCTGATTTGGATGATTTAAAGACACTAGGAGGAGCCTTCCAAGAAGCCAAGTAGATTGGCATGTTTCTTCTTAGCTGTTGACAAATAATAATAAAGAAAGTTATAAAAACTAATTTTGAGGCACAGAAAACATTGTTCAAGTATTTATAAACAGGAAAATACATTTTCACCCACTGTTTTTATTCTCTATTCAGTAACTGAAAAGGAAATACAATTACATATAATTCATTATTTTCAGTGCTACTAATTTAAAGTTTTGAGCACTTGGAGCAAAGAGGCTCGACCAATTTGATTTCCTTTCAACCTGTGTCTATCAATCCTACAAAATACTTTCTTCTCCTGTCAGTTTTCTATATCTTGGTAAATATATTGTTATTTTGACAACGATTCAAAAATATTAATGTTTTTAAAATGAGAATAGTTTTGAGAATTGCAGCTACCAGCTAGAATCTGTTTTCAGTACTGCAAATATTAGAAGCTTGCTGGAATGTTCACATTAATAGCTGTACATTTTAATAGATTTTATCTCCATTCAAAACATCATTGTATTAAATTCTAATAAGTTTCTTTACATTAATAGTTCTATTCACTATTTTCAGTGTGTCTTCGCCTTGAGACCAATCAACTAGTAATGCTAGCAACTACATGGACTGTTGTATTAATACTCTATTTTTATTTTTTTTTCTTGTTCCTAAGTGTTCTGCAGCCCCAGCATCCAAATCATTCAGCTACAATGTGACTAAAATAATTTAAACATGTGACTAAAATAATTTTAGAACTTATGGCACAACTGTGATATCATACAGGAACTTGTCAAAATAAACTGTAATCTAACATTTTATAACTTTAAGAGTGAGTACGCATTTCAGAGAAGATGCAATGATATAAAAACATGTTTCTATTTAATGATTTTAAATCCAGAGTTGGTGTAATGAAAATGACGATAAGCAGCAGACTGCCAACTGGCAATAAGCCTTAACTGACTGATTATTTTTAAATGTCAAAAAGCGATACAGCACCAAGAGCTGAAATCAGGAAATTCACCGTAAAGGTTCTGCAAACATTCTTATCTTTCAGACTGATAGCCATGTTAGTCTGTATCAGCAAAAACAACAAGGAGTACTTGTGGCACCTTAGAGACTAATAAATGTATTTGGGCAGCCCACAAAAGCTTATAAAACACACTTCATCAGATGTATGGAGTGGAAAATACAGTAGGCAGGTATAAATACACAGTACATGAAAAGATGGGAGTTGCCTTACCAAGTGGGGGGTCAGTGCTAACGAGCCAATTCAATTAAGGTGGAAGTGGGCTATTCTCAACAGTAGAATACCAAGGGAGGAAAAATCACTTTTGTAATGGTAATGAGGCCAATGTAATCAGGGTGGCCCATTTCAAACAGTTGATAAGAAGCTGTGAGTATCAGTAGGGGGCAGTGGTGATCTTTTGGAAAATAACAGATTTTAGTTTCAAATGTTGATGAGATTATTAAAATCTGAAGAATGTTCGAGAACGCCCATAACATATAAATATTTCTTTACTTATTAACGTTCCTATGGAACACTAGATTAATGATAGCATGCTATGTGTGTTCCAGGCTCGCTTTATTAGCAGGATTGAAAGTTAAACTCTTTAACCATTAATGAAGCTAGGGTGACCAGGTGTCCAGTTTTCGACCGGAACACCCAGTTGAAAAGGTACCCTGGAGGCTCCGGTCAGCACCGTCAACCGGGCCATTAAAAGTCCAGTCGGCAGTGCTACGGAGCCTAGGCAGGCTAGTCCTAGGGCACCGCGCTGCGCCCCGGAAGTGGCCAGCAGGTCCGGCTCTTAGACGAGGGGGTCACAGGGCTCTGCGCACTGCCCCCACCCCAAGCACCAACTCTGCATTCCCATTAACCGGTTCCCAGCAAACGGGAGCGGAAGGGGGCGGTGCCTGCCAGCGAGAGCAGCACACATCACAGAGCCTGCTGCCCCCACCTAGGAGCCGGACCTGCTGGCAGTTTCCAGGGCACAGCACAGTGCCCCAGGATTATACAGGGCTTTGGAGCAGAGCCCGGAGCTGAAGCGCGGAGCAGCCCTGGAGCAGCAGGTTTTTGCCTGGAGCTGGAGCTGAGCAGGAGCACAGCTCCAAAGCCCTGCTAGGATAGACAAGCAACCTGCCTTAAGTAAGCCCAACCCCCTGCCCCAGCCCTGAACTCCCTCCTTCACATCAAACCCTTCATCCCCAGCCCAGAGCCCACACCACCTCCTGCACCCCAACCCCTTCTGAATCCCAGAGCCTGCACCCCCCTACCCCAGCCCAGAGCCCCCTCCCACACCTTGAACCCCTCACCCCCCTCCTGCACCCCAAACCCTTCATTCCTAGCCCCAGCCCAGAGCCATCACCCCTCCCACAGCCCAACCCCCTGACTTAATCTGCAGCCCCCTCCCACATCTAGAATCCTTCAACCCCATCCCCCAGCCTGGAGCCCCTTCCTGTACCCCAAGCCCCTCATCCCCAGCCCAGAGCCTGCACCCTTAGCCCGAGCCTGTCCCAGCCCGGAGTCCCCTCCCACAGCCTGAACCCCTCATGTCTGGCACACCCCCATTTAGAGCCCTCAACCGCTCCCACACCCCAACCCCCAGCCCAGTGAAAGTGAGGGAGGGGGAATGCAATGAGCAGGGGGCGTGGCCGCAGGGAAGGGGCGGGGCTAGAGTTGGGGGTTTGTGCCCATAGAGAGTTGACAATCCTACTCCGGGCGCTGACAGTATCGGGGCAGAGGGGCGCGACCCCCGCACCCTCTCCTTGGTGAAGGGGGCTCCCGGCCCCCGAGGAGAGCGGGGCAGAGGCAGCCCGACCCCTTCAGGTTCACGATTCACCTTCGCGCAGCTCCGCCACAGCGCCGCTACCATCATGTTCGCTGCGGCTGCCGACCCCCCTCCGCCCGCGGCGAACCCAGCGAGCCCCTCCGCGGCTCGGGCTCGCAACAGCTACTGTCCAGCGCCACGACCAAAGTGCGCGGACTGCGCCTGCGCCGGGCGCGCGCTAGTCTCGCGAGGTGGGAGGAACGGGGCGGGCGGGGCTACTACTACGGGAGACACTCACAACAAACATGGCGGCTGCGGTGGGTGTTGGGAGCGGTGGGGTGCAGGGGAGGTGAGTGATGCTCCCGCCCCGTAGCTCAGGCGCCGGGCTATGGGGGTGGGTGAGAGCCGCCCAGTGCCCTCATCCCCCAGGGGCCGCCGTCGCCTGTGACTAGCCCCCTTGTCTTCTCCAGCCAGGGCCGAGGCCCTCTCATCGGGGAGCAGGAGGCTGCAGTGGGGCTGGGGCCGAGGGCGGAAGCAGTGACACCTCCCCGCCCTGCAGAGGTGGACCCTGGGGGGCAGTGGGTCTTCTCTTCTCCCTCCAGGTGAGTGGGGGACTTTCCTTGCCCTCTGTCTGGCTCCCAGGTGAGTGGGTGGGATGTCTGCCTGGCCCCAGGCGGATGAGGGTGCCACTCGCTCCCAGACTTCAGGAGGGATGCCCACGAGGGTTTCTCCCTTCTCTAGAAATGGGGTGGCCGTTTCTTTCTCTTGCACCGCTCCACACGGGAGACAGATGGCAAGGGTGGATGGGAGACAAATGCACCTGGTGCGGTTCCAAATGTGGTGTTCTAATTTTTAACAAAACTTAAACAGACACAAAGCAGGGGTATTGAATGTGAGAGGGGTGTGAGAGAACAGTCTCAAGGAAGTGTTTTCTCTGGCCTGGAGCTCATAGCACACCCTTGGGGATGGATATGTATCTGCTATAAGTTTTCTTTAAATCAAGAGCAATTTGCTTAACAGAATTCTGCAGTGGTCGTGTTGTTTTCCTCCTATGTTTGGCTCCTACCAGGTAATTGGTGTGGGAAGCAGTGCTCTGAATGGGGTGTGGAGAGTCTGTTTCTTGGCCTTTGTATGAAGACTCATTTGTGTCATAGACTTTGAAGAGTGCCAGGTGGGAGCTCTTTGAAAAGCTGTTAGTAACTTCTTGTGAGGAATCAACTGGTTAAAACGTTGAGCATTATGCGGGACTGCTTTAGATCCTGATTCTTCTCCCACCCTCTCCCCACACACGTACTCCTTGGGAAGAAAGTAATAGAACAAGTCAAATGACAGTTACGGAGGTTCAGAGGTGTTTGGTTCTTCCCTTTATGAAATAATCCCTTCATTCTGAGATACCAAGTCAGTGGTTTCAGAGAGACTTTTGAGACTTCCTTGAGGAAAAATGTGACACTTCATATGTATGTTTGCTTGCTGTCAAAGGTTTCAAACTGCTTGTCTGTGTCACAGCTATTTCAGAGCCATGATATCTGAAGTGTAGGAGCAAACCAGAAGGCTCAGGAGTGCTTGTGTGTGAATTTTTTCTTCAAGAGAACTGTAGAAGATTTCAATAATATTTTACGTAAGGCTTTCATATTAAAGCCTTCTATAGCATTTTATAGAATATATGCATACAGCACTGCTGAATTGCAGCTAGCTTTGGGGTGAATGGGAGTACCCAGGCAGACAACCAGTGCCCAGCACTCTACACAACTGTGAAGTATATGATGAAAAATTTTGCCCAAGAGCAATGAATTAAACAAACCCCCTATTCTTAAAGAATGTGTTATAGAATTATCTGTGACACTTGTAGTAGGCAGAATCTTAGATTATTATATACAGCCTGTCAAAATTATCATGAAAACTTACCAGTTAAGGTACAAAATCTATTACCCCTCCATTTTCCATGATGCTTGGTGGTGCATTTAAAAAAATTATATTCCCCACATGAGTAGAATTTCATATGAGTAGTATGAGGTGTCATCCAAAAATTATACACTAAAATATATAGTTTAATTTATTCTGTTCAGGTACCCATAGCCATGTCATGAGTAACTTTAGTATGTGATATGACTGTCACTTGTGGGATTTTTTTTCTCTCTCTCCTCTCTCTAGGATTTTGTGAATTTTTTTTAAAATGCATGATACGGTATTTGTTAATTTAAGCAAGGTCACAGAAATATTCCTTGCACGTGAAACAGAAAATGGTGAGGTTTGAGTTAGTTCTTAGATCCTGTTGGGAATTTACGTTAATCAGAAGGATGAGGGGCTTCTGAAATTCAAAACTATAGTACCAGAGACTGGAGTTAATTTAAACATGATGGGCAGACCACTAAATCATGTCTTCTGTCTTTCCCCAGTTCCACTTTTCAGTATTCATTCGTCTGTGAGAATTTTTCAGACTGAAATGTTACTGTATAAATTACCACATGAATCAATTTCCCCCTTGAAGTAAAGAGTATCCCCTTGAAGTAAAGAGTATCACTACAGACTCTTTGGTGAAAATATAGTTCTTTTTAATGTTGATTCCTGTTAAGCCATCCCAAAACTCAATTTTCTAATATTCATTGTTGAACGGCTTAGTCTAGTGGTGCGCAAACTTTTCCAGTCACAGCCCCCCCACTTACTATTCACAGAATTTGTCACCCTTCCTCCAATACTTGTGATCTGAAACTATTTTTCATGCCAGAAGGTGGAGGGGAAAAATAGAGATCACTGTTCTTTCATTTAGTTTAGTGTTATAGTGTCTGACTCACTTGAGAGGTCCCAGGCGCTCAACTATTATTTTATATGTTGCTGGTTTATGTCTTTTAATATCAATTATTAATCATTAAATGAGTTTTAAAATTAGAGAATCAAAATTAATTTTAAAGGCATCGTAGGCCTACTGTAGTTAATGAAACTTAAATTGTTGAAAATAAGCCAGCCTGTGCTTTTATTTGTACGGTTTTTTAAAAAAGGGTGAAAGGCTGAAGTTTCTTTACCCCCCCCCCATCTCTTCCCCTCCCCCTTCCAAACCTCTGGCACCCCCCAGTTTGTGCACCACTGGTTTAATCCCTATATTTGACATGCTTTAAAGTTATAACTTGGTGAGACGGCCTCTGGAATCTAAACTACTTTCTTCCCCCTCCCCCCTTTTAATGTATGAGCTGGTATCTTTGTCTTACTGCAGGAGCCACCACCAAATGGAACACAAGTTAAATTAAACCTAGAGGAAGCTGATGACATCTGAAAGAGGGTAGGCAAAAAGGATTGCTCAGAGTTAACTTACAGTGATTAGAAGAGAGGATAGTGGACCATATTCAGCCCTGCCATAAAAGGGCACCACTCCTTGGAAGCCAATAGAGTGGCACTGTTGTATTAATTTAGATGGAATAAATGGTCTAAAGGTGGTGACATAACCCAGTCATGGTCTAATATTAAACAGAGTTATGCAAGGCCTGGAGCTTGATATACAGAGATCTCAGCCTGCTTAGCACCATGGCAAGCACATAATTAAAAATCTTTTTAACCTTTTATTAAAGATACAGAAAAGAATGAAAAATAATTAAAACCTTTGAAATGCAAAGTATTAAATAAGGCTTTCATTGTAACAGTATATTTTGTTCCCTTTCCCTTTAGGAGAGTGTTTTTAAAAGGAGAAACCCATGTCTTAGATGGTATCAAAAGATGGTAATAACTGTCGTTTTGGGGAAAAGAGAAGTAGTTAGTTGAGATGGGCTGGAGATGGTGTTGCAGCTGTTGTTTTTTAAAGTCCAGTCTTAGAAGGAAAAGCCCCCTTGTTTGACAGTCTCTTACATGGTATCAAAGATGCTAATAACTATCATCCCAGGTGATGTTTGGGATTCAGCTGGAGATGGTAGGGGTGGCGATGTCATCTGGGCTTCTCTCTCTAGCCTGTTCTTGTCAGGACACCTCTCAGGATCAGGATGATGAAGGCTGAGGGTCCCAGGAAACTGGGGTTTGGCAACCATGATATTGACACTTGCCCCAGTAGCCTCTATCTGTTCTCTCCATATGTCCTTTTTGTTTTCATACTTTCTCCACAAAATCTTTCTTTTAAGGACCCAAAAAGGGAATAGCCCATCCCCTCATTATTTTGTCCACCAATTGGGCCTAATATTCGACATACCAATCTTGGTTTATTAACTTCTGGCTCCACATCTCCTGTTTTTAACAAGTTTAATTTTAACAGTCCTTGAGTCATATCAACTTGGTCTTTTTATTTAGACCAATTCAGTTATTCTGTCTTCCATTTGGACTTTTATCCATCAACCTTTGTTGTTACAGATTACTGTAACATTTTATTAATGTATACATACTTTTTACCATTGAGCTCACATTATGGGTAAATTTGTAGGCCTAATTGTCACAACAGCACCTACTTACTCCAGGGCTGAATTTAAGCTGCTGTATCAGATTCCAAAAATAGCAAATAAAGCCTATTTAAGAAACCTCCACTGGTTAACCCCATCCCAAGAATTATTTAGACACAATTGATACCAATAATCAATGTTGATAAACAAGGAAATAAATAACCCATTGGAATGTTGGCTTGTGTGGAGCAAGGGAGAAAAGAAAATGGAGAAATCATGTTTAACAAATGAAAAAAGATGTCAAGTAGGGAAACCCCTTTGACTTATTTGCAAACCAAGGGTACCTGGGGATCTTCCATGCCTATCGATTTGATTTTGTTGTGGTTTTACCTTCAGGTGGTTTTAGTGTGACAGTTGTTAGAAAGTATAATTGTTATACAGTTTGGAGTACTAGGAATGTCTTGATTTTGTTTCTCACTGTAGACTTGTGGGACTTTACATATTTTATTAAAATTATCTCTGTATGTATGGGGGATATACTACCAGAGTGGTTTTCTGCCTTTGTATTTCAGCAGTTGGGGGTGGAGCCTACTACTGATTCCTGAAGTGGTGGGTTTTGTTCAAACACTTCTGTTCTGGAAGGGCTTCCTAGAGAACAGATTTTCAATTTGTATTTTAACAGAAATTTTCTTAGTACAGTTGCCCTCAAGGACCACAGGTTGCATACCACTGTAGTAAATTGGTATAGGAGACACCCCCTATTCTAGGAGCTTAGCATGTTGACACTGAAAAGTTTCCAGCTGCTACTAGACGAGTAGCAAGGGCCTTAACTGGTGTATAAAACTGGGATCAGCAGTACAGTACCATGTTGCACTAATACTATATTGTTTAATACAAAGCATCATTGTGAAAGAAAGGTTCATATAGACATCTCTCTAAAGATAGTCTGCAGAAAACCAGTGTTCCAGTAATTAGTGGTATGTGCTGAATTAGGCCTCTTAGGTGACTTTAACAAGTTATTTAACCTGGTGTTAGTGAAGCACATTGAAAATGCAAAGCACTATGTAAGTGCCTAGTAGTGATCTGGAGTTTGGTACTGGACACCTGCAGATCATCTAATGAAACTCTGGTCACTCCATAAAATGAAAGGATTTGCCAATTGAAAATGTAGATGTTAATGATTTCTGTGATAATTTGCAGCAATTGAAATGTCTGATTGAAACTGTCCCCTTTTCAGACTAAATCTTATCTTCCATCTTAAACTCATTGCAAGTCAAAGTTCTAGGAAAGTCTGGTCATTTACAATGGCGATATTAGAAAAAAGGTGACAAATGGTGATTTTTTTTTTATTATTGAAAGATAATACAGTCTAACAAAACCCCATGTCTTATACAAAATATTAAACTCAAATTCTGTGGCTGGGAGCACAGAATTATGCAGCACTGCCCCTGCAAGCCTTCTTCCCATAACTACTAATCAACACTATTACAGAGTGTGTTTTCCAGTTGCCTGTCCTACAGAAAAGTGGTTCCCTAGTTTTGTGGATCACTACTAGTTGTCTGCAGAATGAAATATTTGAGAGCTTCATACAGCTTGATGGGTGGGGTCCATGGAGTGGCTGGGGTCCATGAAAGGATCTCCTCCTGGAAATGTAGTTCATGTAATGAAATAATTGAACTACTGCTATGAATTTTATTTGTTGCAGGGGAGCCTCTCTTCTGAAGGTTAAGCAAGAAGCCAAAAAAGATTTGATTAAGAAATCAGAAAACATAAGTTTGACAGACTAATTTTTTTATTTATCTTTTGTTCCAGGGAAAGTGGGGCAGCTGTGCTCCCTTGCTTTCTGTCTGACCTACTGGGAGTACAGGTTGGAGTATGTTTGCTACTTAGCAGGAAACTGAAATTCAGGTACAATTCATGTAGACCTTTAAAAAAACAAACCCAGGGAAAAACTAAAGAATTTAGCTAAAAATAGCTGGAGAAATCTCCTGCTGTATTCTTGTCTGGCTGCAGCTCTGATTTTCCTGTCGTGATATGTGTCATTCAGCTGTGTTTCCTACTGGAATAATCAATGAAATGGTAGCCTCAGGCATCGCCAAGCTGTTCAGTTCATGACAGTGAAGATTTTTCAAGTCTTTTCAAGTATTTTTACATATAGACTTAATTTCTTTAATGTACATTAAATGAATTTTTTAGTTATCCAATGCAGTAAAATAATCAGTTCTTTAGTCTCACAAAACCACTAATGTAGGTAGGGTTTTTATGTCCAATTTACAGATGAGTAGATTGGTAGAGTCACTTACTTCAATTCATATTGTTGGTAAGAGTCATGAGCTTTACAATTGGATGTGAAATGGGTTTCTTTACAAAAAAGTAAAATGGGTTTCTTTACCAAAAAAAAAAGTAAAATGTATCCAAGTTATTTGAAACTTTGAGAAAGTGATGGTACTGTAATAGTATCAGTACCACTTTGAAATCTCAGTGATTTTAAGATTGAATGTTGTTTTGTAATGAACTCTTTTTAATGAATGAGTTCCCGCTATAATTGATATGATTTTATAACACTAACAGAAAATATGCATCAAAAATGCATTGCATTGAACACCGAATTTGACGCTTGAAAACTTGGAATTTCTCATCCTCTGAAATCTGTTCCCCTCAGTTGCTGATTTGACACTTGAATAAATAAAAATATAACTTTTCTTACCAGATAGTAATTAACATTCTTGACAATGTTGAATGTACTGTGATGCATAGTTATGGTTCATTATTTCATGAATCATAACTGTGCATGTGCCTAACATTAAGTCCATGAGCAATATTATTTCTGAACATAAAATTCTAAGTTACAGAACAATTACAGTATAAAATTGTCTCTTCTTTACAATAAATTTTCTTCCATGCTAAGATTTCAAATCTCAGCATTTAAGAAATCTGGAATTTCAAAAAATGTTCTCTTTGAATCTAAACCTTTGTAAAGATTATTTAACAAATATTTCTGAACTGAATGGTAAGGTTAGATTGAATTTTATTCTCATGTCCGCATAGTCAACTAAACTTTGACTTTTATTAATCCTTTTATTAAATTTTAAAAAGTATTTATAATACTGTTGCTGAGAATCATCTTCCCAACTGTGACTATCTGAAAACTTTAAACAGTATTGAGCTGCTGTAAAGATTTCAACAATATTCTTATGATTGTCTGTTCATGTGTATTTTACTTTTGACCATATGCATTTTATTTAACAAGACTATAGGGATGTAATCTTTGATTTACAGTGGTTTCTGTAAATGTGAATTCTTTTGTTTCAAATTCAGTGAAATGGGCTCTGATTCTGATTGATTTTTCTAGGCACAAGTTATTGTAAACTCAAAGTGTGACTATGGGTGAAAAGAAACCGGAGCCTCTGGATTTCGTAAAAGATTTTCAGGAATATCTTACTCAACAGACACACCATGTAAATATGATTTCTGGATCTGTTAGTGGAGACAATGATGCAGATGCCCTTCAGGGAGGTAGGCTCTCTTCAGTGCTGTCAAGTATTCTAGTTTTTTGGGGGGATGACTGTGCTGATGTTTGCATTTTAACATGCTTATTATGAAGGCTACTATACTAGTCTGTAAAGCTGTAGAACCTTTGGGGGGGGAAGTCTTCTAAAAAACATCTTTTTCATCAAAACTTATTTCTCATTAGTTTATTTTTGTGTGGGGGCTAAGGGAATAAGGAGCTAACAAGTTTGGACTAGTGTCACTGTAACAAAGCAACAACCCAGTGATTCTCAGTCAGAATCTCTACTGCATTTACTGTTTATAGCTGGGGCAGATGGTGATCAGAATGGACTAGATCATCCTTCTGTTGAAGTTTCACTGGATGAAAACTCAGGAATGTTAGTGGATGGGTTTGAAAGGACATTTGATGGAAAGCTGAAGTGTCGATATTGCAACTATGCCAGCAAAGGAACAGCACGGCTTATAGAGCATATCAGAATTCACACAGGTATGAAGGATCCTACAAGTACTTTGCTGTGGGGCAGCGTTTCAGTACCTTTGTATTCTATGTTCAGTGTATGTGGAACTAACTCACTCATAGGCTTTGCAGATGTGTGCATGTATCTTCAAGCAGTGTCGTAGTGATGACTGCTTACAATTGAGGAAAGTTAAGTCTGTGGGGGTTTTTAAAGATTTTTCTTTACGTTTTTAAAAGGTGAGATACTGTATTTTCATAATACTTGTTTAGGCCCCAATCTTATAAGCACTTATGTGTATGCTTAGCTTTACTATCATGAGTTGTTGCATTGATTTCAATGGGACTAGGCCTGGTGGTAAAGTTTTAGCATATGCGTAAACGTTGGCAGGATTTTGAATCTTAAAGAATAGCTCTTTTTATTGTGAGGGTCTCAATCACAAACTAATTATAAACCAAGAAACTGAGTAAATATTATGCTTACACTAGTAAATGAAATTATATTTTATTACTAGGAGATAATGTTGAAATATCTGCCTGTAGGCCAATTACACAAGAAAAGCACGGTGGCTAAAATCATAATGAAGGCATTTTTGAACACTAAAGATCAGTTAGTGAACTGAAAAATCCATTCTCCAAAAAGTACAAGTTCTACTAGAGCCCCACTCCTTTCCACCACGCTTCCATTTCACAGTGGAACCTCCCCTAACTCTTACTTTAAAGCTGTTAAATTACCTTTCAGGGGTGGCGTTCCAGTACTCAGTGTCCCCTCCTGTCTTTATATGATTGTTTGCTTAATCTTGGTATAAATTTGTATGCTTATTACAGAGATATCAAGTCCCAGTTGGGGGACACATGCCAACCTCTGAAAAGATAGTACAAAAGTACCTTGCATCAAGGGCTGCTGCTGCTTTTTCTTTTGCTTCTCTTCTGAAGCTGGTGGTATAGGCAGGTCTGGCTAGAAGAAAGACTCACAATTGACTGTCTCAAGCTGTGATACTAAGCAATAAGATGCCTGTTTCCCAGTTTTTCTATATCGGGATCTACCAGTCCTGCTTGAGCAAATACTGGTTTGAACTCTGGCAGAAAACCAACTAAATATCCCCTGGGAGAAACATGAACATAAAAATTCTCATCTGGGAGGGTTTGACAGCTCAACAGCAGATGCATGCATCCTACAATCTTGAATCAATGTGAGATCAACCGTAGATGCCTGCAGACGCGTAACTCCTTTTGGAAGTCAGTTTGGGAACCTGCTATGTGGTGGAAACTTCTTTAGAGAGAAGGTTAAGGCTGTTCTGCCCAGTGCCAAGGAGAGAGGTCAGACCTGCTATACCCTGGAGTCTGTTATACCCTTTTTGTAGAAGAATTAATGGAGCAGCATCTGCATGGAAGCTGGTCTATAATTCTAGTTATGAAGTTAGCGATATCAGTAGCATCAGCAGGGCATTAAGCCTCTTTACCAGCATAAATCTGGAGTTTCAATTCCCAGAACACAAAGCACTAAAAGCTTTGGGCTTTTAAAACATTCTGGATCAAATGAATAGGTTTCCTCTAAACAACTCTGAAGGATCTCTCTATCTTAAAGGAAGATCATAGGCGCCGTCTGTACTGTTATGAATGTGTTTCCTGTAATCGTGTTTGAAAAGTGTTGTTCAAACACTTTAAATGCATTAGTGAGGATAGAGCCTAAATGATATCTGGTATTCTACCACAGCTCAGGTGGCATCATTAAAAAACCAAAATCTATCTCCAGCCTCCTGAATACAGAACCTCCCCAGACAGTGTAACCAGTGCAGTTCCACTCCATGATGGCGGGAGCTGGATGTTAGGGGTGTCTCGAGAATTGCATCTCCCTGACACAGCACTTACTTCTCTGGGGGCATAGTTTACTTTTTTTATTTTATTTTTTAAATTAACCAGAGGGTCCTAAAAACCTTATATTTTTCTTAAATTTGAAAGCCATCTGGGTGTTTGCAAAAAGGCAGACTGATAACACTGCAAACTTCAGTCTGAAGCATAGTTATTCATAAAACAAATAAAGCTATGGCAGGTAACTGAACAAGCTTTGCCATGCTGTCTTGCCTATATACCTCAAACGCATTTTGGACAAAGCACCTCTAGAGGTGTGAGAGTATTATTCAGACTACATACCATTCATATCTTGGCACCATTCCAACACGGGTCTCAGTTAGTGCCAATTGTAGTAATAGTGGTGGCTTTTCTAATGTTTACACTTGCCTACTGAAAACACTTATGACACCTTGCAACCTTCCATTAGCAGTGAGTTGGACTGGATTTGAACTGTTGATTAAAAAGTGAAATGCTCTATTCAATTAGTAGCTCCCACAACCATTCACTCTCTTTCATGTTCTGTTAGGCCGCTTTCCGCATATATACATAAATTGTTACACTATAATTTTCTTTCTTTCAGGTGAAAAGCCACACAGATGCCATCTATGTCCATTTGCATCAGCCTATGAACGTCATCTGGAAGCGCACATGCGATCACATACTGGTGAAAAACCATATAAATGCGAATTGTGTTCCTTCCGCTGCAGTGACAGAAGTAACCTGTCTCATCATCGTAGACGCAAGCATAAAATGGTACCTATAAAAGGTACTAGGTCTTCCCTAAGCAGCAAGAAAATGTGGGGGGTTTTGCAGAAGAAGACCAGCAATCTGGGATACAGCAGAAGATCATTAATTAATTTGAGCCCGCCTTCCATGGTGGTTCAGAAACCAGACTACCTTAATGATTTCACCCATGAAATCCCAAATATTCAGACTGAAGCATATGAAAGCATGACAAAAACAACACAGACTGGTGGCCTGCCGAGAGATCCACAAGACCTTAAGATAGACAATCCATTAAATCAGCTATCAACATTAGCAGGACAGTTGTCTAGCTTGCCACCTGAAACCCAAAACCCAGCATCTCCTGATGTTGTACCATGCCAAGATGAAAAGCCTTTTATAATACAGCAGCCTGCTGCACCAGCAGTAGTTTCATCTGTGTCAACAAATATTCCTCAAAGTTCATCTCCTACTAGCCCAGATCCTCGGCCCCCACACAGTCAAAGGAACTACAGTCCAGTGGCAGGTCCAAGCAGTGATCGCAGCGTCCATACTAGTACTCCTAGCATAAGTAACAGTCAGCCAAGTACTCCAGCTCCAACCCTTCCAGTTCAGGATCCTCAGCTTCTGCATCACTGCCAGCACTGTGACATGTATTTTGCAGACAATATCCTTTATACTATTCACATGGGATGTCATGGGTTTGAAAATCCGTTTCAGTGCAACATATGTGGGTGCAAATGTAAAAATAAGTATGACTTTGCTTGCCATTTTGCAAGAGGTCAACATAACCAACATTGACTGACAACGTGCTTTCATTTAGTTTTTTTAACATATGTTTTATACTTGCTGAAGGAGACCTTGCTCATCCCCAACAAGAAGTCCAATAAACAACTTGACAATGGAGGCAAAATTCTTTCCATGTTGTCATATAATATGCCAGGGATGTTTGAGTCATGGAGGTGGTAGTTTTTTGTCACTGTTTAAAATAAAAAGTTGAGGATTGGCGTGCAGTAACATGTTTTATGTTTGTTACATTTAAGTTATTTGCACTTAAGATCCAGAAAAACATTCTACAAATGCCAATCCAGATTGTGTCCTTAAACATAGGTTGCAGTTCATCAGACTAGATAATGTTTTCACCCCTCAGCTCACAGAGAGCCGAGATATTAAACAAGATAAGAAGTCTTGGTACCTAAAATATAGTAAAAGTTGTTAATACAGTGAAATGTATGGTTCATATGAAAACCATATTTCTGCTTATAAACTAACTGCTTACCAAACTGAATAAAATCTTTGCTGTGAGTTAAAGAATAAACTTTCATGCATACAAACAATTTGAATTTAAAATTTGTCAGTTTCATCTGATCAAGATATCAAATTTTTAGTGAATTCTAAAGTCTTTTTATGCTAGGCCTTTAATCTTTTTCTTTAAAAAGAAAAACTAGAGCAGTTTTCTAGATATGAAAAAAACTAGAAGGTACCTTTTAAAATATATATACACACACACACACACACACTATGAATGAGACTTTGGTAAAAGATGTTAAATGAGAAATAGAAAATAGACAACTTTGCATGAGGACAGTTTTCTTTTTAAAAACTGTCAAGACATTCCCACTTAAAGGTTATTAAATACATAAATTGAAAACTAGAGGCCATATTTTAATTACTTTTTTAAAAAGAAAAACAATGTATTTTAACTGTCTTGCTAGGTTGCCTATATGTTTGAAAGTTACACATTCTAGTCTATATAAACTGCAGCTAACGTGGAATTGTCTTTGTTCCTGGTCTACTAGAGCCTCGGTTTTTTAACCTTCTGGACCTGTTTGAAAGGCCATCTTTTTTTTCCTCCACTGTTTGTGGGGGAAGATAGGCAGAGGAATATTGGTGGCTACAATGTGGAGCTGTGATTAATACTGTGACTGGCAAATACTGTCTGAAGATGTGCATGCCGTCCACTGTATGGGTTAACTATTTTTTATATTTTAAATCTTGATCATTGTAAAAGCACCTAGGCTAATGGATGGGCACTTTAATAAAAACCTGAATAAAACATCCTAGCAAAGTTCCATGAAAGCGCTGGGTATTACAACACCTGAATTTGTCATGTTTCAGAAAAGTGAATAACTTAACTTTCTCTGTATTTTGCAATTCACTTTGATTTTATTTCATTTTGTACTACTTGTTGCAAGACGAGTTTTGTTTTGTTTTTTTACTACACAAGTGAACATGGACATACAAGATAAGAGTGAATGTTTTGTGGGAAATAGGTACAAAATTTACTTCCTTAACATTTTGGGGGATTCATCTGAATGTCAGATGTAGGGGGTCTATCCAAAAACTTCTGTTGTCCTGGAGCAAGATCCAAAAATCTATTGAAGTCAACTGAAAGACGTTTGTTTACTTCAGTGGGCTTTGGATCAGGCCCTTGGAGAAAGAAGCGTTGTGGTATTGGGAGTTTTTCTTTCACTCCATTATTTAATCAGAAATTTGGAACGTGAGTGCATGGCTCTACAAATTTGTCTAGCATGAGACTATTTTTCATCCTTACCTACACAACTCATTGGCTATTGTATGTAACTTGCGGTGGCTGGCTGAGTATAGTATTTATGATTGCAGAAGTTAGAGATAGAAAAAGTCTATTAGGCCATATAATCCCCTGCCACTAGTTAATATCAGAGATGAAACTTCGTGGCTATAGGCTTGATCCAAATCCATTGACTTCAGTGGGCTTTTATATAAGGCCCTTGATAACTTTCTGCATAAATAAACTCAAGAATATTTGGAGAATGTATTTGTTTAGCTACTATACATTTTAATGTAATAAAAATTAACTAGTCTTTTATTAGAATTGCTTTTTTTAAACTTACACTTCGCAAACAGAACAGTTCTACACTTACACTATCCTTGTGCATAAACTGAGACCTAGACGTCTGAAATCATACACTTGAATATCTATTTTCTTTGTGAGGATTGCACTACACTTCATTCAGCATTTAATCTGGTTGATTGTTGCTCTTGTACAGGTTGTGTAAATTGAGTTTTTTGTACAAACAATAGCGTGTGGAAAAAATACATTCTGAATAGGTCATTTTATTGGTCAGATATCTGCATACTTTATGGTTCAATCTAACATCAACTGAAGCATGAGTATTATATTTAAACCAAAATGCAATTGTTACTGTTAAAGACTTTTAGAAAAGTTAGTAGTTGTTTCCACAAAGGAAAACATTTGATACTATGCTATACCAAATAACCTAAACTAGTTGTTTTTCTTGAGGCTTTTGGAACTTTGGGGAAGCCATTAAATCTGTTTAGTTTTTAACCAGATATTCTCAGTTGGAATTGTAGTAGCACTTGTCATACATTAGGCTGAAGATTGGGTAGTAGAAGTTGCACATCGCAACTGCCTGCTGATCGAAAATATACAAACAATTGGTGTGTGAGCCCACTCCCTTTGAAGTCAGTGGCAAAATGATCACTCCAAATCCTACAGAATTTTTAGAGGTTTTTTTATCCTTCCCTTCATTATTCTTGTTCTGATGCTTAGGCCTAGAGTTTGCATTGGTAGTCCCTGTAACCATTCAGTACTTGAATCAACACGTATATAGAAAACATGCCTTGGAATTCTAGCAAAATGGTTCCCAACCTGGTCCATGGGCCACAATGAAGAGCCAGGATACCTACAGAAGTAGCTAGAAATAAGAGGAAGCCTGCCTAGCCCAATCGCAAAGGGGGCCTTCATTGGGAGATGGCCTACATGACAATAAATAGTGGGGGATTAATAAAAGGTAGTATGAAATTTTGAAAATTTGTGGACCCTGCATAGCATATTTTGGTGCTATTGGATAATGAATGGTAAATTGTTTACTCTTCAGCAAAGTACCCAAGGAAATTAAAAAGAAGAGAATTCAAGCTTTAACTCTTAAAAATGTATAACAGTTATAGCCAGATACTGCTTGTCTCATGCAAGTAGCCCCATTGACAGCAATGGAAATACTCAGCAGGATTTGGCATTCAAGCCCTGCTCCTACAACAGGGTCTGTGGGGTGGACCCCATTAACTTCACTGGTGCTCCAGGCAGACACAATTTCAGGATTGGGACCTTAGGTTGCTTAACAATAAAGAGCATATTACTGTGTTTTCTGTTGTGCCAAACAGTTATTTGATTACACTTATTTCCTTCTGACTACTAAGTACGTTTGGAAGGTGCATTTTCAGTTTTATTATTAAAATTGTAGTTTTTCATAATTTTGTACTAAAATTGTATATATTGTAATATTTACTAGAATTTAAAATAAAGAGCACAATTAGTATTGCAAAGCTGTTTATGGTTGTGATCCTGCAAACTTTTATTCTCACAAGTAGGCCTTGTTCTTACAAAGTCAATAGGAAATACTTGTCAGTAAGGATTTGTAGGATCAGGCCCTAGATTAGTAAAATTGTTTCATAGTGAGTTCTAAATGTGCTAATCTGCACTAACTTTAAAAACAAACCCTTATAATATTTTATAAGGAGCTGTTTAGCTTTTAACTTGTATTAACAAGGACAGTTCAGGATATGAGTTGAAACTTTTCCACAGCTTAAGTTCTATATTTGGAAAACATTCGCTTTGTGTTACTTTGTTTTTATTGGTATAGAATATTTTATAGATCTGTTGGACAATTTTTAACATGCACTATTTATCGTACTCTTAATACAAATGTCTGATTCTGAGGATTTTCTGTTCAGCGATCAGTCAAATATTGGATTGAAGATGTTGGCAGGAGATTAATGATCTCAGTTAATATTTAAAATAAACTGTGAAGCAACTAATGGAATAATTTGATTTTTGCAAATGCAATGTTTTGCTTCAGATGACTTTTGCATAAAATTGTATTTGTATTTTAACATACAGCTCTCCGTTCTGGAAAAGACATGTTCTGACATTGTTTCATAGCAGAATCTGAACTACGTTGGACATGCTTTTGTTATGGATTTTTTTTCCTTGACAAAGGGAATGTCACTGGCAAGTTTCCCATCAGTTTAAGTTTCTGTGAAAATACATAGCCAACAGATGTTCTGTTGCAGAAAAAACAATTCCCTGCTGAGGCATTTTTCACTGAGCAATCTTAGCATATGTGCTTCTAGTTCCTGCTTTGTTAATAATGTGTATTTCAATGTAAAGAGCATATTTTGTATGCAAAAGATGAGACTTGAGTTAGTTGTAAAACAAGTTTTATCGTGTAGTGATGCTGTTTTTAGAAAACAAAGTTTAATTCTGAAATAACTTGACTATATCTAGTGTAGTTCATGTTGTGGAGCTTGTTTTGTAAGATATGAATAAAACACTTTCTAATGATGTTTAATTTATTAATCCTTTTTGAAAACGATGTAGGTCTTAACTGCTACTCCTATGAGTAGTCTTTACTCATGCAAGCAACTCCATCAACTTCAGTGAGGACTAGTTGCCAAAGTGTGCAGGATTAGGTCCTACAAAGCTCATTGAACTTAATAGAAAGACTCCAATGGCCTTTGGATCCCATCCAAACTTGAAGCTTTGTGTGCACTATAGATACTATCAAATAACTACTGAATTAATTAATGTAATACCAAAGTCTACCCTAAGAACATACATTAATACACCCAGCTAAACATTGTTTTAGGATTGGAAAGAGGAGATTTAATGAAGCTAAGTGATTCTTCCAACTGGAGTTGCAAGAGCGTGTAAGGCAGAGCAGGACTATCATAGCCAATCTCCAGCTGCAGTATTCAGCAGAACTAATTCAAGGCACCTCAATACCAGAAAAATGTTGGCAAACTAGTGAAAATTGAAGTAAAACACAAATGATTAAAGGGATGGAAGAAGTGACTGACTGACATAAAAAATGTAAAAGAACACAGTCTAGCTTAGCTATATTACCAAATGGAATGAGGGGAGAAACCTTGCTATATACAAGTATCCGAAGAGGGCAAAGACGTACTTTGGCGTAATAAGGAACAGTACTGGGTGAACACACATGGTGCAGCCCCAGCAAAGGAAGTGGAGGAGTACTTGTTGCTTAGACCATTAAAAAAAAAAACTGCATAAAACAGAGAAAAAAATGTAGTCCTGTAGTGTCAGGGTTAAGGTAATTCTTTCCATTCATGTCCATCGCTAATGTTAATGAGTTACTCATTTCTTGAGCAAAAACTATTCTAGCATGACAAGAGTGAATTAGACCAGGATTGGCAACAGGAAAGGAGGGAAGAATCCCCTTTCATTGCTAAGAATGAATGGTTCTTGCGGACTCCTATAATACTAAGTTCCAGAGGGAGCAGTGTTAATTCCTGAGGTGGTCTGGGCGTAAAGACCCAAAAGAGGAAGCTTCAAGGTGGGGCACAATTCTATTTCCTAACCACGCACCCACTGTAAAAGTGCATTGCTCTTCTGACCTGCATGGTAAATGACTTTTCAAGCAGTTAACACACTCTGAACTTGTTTTGATTATTCTTTAACTCAAAAGATCACCTGCTTCAGTATGTGGCAACTGGGTGGGGAAAAATGAGTTGGATAGACCAATGTTTGGTTGACTTGCATACAGTAAGATGATGCTATTCAATTTAAGGGTCCAAATATTAGAGTCCTGATCAATTCACTTAAATTTTTAATTATAAAGCCTTATTAAAGCATAATAAATGCAATGTTCATATAAATATAAACAAGTCAGGAAATGCAAAAAAGTTAATGCCACTGAGAATCTTAACTCAGGCCAGGTCTACACTATAAATTTACATTGGTATAACTACATCAATCAGGGGTGTGAAAAATCCATACCCCTGATCTACCCCCCAGTGTAGACAGCACTATGTGGGCTCCCACTGGCCAAGGAGAAGCTTTACTAAAGTGCTGCAGTGGTGCAGGTTTTTAAGTGTAGACCTGCCCTCTGAGAGAGAAGGTCTTGACAGACTTGCTAGTTTTATGCCTCATTCCAACAATTTGTAACCTACTAACCCCTCTTTGTCCTATGATGCAGAAGTGTAAATTACCCCTTCATGTTAAGTGGTTTCTTGCAACATGTGTTAACCCCTTATTCTTAATCTGTCCCACCTTGTATTTAATTGTGACAATCTGGTTACCTTTTCCAAATCTGAAGAAGAGCTCTGAAAAGCTCAAAAGCTTGTCTCGTCTACCAACAGAAGTTGGTCCAATAAAAGATATTACCTCACCCACCTTCTCTCTATCATAACCTGGGCCCAATACAACACTGCAAACAATCAACTCTCACAACACAGCATATTCAGGTTAATTTAACAGTCTGACGAGTAAGCAAAAATGTTACTAAACATTGCCTTAATATTTGTATTACGTGACTTCCTTAAAATTGTATGTTGTAGTTTAATTTGTTTTGCATTTTGCTTTTCTTTTTTTTTATAGAACTTAGTTTTTGATAGATTTGGGAAATTGTTTGCCAAAATCTATTTTAAATGCAATCACTCGCTAGTTACACATTTATTTGGCAGTAACTGGGGCTCTATAGAGTTGCATAACTTTAATAGGAAATTTACAGTGTCTTCACTTAAACTGTTGCTGCAGCTATATGGCTGTAGTGCTTCAGTGTAAACATTACCTATGCTGACTGGAAGGATTTTCACATAGGTCATCCACCTCCCCGAGAGATGGTAGCTAGTTTGGCGGAAGAATTCTTCCATTGACCTAGCACTGTCTTCACCGGGGGTTAGGTTGGCATAGCTACGTCTTGCGGGGGTGTGTGTGTGTGAATTTTTCACTTACCTGGGAGACATAGCTATGCCAATGTAAGTTCCCAGTGTAGACCAGCGCTTAGTAACTCTCTGTGCATATTATCTACCCAAATCCCTTTTTAATGGCTCATAAGTAGGGCTATAATTTTGTCATGGACATTTTTAATAGCCATTTTCCCTGCTATGAAATCTTTGTCAGGGAAAGCGGAGAAGTGGGGGGGGGGGAAGAGGCGGTATAGAATCATAGGTCTGGAATGGACCTTGAGAGGTCATCTAGTCCATTCCCCTGCACTCATCACAGGACTAAGTATTATCTAGACCATCCTTGACAGGTGTTTGTCCAGCCTGCTCTTAAAAATCTTCAATGATGGAGATTCCACAACCTCCGTCGGCAACTTATTCCAGTGCTTAACCACCCTGACAGTTAGGAAGTTTTTCCTAACGTCCAACCTAAAGCTCCCTTGCTGCAATTTAAGCCCATTGCTTTTTGTCCTATCCTCAGAGGTTAAGAACAATTCTCCTCCCTCCTCCTTGTAACAACCTTTTATGTACTTGAAAACTTATCATGTGCCCTTTGTCTTCTCTTCTCCAGACTAAACAAACCCAATTTTTTTTCAATCTTCCCTCCAGGTTTTCTACACCTTTAATCATTTAAGTTGCTGTTCTCTGGACTTTCTCCAATTTGTCCACATCTTTCTTGAAATGTGGTGCCCAGAACTGGACACAATACTCCAGTTGAGGCCTAATCAGCACGGAGTAGAGCAGAAGAATTACTTCTCATGTCTTGCTTACAACACTCCTACTAATACATCCCAGAATGATGGTAGCTTTTTTTGCAACATTGTTACACTGTTGCCTCTCATTTAGTTTGTGGTCCACTATGACCCTCAGATCCTTTTCTGTACTACTCCTTCCTAGGCAGAGATTTCCCATTTTGTGTGTGTGCAACTAATTGTTCCTTCCTAAGTGGAGTACTTTGCATTTGTCCTCATTGAATTTCATTCTATTTACTTCATACCATTTCTCCAGTTTGTCCAGATCATTTTGAATTATAATCCTATCTCCAAAATACTTGCAACCCCTTCCAGCTTGGTATTGTCTGCAAACTTTATAAGTGTACTGTATGCCATTATCTACATCATTGATGAAGATATTGAACAGAACCGAACCCAGAACTGATCCCTGCGGGACCCCACTCATTATGCCCTTTCAGCATGACTGTGAACCATTGATAATCATAGGGGCATACAGTGTTTGAGAACGAGCTCACCCTGCAGTACTGGCTCTTGTCCCCTGGGGTTGGACCTGGCTCCCTGCTCTGGGCATTATGACCCAGCACATGGGATCACAGCACCACTTAGGTTGGCCTGTATGCTCCTCCTGTGATGGAAATGGAGGGGGCTGAGGACCAAATTGGATTTGCATTGCAACATAGCACATGGGGTTGCAACACTGCACAAATTTTGTCTCCCGCTCCTCCATCTCCATCTACAGAGGGGTGGACATAGCAAACCTGAATAGTGGTGTGGCGTTAGGTCACAACGCTACTGGGTTTGGGAGTATTTTACTGACTTTATTAAAATTCACAGTTTTTGTGACCACCTTGATGTCTGTGACAAAATTGTAGCCTTACTCAGATCTTCATATTTAAGAGATTTACTTGATTATTCCTATTATCTAGATTATTCCTAAAACCTAGCCATATTTAATGATTTAGCATTTGGACTAATGCATGTGCAAAACCCTCAATTTTTTATAAAAGCATTAGTATATAAATTACTCACTTAGGTAACTAAAAAGCTGCTGAATGACTTTACTTCATCCTTTCTGAGGAGCTTTTGCACTCAAACAAAGCATGGAATGTTTCAACTCCAAAGCAAACTAAATGAGAACGTTGCAGGCAGATGAAAACAGGGCATTATAATGGAAGTCAGTATACAGCCTTAACTATGGCATTTACAATGGTGCCTATCTTAATAACTGCCTAGAACTAAGCTACTCTGCCCTAGTTCTGTTTGAGTGATTTTTATATAGGAAAATGGTTGCCCAGAAATGAATCCTTCCAAAGCTTTTAAGCTCTTAATATTCAATTTATATATTCTTTTGTTAGAATTGGCCATATACTTTTACTGGGGAAAAAGCCACTTCTTTCGTAACACTTAACACCAGCAATGTTATATGTTCAAGTCTATGATGGCAATCCAATTGACTGCTTCAGGACTTACAGAATGGATGGCAGAGATATGGCCAGGACATGATTACTTGGAACACTGATTTACAAGATGTTCCATAGTTTCAAATCTCTTTCTGCAGTCACAAATTGGATTGTGTCTCAGTACCCTTTATGGAGGAGGTATGTGCATCTGCCCTCTGATGTGCAGAGATGGTTCAAAATGGACCATAGTTTCCATGGGAGGGAAAAGCCACTAGGTTCTTTGGTCCTTGAGGAGTTGTTTGTTCAGGATGTTGCCTTCCCTCCACCTTGCTCACCACTGAAAACCCCAAGTCTTCAAGCTCTTGCACTGCAAGCCCAAAAGGTTTAATAGGGTTGACTGGCAATTTAGATCTTCATGTCTTGGGAAATCCTTGTTCCTTTGAATATGATGGGACTCTCGAAGAATTCTCATGCTGCAACAACAAATTTAGGGTGGATGGATGTGTGCGAGTATGGGAAGCCACAGTCATGTATTGATTTTACTGTGTCCATAACTAGCCACATAGCAATGTCAAGTTGAGAATCAGTGAGTGATGTGTGGGAGAGGTGTGTCCAGACAGGTGAGCAGTATTTTGTGGTAGAGTAAACAAGGGCCAGTGAAGAGGACCATAAAGTTTTTGCACCTGCTGTCCAGGTCATTCCTGCCAGCTTCTGGATGAGGTTTACACACATCTTTATTTTGTTGTGGATATTTTTCCACGTGTGAGGCTTCAGTCTAATGTCACCCCAAAATATTTCAGGGTGGGATTGTGTCTTACCTGCTGGCTACAGAAGTCCATGTACAGTTCCAACCTAGCTTTTTGATTGTTTAAATTAAATGCTGACAACAGTCTTGGTGGGGTTTGGTTTTAGCTGCTAGTGTACGAAATATGGTTTTAAAGTCCATGGTTAGGATTTGTTCTATGGTAAGTAAATCCGGTGCTAGGCAAATTTCCATTAAGATGGTCAAAGGAAGTCACTGGTATAGATATTAAACAGGATCAGTGCTAGGCCACTTTGTAATTATATGGAATTCATACTTAAATACTGGCACCATGCTTTTATTGTGGGGAGAAAAGGATTTAGGATACAGGTGTTTTAGTCAGCACATGCCAGTAAGAATCAACATTGCCTACTGTACATGCTAACCACTATTGAAGGATCCAGAATGGTTCTTTTAATATGCTTGTTCACTTTCTTTTACTTCTTACCAATAAAAGGAGGAATGAACTAGTAGTGAACCTCACGCTGAGACTTAACTGTACTAAACATCTGTATTGTTATGCTGAGGGTTAGGCTGTTAGGTGTAACAGCCGCTCTTCATTCAGGATAAACGTAAAAAGCAATTAAGTTCCTTTATGGAACAGACAGCTGAAACACTAGGACCCACTGCCCAAAACACAGGCCACCTGCAAGGTTGTAGCAGGAATTGAGTCATGTGGTCTGAGGGGGTTGTCCTTTGGGGTCTGAATGTAAATGCAGGGAGCCGGATATTATTTGCTGCAACTGTGTGTGAGAGAGAGAAGGCAACGAGAGAGCCCCAGAAAAGCACTTGTAGCATGACCCTGAGAAAAAGCTGAGAGCTTCTGAGTAGAGTGCCAGCTGGAAAGTGGCTTGGCACTGTGAGCAAAGAAAATGTCTCCGGCTGTTTGATTCCTACTGTGTTCAGGGAAACAGGATTTCATGTATATTTGTAAATAAATGGGATTGCATCAAAGAGCTGGCCCCACAGTCAATTTCTCCTCCCAACAGAAACAACCCACAAGACCCCAAATACTGGCTAACTACTCAGGTCAATAGGGGTACATGGGTGTCAAGTGGGATATGTTTATCATGTACCAATGGAAGGTGATTCAGAAAGTAAGTAATAATATGGCAGAGTGTGTGTAAAATTAATGACAAACTATCTTGAGAAGGGTGAGAGTCACAAGAGCTAAATATTCAAAAGCACCTACATCTCCTAGGTTTCTAAGTCCTATTGACTTTCATTGGGATTTAGGCTTCTAAATAACTTAGGTGCTTTTGAAATTTTTACCCAATGTCAAAGCTAGTACTTCCCACGCTCAAACACAACTCAATTGTTGCCTTTACTGAATGTTTTTAAGAAGAAAAGCTAATGAAGTATCTTCCTGAATAAAAAAATAGAATTATACACTATTAGGGACATCTAGTCACAGCTACTAAAAGACTGTAGAATATACTACAAGTAACAATGTTTTCTAATGTCTAGTTCAGTTCTCAATGTCCTACGAGAAGGTATTTCCATGATCAATCAATTTCACCGTTAATGAATGTTCTCTGTTGTCCTACCTAAATTTTCCTTTCTTTAATTTCATCCCCCTTCTCCTAAACATTGTTTTTCGTCGTTGATGTTTACACTTTTTCAATAGATTAGCTGTTGATGAGTAAGTCATACGTGCCCACTGGTTAGCCTTTCCTCTAGCTCCCTCTTCTGTATCTCTAGTTCTCTCTTTGTGTCTTCTTCCATGCTGCGCCTTGTGCATAGACCAGCCACCCTGTTACTGTGCCACAAACCAGACCTTTCCTTAAAACTCACTACTTCCAAAGTTTATCAACACTCATCCTCCACCAAAAGATATTTCATTCATTTATAAAGATGTTTAGGGAAATTTAACACCAAAATAATCGGAGAAGCCATCTTTTAGCTATTGCTTCCTATAGTGAAACTGCCCTATATCACTTGTTTTAAGCCTTTCTAACTCAATGCACCTTCAAGCATTCATTACAAGTCACTGAGAGATGGCATTAAAAGTTGACACATTTAGTATTTATTCTCCTAAAACCAGTATCAATTCTTTTGAGCCTTACACTATTTTAAAAGTATCCAATCAGACAGCTATACCCAAAACGATCTGTCTTAAGGAATTTTGTAGTGTACCCATCACCGAGGTACCATGCCATTCATTGTTCTCCTTTACCCTTTGTGGCCTATATGCCATTAGTATAGGTGCACTAGGAATCTGTGGATGGAGTAACTCTTTCTCTAATATTGCAGTCTTTAGGAGATGAGATGGAATTATATGAAGTGACCCAAGCACTTACTCTTTCATAAGTGGATGACATGAAAGGACACATCGGATTTGCTGGTGGATGAGCCAGATAACATGAGTATTTCATAACTGCCTGAATTAGAATTTATCTAACTTCCTTTTACTGAAATCACCCTCTCTTAGCAAAGACAGAATTGAAATAGTGTACTAGATTTGAAACTCACTTGTTATCACAAACAATATTGTCTCATTGTTTACTTGTATTCCCCTCTCTGTCTATAGCCATCTGTTGTCTCTTGTTCTTAGACTTTAAACTCCATAGGGCATAGATTGTCTTTATATTCTATGCTTGTACAATGGAGTTCTGATCCATGATTAGGGACTATAGATAAATAAACAATAAGATACAGATGACATTAACTAGTTCTCATAACATCCCTGTGTAATACGTGGGGGGAATATTTTTATTTCCATTTTACAGGGGAAACTGAGGCCATACAGCAAGTCAGTGGTAACAGTCGATCAATGCTTAAGAGGACTCAACTCCCAACCTGGTGTTCATTCCTCTAGACCACACTACCGTCATATTTCAGGACTAGTGGTACCTTCTTAAAAACAAAAATGCAATGGTAGTAAACTTTAGCAGAGAAAGCAACTGTTCCCCCAAAATTATCTAGATCTTTATTACAGAAGCATGATATTATACAAGAAAGAAACAGAATGATGTCAAACTCACCGGACTCCTGCTCTGAAATGCTTGTGATATCCAGTCTGCATTTGTGTGTTTGATCGCTGGCTTGATGTGCTGTTGCATATCAATAGGAGTGCTAAACACAAACTAGGAATTGGAGCATTTTTGGCTTGCATATTGTTTAACCAGATTAATGAGAACCAATCAAGGGCAACACCTGTGTATGGTGTCAAATAGACCAGAATTGTGCGTATTCCCTAGGGAGCTACCTCCTGTAATTTCAGTTATGCCTTCAGTAGTTGGAATCAAAATGGTTCCCTTAGGGTTACACCTGTTTGTCCCACCTAGATTTAAAGGACCAGTTACCAGAAAAGCATGCTGGGAAAGCCTCTGGAGAGTTCAGCAATGACCAGCCAATCACAGAGGGCCAGACTGGCCCCAGCCTTTTTGGCCAAATCAGGGCCTAAATCCAATGCCGCAGCTGGAGTCAAAGGTCTGATTTCAGTTTATGATTACTCCAGTCTGTTCAATTTCAATTTGTCTGTTGCCAGTTGATCTGGAGGGTGAAATTTGGGCCTCAGTGAAATCAACAGAGTGTTGTAATAAAGCTTTGAGCAAATTTTTGTAACAAACAAACTGAAATTGAACAGAGTGGAGCCAGATGAACATAGGCTGAAATCAGACACTTGGCAGCACTGCAATGTAAGCCCAGGGTTAGTGGGACCTAAGTCAGCTTACCCACGTTAGGGAACCCTGGGCTTAAGCATCTACATTATTTTTTAACCCTACATGAAGACTTTGCTGACCCATGCTTGAACTTGGGGTTCTGTCATCCACCCTGCAGCATGCAGAGCCTAGTCAGACTAACCATATCCCAAAATCCTTAGCACCCCGCCACTCCCCAAAATGTGGCCATTCTAGCCCTAGGACCATGGCGCACTGTGGGAAAACTTTACTGCCCACCTTGCCTTTGACAGGAAATTTGAACAGCTCACCAAGACTGCCTGCTGAGCAGTCATTTCGGTCTGTGCGCTCCCAGCTACTGGGGCCAGCAATGTGGAAGAAGCATCTTTTGATGAACTACTCTTGCTTGTGCTTCCATTCCTGTGTCAGGAAACTGGCAAAGCATCCACTAGGTGCTGGTGGACATTTTGGCAGCGATTTCTGTCCCACCAAAAAGTATCTGATGGATTTCCTAATGGAGCTGCAGGAGGAGGAGGAGGCAGAAGAGCGAGGAGAACCCTGCAATTGCAGACTCACAGTAGCAGATGCTGCTCAATATAATTGGCAAAGCGACTGATGCCCCCTACGTAGACTGCCACATCTGACGCAGGGCCACAAGCAGACTGGTGGGACCACATTGTCATACAGACCTGGGATGACCAGCAGTGGGTCCAGAACTTTTGCATAAAGCAAGCCACATTTCTGGAGCTTTGTGAGCAGCTTACCCCCACCCTCTAGCATAAAGCGACACCATTGGAGGTCCAGAAGAGGGTTGCTATAACTGTCTGGAAGCTGTTTTCCCACAGACTGCTACAGGTCTGTTGCCACCCAGTTTGGGGTAGGAAAGTTGACTGTGCGTAAACTGGTGGTGGCAATCAGGCATGTGGTTAACCTCACGGTGGCAGACATTACAGATATTCCGGAGGAAAATGCTGGCTTTGAGAGAATGGGGTTTCCTAACTGGGCCAGGCCCACTGATGGGACTCATAGTTTGCCCTCCTCAAGAGCACGAGTACATAAACCATCAAAGGTACTACTTCATTGTTATGCAGGCACTTGTGGACCACAGTGTGAATGTCAACATGGGCTGAACTGGAAAAATTCTTGATGCCTGAGTTTTTTGCTGCTCGGGAATCTACATTCAGCATCGATAGGCTGGGACACTATTCCCACCCAATGACATTGACATAAATGGTGTAATTGTCCCCACTGTTATTCTAGGGGACCCTGCATACCCTCTTTTGCTTTGGCAAAGGAAGGTTTAACTACACTCAAGAGGTGTAGAATGTTGTTGAATGTGCTTTTGGCAGATAAAATCATGTTGGACGTGTCTACAGACCCATTTGGATGCCAGTGTCATCAATGCTCTCTACGTTACCGTGGCTTGCTGGACTCTTCATAACCTTTGTGAAGCCAGAGGTGAACCATTCCCCCTGAATGGACCTCTGACAACAGCCTTGTTAATCGCAGTTACAGAAGTGCAGAGACAAGTTGGTAAGTTTAAAATTATAACCTTTTTTCTGTTTCATAATAATCTCATAAGTAATTGCCACATGGGGGGAGGTGGGGAATGGGTGTGTTTAGTGCTCTTGCTGCAAAAGGCTTTTTCTGTCATTTCAGGCCTTTCACATTTTGGAAGACATAACTGTTCTTGTGGTGCCCTATTGGCAAAGGAAGATTTTATTCCAGGCTGCTGGAGGGAAGCCTGCAGTGTATACAGCTGAAGTATTCAAACGTACAGTAACCGAAGAAGCACATTTGAGAGTGGAATGGACTAGTCAGCTACACAGGTGGGCCTGGAAAATATGCCCTTCCCTCCAATGTGACTATCTGGAGTTCATGCTTCAGGAAAAGTTTGCAGCTGTCAGCTACAAGGATTGGGTCAGAATCCCTGAGGGAATTAACGTGATGCTGCATTAGCTCACACATGGCTTACCTTGTTTTGCTGCATGCAAACACGCTGACATCTATGACTTTCCTCCACCCGCACCCAGCATAGTTCAGGGAAAAATCTGACACCCTGTCAAGGCTGCTTCCCCACTTTGAACTTTAGGGTACAAATGTGGGGGCCTACATGAAAACTTCTAAGCTTAACTACCAGCTTAGATCTGGTCCGCTGCCACCACTCCCAAAATGCTAATTCCCTTCCCTGGGTAGCCTTGAGAGACTCTTCACCAATTCCCTGGTGAATACAGATCCAAACCCCTTGGATCTTAAAACAAGGAGAAATTAACCATCCCCCTCCTTTCTCCCACCAACTCCTGGTGGATCAAGATCCAACCCCCTTGGATCTTAAAAACAAGGAAAAATCAATCAGGTTCTTAAAAAGAAGGCTTTTAATTAAAGAAAAAGGTAAAAATCATCTCTGTAAAATCAGGATGGAAACTAACTTTACAGGATAATCAAACTTAAAGAGCCCAGAGGAATCCCCTCTAGCCTTAGGTTCAAAGTTACAGCAAACAGAGATAAACACTCTAGCAAAAAGGTACATTTACAAGTTGAGAAAACAAAGATAAAAACTAACACGCCTTGCCTGGCTGTTTACTTACAAGTTGGAAATATGAGAGACTTGTTCAGAAAGATTTGGAGAGCCTGGATTGATGTCTGGTCCCTCTCAGTCCCAAGAGCGAACAACCCCCAAAACAAAGAGCACAAACAAAAGCCTTCCCCCCACCAAGATTTGAAAGTATCTTGTCTCCTTATTGGTCCTTTGGGTCAGATGTCAGCCAGGTTACCTGAGCTTCTTAACCCTTTACAGGTAAAAGGATTTTGGAGTCTCTGGCCAGGAGGGATTTTATAGTATTGTACACAGGAGGGCTGTTACCCTTCCCTTTATAGTTATGACACACCCCATTTGTACTTTGGGGACACAATGCAGCCTGCACGGAGTACCTGTAATTGAAATGGACTAGATTTGGAGATAGAATACTGTTTCCCAAACACATGCACACTCAGTTCACTGTTTACAAGATGCTCCATAGACCCAGGAGGAGTGATTACAGAGTGGCAAATGTCTTATTATTGAAAGGAAAACAAGAATGACCCTAGCAGACTGTGACTTTACAGTTAAAATAATCTTTACAGCTGTTTATGAATGTTTGAAATTCCAAGTCACCATTTTGAACTCAGTGTGGGGGGGGGGGGCAGGGGAAGGGGGGACGCCAAGGCGCTGTGATACAATCCATCTTTAGAGGTCACATGCTGGTAGCTGGAGCTCATAATTTTTGCATTGCTACTCAGAGCAGAAATCCCTCCCATTACTTTAATAATAAACTGTAAATTTGAGTCAGACACTTACCGGGCTCTGGGGCAGCTTCTGTCTCCACTGGGTTTGCTGAAGACTCAGCAGCCGGCTGTTCCAGGGGTGGGGAAATCAAACAGTTCTTCTGAATAGGGACCAAGAATTTGCTATTGATCGTGATCCACAGCCTGCTCTGACTGGTTTCAATAAAAGTCACTTCATGCTTCTCGCTGGGATCCTGCTGCTGGTTCCCATCAGTCTCCGTGCCAACAGGGCACCATCCCAGCTGACCAGGTGGTCATGAAGCACAGTTGGCTCCATGCTGGGCACAGTGCCCAGTGTGACGGGTTGGATCACAGAAACCCCCTTGGGAGCTGCCACCCGATGTGCAAAGACTACCCCTGCTCCTGTTTTCCCTGCCCGCTCAGGACTCCAGCACCCTGTCTTGCTGAGCCAGACACTCCTGTCTGGCTCCAGACACAGACCCAGGGTCTGAATCACTTGTCCCAAAGCTGCAAGTTTACCTGAAAACAGCTCGCAGTAGTGTGCTTGTCTTTAGCACTCAGATGCCCAACTCCCAATGGGGTCTAAACCCAGATAAATCCGTTTTACCCTGTATAAAGCTTATGCAGGGCAAACTCATAAATTGTTCGCCCTCTATAATACTGATAGAGAGATATGCACAGTTGTTTGCTCCCCCAGGTATTAATACATACTCTGAGTAAATTACTAAATAAAAAGTGATTTTATTAAATACAGACAGTAGGATTTAAGTGGTTCCAAGTAGTAACAGACAGAACAAAGTAAGTCACCAAGCAAAATAAAATAAAATGCGCAAATCTATGCCTAATCAAACTAAATACAGATAATCTCACCCTCAGAGATGTTTCAGTAAGTTTTTCTCAGACTGGACACCTTCCAGGCCTGGGCACAATTCTTTCCCCTGGTACAGCTCTTGTTGCAGCTCAGGTGGTAGCTAGGGGATTCTTCATGATGGCTTCTCCCTCTCTCTGTTCTCTTCCCCCCTTTATATATCTTTTGCATAAGGCGGGAACTCTTTGTCTCTCTGGGTTTCCACCCCCCCTCACTGGAAAAGCACCAGGTTAAAGATGGATTCCAGTTCAGGTGACATGATCACGCAAGACTTCATTACTCACTTGCCAGCACACACATATACAGGAAGACTCACAGGTAAATACAGCCATCTGCAGACAATGGGAGTCATCAAGATTCCAAACCATCATTAATGATCCACACTTTACACAATTACAATAGGCCCTCAGAGTTACATTTTATATTTCTAGTTTTAGATACAAGAGTGGTACATTTATACAAATCAGATGATCATACTCAGTAGATTATAAGCTTTGTAATGATACCTTACAAGAGACCTTTTGCATGAGGCATATCCCAGTTACTTACATTCACTTATTACCGTATTTTCTCTAAAACTATCTCAGTTACATTATATTGACTTATTATCAAGCTTTTATAAAACCATATAGACTGCATAACGTCACACCCAGAATCCAGTAAAAGTCATCGTAAAATGAGCTTGCTGTTGGGCCACTGGTGAGTGGCCCAAGGTGCAGTTCTTAACCCTGATCTTCCGGTACTTTCTCTTCAGCCTCTTAATACACTCCCTGCACTGATCCCTGTCTTGTACAGCTGCCAGCTTCTTAGCTATTTGCTGGTACGGATGGTCATTCCTGGTGCTTTTGCTGAAGTCTAGTTTTACTGACCTTGCACCAGAGATTTACCCTGTCACAGGATAGGCGTGTAGAACACTGTCTGGCCTGATAATGCCCCAGAGTTAACAAACTCCTCAGAGCCCTTGCTCATGCCTAACCCCAGCAAAATTCTCAAAACTAGGCGTTCCCCTGCCCATCTCCCCAGTGCACATCTACCAAGTTGGACAAAAAAACAGCTGAGGATGAGCACGCTTATCTCCCCCAGCCTATCTCTGAACAATGCATTGCCCATTGATTAATGCACTGACCTGGGATGTGAGAGACCTAGAGTCAATTCCCTGCTCTGCTACGGTTGGAGGAGAGACTTGAATCCACATGTTGTACCTCCCAAGGGAGTGCTCTAACCACAAGGCTATTCTGGGGTGGGTCAATCTCACCTGTTGAAACTCTTCCACTTTGTATAAATATTTATTTGGGGGACCAAAAAAAGACACTGACTTTGTAGCCTGGTAGTTAGGGCATTCACCTGAGATGTAGAAAAATCAGGTTCAAATCCCTGATTTGGGTAAGGATTAGAACTAAAAGTCTCCCAGCTGCCAGTTGTGTGCTCTAACTGCAGCAGAAGTTTTTTTTCCTATTACTGTTCTGATTCAAGTGGATAAGAGCATAGTGCTAGAGAAAGCTTACACTAGCATAAGCAGCAGGAAAACTTTTAGTTACAGAACCTGAATCTTGCCTGGCTTAGTATTAAACACTTTATTGCCTTTATTATTAGTTACCTAAAGTAGCCCGGCACTGTCTGTTTTTCAGGGAGCGAGAGAATACCATTTTTCTCTCCACACAGTGTAAGTGTCAAGTCTAGAAAATGCATTGCTGTAGGTTTGATTTGATCTCTGTTGCCAAATATTGCAGAGTAGAGATCATGCAAATATGATACACATTAACTGTGTGTTGCTTAGAAAGAAAGGCCCAGCAGGTGCAATCAGTTACCCACATTACTATGACAAACAACAGCTGTGGAAGAGAAAAGTCAAAGGATACAACAAAGATATTCTAATCTCTTTATTAATATTACCTAGCACTTTACATGTTAAATAGCATCATGCAGACATTAACCAGTTAATGTAATACTGTTTGTACTGACTATTAAATAAGACAATTTATAATTTCCTATAATTTCTTACACATGCTATGATTCACTCTATTGTTATGCAGTATGACGACATGTGATTCCCTGACTGTCCCAATAGGAATGATGACTTTAATAATGTAGGAGGCGGTTAATTACTGAGAGCAAACAACATTTAAGACCAGAGCTTTTCTACCTATGTACATCTTTGTTGCCTAGCTATAAATACTTTGGAAGAACAAAGGATTGGGAGGAAGATTTGAGAATTCTTTGCTTCTATTATTTGTTTTATGGGAAAAGGGAAAATGACATTGAAAAAAAAAAAAGGAAAACTGAGCTAATCTGAGATGGGAAAGGACCAGAGAGATGGATACATGGGAAATCTAGGAAATATAGAAGCAAGGACGAAGAACATTAGGGATGGAGGAGCCAGAGAAGGAGTTCAAAGATTTGCACCAAAGATGTTTTAAGAGACACCGATTAGGGGACTACAATGCCAAAATCTCTTTCATCTTCAAAACTCATTTCTTCCTATTGTTGGCCTGGTCTTAAAGATGAAACACCTGAGTTTTTTTGTTTTTGTTTTGTTTCATAACATTGTGACAGAAATGAAATTATAAATTAACATAAACCTCCACACATGGCAGCTTGGCTTCCTCAGATAACGTATTCAGCAGGATGGCTAAAACTATCACGTTTTTGGCATTCCTTGCACTGAAAACACAGTGTGCTCATTTAAAACAAAACCCTTCTTCACTACATTGTCTGTCGCTTGTTGGAATGAAGTAATGACATTTGTAACAAATTCACTGCTTGGCAGACAAAATTGATTTTTTGGATGATTCCCTTGTCGTAAATCTTCCAAGAATTCTGCTTTAAGCTTATTAAGTTCTTCTGCCAGAATCTTCATCTCACTTGGAAGTATATTTTTATCTAAAAGAAAAATAAAACTATAGTTTTATCTTCAGATGTCTGCTAAGTTTCAAAGACCTAGGCCCAGATCCTGCAAACACTTAACTTCAGTGCGACTTCTCATGAGAGTCAAGTTTCACATGAGTTTTACTTGCAGGACCCTAGGGTCTAATATTATACTATTTCAGTGTACGAGTATTTCACAGTTTTAGCCTTATGTTAGTTACCAGTTGAGCTATATACCCCTGGAGAATGGCAATTAGAATATGCCATGCATACCTCTCACATCCTTCATTGTTTGAGAGACAATTCGTCTGAAAGCCTGATCAGCTTGGTGGAGAATACTAGCTGCACATATGGCTCTGTCTGTTTCCTATCCAAGACCAAAAGAAAGTTATATTTAAGAGTAGAAATGCATCCAAAAATGTAAGTATAACGATTTTGAAGTATTCATTATTCAGGGGCAGACTATAGCATTTAGCCACAGCTTTGTGTTGGGAGTAGCATGGAGCTGCACCATGGCATTACCTCATGGAGTGTCTCAGTTGTACGGGGGAAAGCAATCTGTACCACCCCTTTAAGGGGGGCAGCAGACAATTACCCTCCCAATGCGGTCAGTCAGTTCTGGGAGGCATTATCTTAACTACTATAGAACATATTCAAAGTTTGCTAGAATACAGTCCAGATGACTTAATTAAGAATTTGTAGCACAGTCACTATTTTTCATAGAGAAAAGAACTCATTACATACATAGTCTTTTTTAATCTGGGCTTTTGCAAGCAAGAACTGTGGAAGAATTTCTCATTTTTAGACATCAAGGTGAACAGAGCACAACTAGAAATGCACAATTAATTCTTTCAGTAAAATCGGCAGAAGGGCATTTGTTTAAAGACAATTAGTACTACCTTTTGTTCAGTATTTTCCTCAATTTGTTTCACTGGATTTTCCAAAGCAGTAACCAACAAATTAATCACCTGCAAACTAAAAAACAATGTCATGCTCATTTTGTAAAATCAACATACAATATAATGGCACAAACCTCCCCGCCCCCCAAAAACAGCTGATTTTCAGTTAAGATTGAAAAGTAAATAATATAAACCTTATACAAGATAAGAGGACAAGAAGAACATTACAAATTATGGAAACTATCACAACTATCACTTAAAGTAAATTACATAAATATGCTATTACTCTTACAGTTCCAAAATTCAGTTAATGACAGTACTGACAATTGAAAACTCACCATACTCATTCCTAACAACAGTCTTAACTCTGGTCCAAAATAATCACTTATAAACTTTTTCAAAATACACACAATGAATTATATCAGTTGCAAGGGTAAAGAGGATTTCACATATTAAACTGTATAAATCAGGTTTTGATATTTAAAGTTGTATGTCAGCTTTTGACATTTTACTTGAAAAGTTTTCTGAAATAAATAATTTATGATTAGTTGAGATAATATCTTTGTTCTTTATATCTTTGTAAATGATCCTATACAGGAGATATTGTTTAAACCTATATCTATCTAAAGTTTCAAGTGTTTAACTTTATTTGACTTCAGTGAAACTTCTCACATGGATACATTTATTGACATGCATAAGTGTTGGCAAGGTCAGCCACAAATCTGTACCATAATTAGGGTCCTACCAAATTCACGGCCATGAAAAATGCGTCACGGACCATGAAATCTGGTCTCCCCCCATGAAATCTGGTCTTTTGTGTGCTTTTATCCTACACGATACAGATTTCACAGGGGAGACCAGAGTTTCTCAAACTGGGGGTCCTGACCCAATAGGGAGTTGCAGGGAAGTCACAGGGTCATTTTAGGAGGGTCGCGGTATTGCCACCCTTACTTCTGCACTGCCTTCAGAGCTGGGCAGCTGGAGAGCGGCAGCTGTTGGCTGGATGCCCAGCTCTGAAGGCAGTGCCCCGCCAGCAGCAGCACAGAAGTAAGGGTGGCCATGGGCTGCCGGTCACCAGGCCATTGGGGGAGGCTAGCCGTCAGCCCCTCCCCTTGTACCTGACTCCCCTCTCCACCCCCTCTCTATCTGTCCCCTCCCTCGCAGGAGCCCAGAACACCCCCACCACGGCCCCCCGGCCTCAGTGCCCCGGATGGAGCAGCCACAGCACCCCCAGCCCCAGGCGGCCACCCAGCCCTAGTGTGCCCCGGATGGTTGCCCCCAGCCCTGGTGCCCCAGGTGGCCACCCCCAGCCCTGGGTGGCCAGGCAGCGCAGTCAAAGTGCCCCCAGCCCTGGGCCAGGCAAAAACCTGCAGCTCCACTGCTCCGGAGCTGCTCCGCGCTCCAGCTCCGGGCTCCGCTCCAAAGCCCTGGTAGAACCACTATTGGCTCAGGCTCTCAAGTTTTAAAATATTTTCTATGTGCAATATGCATTTATATCAATTAAATGGTTTCCAGAAATAGCTCTACAGAGTGTGTACAACATACTGCACATATTGCCTCTCTATGAAAGCAAAGTATATAAAGGAGAACTTTAATATAACAACATACTTATCTTCTGAAGTGCATTCGACACTTTTCAGAATTAGGCTATTTTGTTCCCATGTGTTTTTCTCAGGATTTGGTACTTCTATTTTTCTTGCCATTAGACATATGGTCTCATCAGGTAACGGCTGACTTCTCAGACAATTCCTCTGTAAACAGGACTCAAGTGGACAGTCTAAAAATAACTGGCAGAAGCCCAATGAATCTAAAAGAATTTCACAAAATGTTTGCTTTGAAGAAAATAGTAATTTTAAACTGCTAAACTAATATTTTCTGAAAACTATGTGTGTGAGAAATAGAGACATTTTACATAAACTAGAAGTTGCCTATAATGCAGTCAGAGAAACTACCGTATATACTCGTTCATAAGCCGAATATTTTTGGTGAAAAAGTGATGCATCAAAGAGCGGGGGTCGGCTTATAAACAGATCTACACCAAAATTTGATGATTTTAAACTCTATGGAACCATTGAATTGAATATCTAATACATTGTCGTTTTGTTAACCTGGAGCGTCTGCAGGCATGGAACCCCTCAGCTCCCTGGGGCTGTGGTTTGCTGTTCCCAGCCAATGGGAGCTGTGGGAAGTGGCGCGCCACTTCCTGCAGCTCCCATTGGCTGGGAACAGCAAACCGCAGACACTGGGAGCTGAGGAGCTCTGTGCCTGCGAACGCTCCAGATAAACAAAACATCCAGGCCCACTAGAGGCCTACCCTAACGGGCCAGGAGCCAAAGTTTGCCAACCCCTAAAATATAGGGTTGGCTTATGAAAGAGTCATACAGTTTTTGCAATTTTTACCTAGCCATCTTGGGGGGTCGGCTTATAAACGGGCTAATGAACGAGTATATACAGGTAGTTAGAGCTTGTGCTTTATTTTTAAATATTTTAGCCATTTAGAATGTATTTAACCATTAAATAACTTCCAAAATGGACTAAGCATCTAAAGTTCACTGAATCTGCAGAATAATTATTTTGCTATAAAACATGAAATTGATGCATGTAAAGGAAAAAAAATTACATTTGCGAGCTAGCTGGTATACTTCATATCTCATGCTTTGATAATAAAAGTTGTCATCCAAAACAAAATACAATGGTCTGGAAGTGGTTGTATTGATTAAGTAATGAAAAGATTTGGCATCATGTATTTCTGAAGAGATTAATCCTTGTTCTTTGAAACAGGAAACAAAACTTTTCCATGTTGCTTCAGTTCTGTTTGTTGGAGCACACAAATGATCTCCATTAATAAGAGCCTGTAAGAAGTGTTCAAGGTACTCTAACAGTTCATGTCGGTACAATTTCCAGCGAGAAAGCTATGAAAAAAACAAAGTATTTCACATTTAATATTAATGTTTAATTTAACAAATACTAACTCCCGCCCCCTATGCGTCTCATGTTCCTTCCAGTTCTCCCTTATGACTGTTCTTGTAGGGTTACCATACGTCCTCTTTTTCCCGGACATGTCCGGCTTTTCGGCAGTCAAACCCCCGTCCGGGGGGAATTGCCAAAAAGCCAAACATGTCCGGGAAAATGGCGGCTCTGCTCCTCCCCTGACTCTTCGGCTCTGTTTAAGAGCCGAGCTGCCCGAGCGCTATGGGCTTCAGGCAGCCCCCTTGCCTCCGGACCCCAGCCGCCGGCCGAGCACTTCCCCTCCCGGGCTCCGGCGGCGCAGGGTCCGGAGGCATGGGGGCTGCCCGAAGCCGGTAGCATTCGGGCAGCCCGGCTCTTAAACAGAGCCGAAGAGTTGGGGAGGAGCAGAGCCACCGTGGCTGGAGGCTCTGCTCCTCTTCGGCTCTGTTTAAGAGCCGGGCTGCCCGAGCGCTACCGGCTTCGGGCAGCCCCCGTGCCTCCGGAGCCCGGGAGGGGAAGTGCCCGGCTGGGGGCGCAGGGTCCGGAGGCATAGGGGCTGCCCAAAGCCCGAGAGCTACCGGCTTCACGGTTTGCCGGGCAGCCTCCAGACCCTGCGCCCCCGGCTGGGTGCTTCCCCTCCCAGGCTCCAGCTGCACTGGGGAAGCACCGGCCGGGGGCGCAGGGTCTGGGGGCTGCCCGGCAAACCGTGAAGCCGGTAGCGCTGGGGCAGCCCTTTCCCCGTGGCTGGGAGTGGGAGGGGCGGAGTTAGGGCGTGGAAGGGGCGGAGTTGGGCGGGGCTAGGGTGGGGAAATGGGCAGGGCCAGGGCCCGTGGAGGGTCCTCTTTTTTTATTTATTAGATATGGTAACCCTAGTTCTTGTGACTCCTTTTTTCTTCAGCTTTCCACTTTCTTTCATGCTGTCTACTACCCACACCATAGCCTTCCAATTCCATATAAGCCTACCGAACTTTCCTCCCTCATGCCCACCTTTGTGGCAAAGGCCCTGATTCAGCACAGCACTTAAGCACATGTTTAGAATCAGGCATATGCTAATGTGTCTTTTCTTAATAATGATTTAAGTGTGTGCTTAACTGCTTTGCTAAATCAGTGCCCAAAGGTTGATCGCCTCACACATTTTCATGTCTTTGTGCTTGAACTGTATGCAGTGTCAGGTGTTATGTCTATTTCAGTTTGGATACAAGCTCTTCAGCCAGAGAACTTGGGACCATATCTACTTGTATGGCAACATTCTCATGCACTTAAAGGAAGGAGGCCTCTTGTTGCTGTCTTTAATTGACTCATATTTAGATATGGCAGTAGATTTAACACTGGCTCATACCTCAATATTTAGACTCAGGAACGAAGTTAGGGTAGAATTTTGACACTACCTCTGAATGTCTTTGCGCTTGTGTTTAGGAAATAAACACTTAGCTAAAATGAGAGCTGCTGGGCAAGGACAATTGTGGCACCTCTGTGTCTAAAGTATTTGATTATTGCTCCCTCCCATAGCACTTGGGGTATGGATGTACTCTGCAGGGAAATGCAGAAAGAGAGGCAAAACAGAATGGAAATGCAAGAAATGAGTCAGAAGGGAAGGGCTGAAGGAGGAGACGGTAATGGGCTGCAGGGCCTGTGCTGAGTGCTCACACTGTCCTTTGATTTTAATATAAATCGCATATACTCAGCCTCTCTCAGGATTTGGCCTTGGCTGGGGGAGGGTAGCACCACTTTTAAAGCTCTGCCCTTGGGTCACATTCCCTCCCAGCTGTGAGAGGGCTCTGTAGTCAGCACAGGATGGGAACAGAAACAATGGCCTGGTGTGTGTGTGTTACCCACGTTGAGCTATCAGAGATACCAGAGGTATCAGGAAAAGCATGAGGCCCTGTGAGGAAGAAGAAGGGGAGTGCCCACAAGGTGGCACTTGTGGATTGAAAATAACACTGCCTTAGGCACTACAGAAGGAGCAGTGCCTGGGATACAGTCTGCATTGGGGAGAGGGAGGCAGCCCTGCCCTCAGCACAGGGGAGGGGCAGTGCCCGGGATACAGCTGCCCTGGGGGGGGGGAGGGGACACAACCCTGCCCACAGCACAGGGGAGGGGCAGTGCCCGGGATACAGCTGCCATGGGGGGGGGGGGGGGGGAGGGGACACAGCCCTGCCCACAGCACAGGGGAGGGGCAGTGCCCGGGATACAGCTGCCATGGGGGGGAGGGGACAGCCCTGCCCTTAGCACCGGGGGGGGGAGCAGTGCCCGGGATACAGCTGCCCTGAGTGGAGCAAGGGCAACGCACAGCCAACCCGAGGAGGGGCGGGGCAATCATTTTCCCGTTGCCAGTGCAGCGCGCTGGCCAATAAAGCGGAGGATGTCAATCTATGCTAACCAATAGGAAGGGCAAAAACTGTACTGACCAATGGGTGTTGTGCTACGAGCCCCGCTTCTGTCTCTGGTTGGCTGAAGGCCTCCTGCGGAATGAGGTCATCGTAGGTCAGGAGGACACAGTCCCAGCCTGGGCCCCCGCGCCGCCGTAGGCTGTGGCACAGCGCGCGCGCCAGAGTGGACTTGCCCGCCGCCGGCAGCCCGCACAAGACGCACACGCCCAGCCGCCGGAACCCGACAGTTTCCATCGGGGCGGGGCACCGACAGCGAGCGCCTCCGTGTCGGGAGGCGAAGCCTCGGAGGGGGACGCCTGTGGGCACCCGCGTACAGCGGAGACGGCGCCCCTTGCGCGTGCCGTCGTCAGCGCCTGGCACGCCGCCCTTTCAAAAACACGCATGCGCGCTTGCAACGGTCTCGCCTAGATGCGCGTGCGCAGTTTCCTATCCCGTATGTGGGGGCAGGGCCCCTTGTTATTCCCGTGTAGACGTTCGGGAGGCCGCTGCGCCCTGGGCGCGCGCAGGCGTTGGGGGTGGGCGGGGTTCTCGTGCCTCTGCGCCCCATTCACAGCCGTGGGGGAAGAGCGGCGGTGAAACGTCCCCACCTCGGGCGGCGCTTGGGGGGATCCGCGGAGTTGTCGTTCCCTTCCGCCCAGCACATGCCCGGCGGGGGAGCGGCTGTCGTGCCGGCAGGTGGTGGAGAGGTGGCCCGGCCTCACATCGGGGGCTGCCCCGTCTCCCAGCCCCGGCCGCAGTTGGATTTTTCAGCTGTATGACGTCCTACTTCCCATCGCTTGGTCTCCCTTGGTTTGTGCAGCTGGAGGCGAAAATAGGCCTTCCCCTGCAATCGGAGTTAGCTGGCAAATCTTTCAGTGATTCCCCAGTACTTTACATCTCACAGTGCTTTAGGGCTTGGCTACACTTGTGAGTTGGAGCACATTAAAGCAGTCCCGGGTGCCCTAGCTCACTACCTGCCCACACTGGCAAGGCATGTAGAGCGCTCTGACTCCAGGGCTAAAGTGTTCCCGGTATTCCACCTCAGCGAGACGATTAACACTTGGTGCGCATTGGCTGAAACGCCCAGGTGTTGGTCTGAATGAGGGGTTGCATTACTGCGCTCTGATCAGCCGCTGGAAAAGTCCCATAATCTTCTTAAGTCAAGGGGCCAATCTTGTCAGTGTTTTGGAATCACTGCAGGCATGCCGATATGCCCTTTGAAAGCTCCCTTTCTGACAGCTGGCATGCTTAGCTGCTCCAAGACAAAGCAACCATTACTGTGGAATGCTGTGTGCGTGAGAGAGGGGTCTGTTGCTGTCTGAACTTATAAGACAGCATGCTGACATGCTCTCTCCCCACATACACACAACACACTCCCTGTCACACTCCACCCCACCCCCCCTCATTTGAAAAGGACGTTGCTGCCATTTGTATGCTGGGATAGCTACCACAATGCACTGCTCTCTGGCTGTTCCAAGAGCTGCTCATGTGGCCATGCCAGCGTGCTTGCAGCTGTCAGTGTGGACAGATTGCAGCGCTTTCCCTTATGCGCTCTACAAAGGCTGGTTTAACTCAAAGCACTCTACATCTGCAAGTGTAGCTAAGCCCTTAGAAATACTAATTCTCAGAACACCCTGGTGAAACCGGTATGGAAAGCCAAAAGGGGTGGAAACCAAGTACAGAGAGATCCACATTGCGGATTGACCTTTGTAGTCTCCCTGAAGTGAATGAGGCTACTTATTGGACTGAGAGCGGATTTTGCCTTACCTGACATGGATCCCGACCCCGCAAGCTTAGCTGTGTTGATGGAGCCCTGCACAGACATGGAGTGCCACCCGTGTGGGTGAAACTGTGTGGGGATAGGGGACTGCATTATTCAGGTCAGCTTGCAGGATCTGGGCCCTTGGTTAAGACCTCAAAATGTCTGCAGAGCCAAAATTAGAACTGACCAGACCTGATTCGCCCGCCTGTGCTTAGTCCAATTGACTCACTATGCAGCCTCTACAATGAATAGATGCATATAATGTTACTATGTCTACAAAATACCAAGCACAATATTTTCACTGATGGTATTTTTGTAAGCAGTGAAATTATTGTCCATATGTTTTTAAAACCTGAGATCTAGTCAGTCTCCAAAAAAATGAGTTAAATGTTTTCAGGTGTTTTCTAGTTTACATTATAACTTGACTGAAGTTAACATAAGAATGGCCATATTGGGTCAGACCAAAGATTCATTCAGCCCAGCATCCTGTCTTCCAACAGTGGCCAATGCCAGGTGCCCCAGAGGTAATGAACAGAACAGATAATCATCAAGAGATCCATTCCCAGTTTCTGGCAAACAGAGCTAGGGATACCATGCCTGCCCATCCTCGCTAATAGCCATTAATGGATCTAACCTCCATGAATTTATCTAGTTCTTTTTTGAACCCTGTTATAACCTTGGCCTTCACAACATCATCTGGCAAGGAGTTCCACAGGTTGACTTTGTTGTATGAGGAAATACTTTCTTTTGTTTGTTTTAAACCTGCTGCCTATTAATTTCATTTGGTGACCCCTAGTTTGTGTGTTATGAGAAGCAGTAAATAACACTTCCTTATTTACTTTCTCCACACCAGTCATGATTTTATAGACCTCTATCATATCCCCCTTTAGTCGTCTCTTTTCCAAGCTGAAAAGTCCCAGTCTTACTAATCTCTCCTCATATGGAAGCCATTCCATTCTCCTAATAATTTTTGTTGCCCTTTTCTGAACCTTTTGCAATTCCAATATATCTTTTTTGAGATGGGGCGACCACATCTGCACACACTATTCAAGATATGGGCATACCATGGATTTATATAGAGGCAATATGATATTTTCTATTTTATTACCTATTCATTTCTTAATGATTCCCAATGTTCTGTTTGCCTTTTTGACTGCTGCAGCACATTGAGTGGATGTTTTCAGAGAACTATCCACAATGACTCCCAAGATCTTTCTTGAGTGGTAACAGCTAATTTAGACCCCATCATTTTATATGTATAGTTGGGATTATGTTTTCCAATGTGCATTATTTTGCATTTATCAGCACTGAATTTCATCTGCCATTTTGTTGCCCAGTCACCCAGTTTTGAGAGATCCTTTTCTAGCTCTTTGCAGTCTGCCTGGGATTAACTATTTTGAGTAGTTTCCATCCTCTCCTCCTTATTAGGACATAAGGAATCTCGTAAATTGAGTGGGTTAAGACCAAAGTCATTTATTGCATTTATTAATTACTGCAGGTAGATGGCAGTAGTGGTCCCCTTACTGCACCTTTTTCTTAACCACTTCAGTAAAAAAAAAAAAAAAAAAGAAGTTCTGTGAAACATTATTATATATCTTGGAGACATTTTTTCAAACAGATGCTCTCTTAAATAAATTATCTTGCCATTAATTCATTTTCCAGAAGTTGTTGCAATCAGAATATATTTGCCCATTGTAAAAAACATACCTACATATACTCAGATTTTCACTTTTTAATGTTACATTTCACAAGTATTGATTTACAATAATCAAGCACGTAAAATAAGATGCTGTAGAGAAAAATTCTTCTGTCAGTACCACAAACAGTATCTTGAACAATTCATTTGTAGTCTTTGGGTGAAGGATTTTGGTTTGAGCCCATATATAGTGATTTTATACATGCAAAATGTGCATCCTTAGGTACTTTGACAGAAAAACCAACTTTCACAGAACTTTAATACTTTTAAAACAAAACCAGGAACAAATATTTCTTTCTGTGATTTTAAAAGTGTACTTCTATTTTACTTCATACACTATTTTATTAATGTACATGGATAATAAGATGCATTTTTATTTATGTTTAATATGGGAGTTACTGAAATTCTAAGAGATACATTCTGACTCCATGCAGAGGGAATTGCTTGAGTCAATTCTCTTAACAAGGTGAGAATAACAAAATGCTCCTTGAAACACTGGATAGTATTTCCATAATAAATTAGATGTGTGAATACTATTACAATCAATATAGGTATAAACCATTATTTTTTATCCAGACTTAGTTTGAAATAAATTACAATGCTAGTTTTCAGTAAACATTTTTTCCATATCAGAAGTACCAATGCAAATGATTTACTGATTCCTGATGTATACACTACTAGAGTACAAAATTGACATCAACTTTTATATTTCTTACATTAAAAAAATAAAGGCACTATTAAATATGCTAACATTAACAACTTGTGCTAAGATGCTGCCAGCATGTAGTACTATTATTATTAAAACAATAAGCAATAGGTTAACAAAGGGCATATATTTAATACACCCCTACCCCGCTATAATGCGATCCGATATAAAACCAGTTCGCATATAGCGCGGTAGCAGCGAGGCTCCGGTGGCGCTTAAAAGGGTCCGGGGCTCCGGCTGCTGCAGGGAGTCCCGGGCCCTTTAAATCACCACTGGAGCCCTGCCGCCGCTACCCCAGGGCTGCGGCAGTGGGGCTCCGACGGCAATTTAAAGGGCCTGGGGCTCCCTGCGGCTGGAGCCCCGGGCTCTTTAAATCACCACTGGAGCCCTGCCACCCCTACCCCAATATAACGGCGTTTCACCTATAATGCGGTAGGGATTTTTGGCTCCCCATGACCGCGTTATATCAGGGTAGAGGTGTATAACTAAAAATAATACTTGCCTTCCACAGACTGAGAAATTACAAATGGAAGAGATTTATTAGGTCATCTAATCCATCTCCTTGTCAGTGCTGAGTTTTGTTCTTCTACAGTATATTTTCTGTTTCATTGTCTGGTTCAATTGTAAAATGGCAATCTAGAGGTTTCTACTGTTCCTTTGGGAGACTATTCTCCCATAATTTAATAGATCTTAGGATGTTAGTTTATGCCCCCAAGATTCACACATGAAGCTGGCCCACCAATCATAGATCTCACCATTCTATGTGAAAGAGTGGCTTTGCTATAGTGCTCCCTTCCCTAGGGAGGGGTGAGTGAGCACAGAAAGCAGATCAGGTAGCAGTGAGACCCATGTTGGGAGGGGGAAGGGATCAGAGAAATGTACATTGTTTCCCCACCAGCCTTATTGGAAATTCCTCTAAGAAGAACAGAACAAACTCAGTTTTTACCGAGCTTTCCTTCACCTTAGGTGTCTCGCACAGACTCAGGAGGGCGGGATATGGCCCACAACTGGGAAATCTTCCTGACATTCAGCCTGAAGTGTCCTTTGGTTAATTTTATTTTATCATTCCTATCACTTTGAATCACCTTAAACATTTTCTCTTTTTCAACTGTGTGTTCACCCTGGATATATGTAATCGATTCTCCATGCCCTCATTCTATTAGTTGTCCATTTTGCCAAACTCTGAAATTTTAGTTATTTTCTTTTAAATGAATACTCCTTGCTGACAGTATCACATTTAGAATTACAAGACTAGAATCTGTTCATTTCAGAGCTGAAGATATTCCTAGAAATCTCATATTGTAATCCCAGTAAACATTTAATATGTAGTTAAGCAGCTAGTCTTTTTCCTGATATGTATTGTAAATAAGGTAGTACACAAGGCTATGTATAATAAAGTAAAAATTATTGCTGAGGCTACATTCATTATTTATACCCAAATTTATTTTTAAAGAGATTCCTTCATTATATTATCTTCATCAGAATTCTTTTGTTTATTTGTAATAGTTGAATTTAAATGTAATATTGCTAATAAGTTATCACCTCTGCTCCAGCCCCGATACATTGTGTATAAGAGCTGAAGTGGCATAAAAGAGCCCAGAAGCCTTGGTTCTGGAGGCATTCAGAAGACAGCCGTAATGCTGCCTCCCAAGGATCTCTTCACACACCCTAGCATAAGAGAGTGATGAGGTAGGGCTCCAGCACAGTGGTCCTGCAGAGATGCCAGGCAGTGCTGCTTCCCACCAGACAGCCCAGTGAGGTTGTCATAACTTAGACAGGCCTCCAAAGCTGCCTGAGTTACACAAGAGCCTCAGAGAAGCCTAGGATTAGGAAGGTGAGTTAAATCCATCTTAAACTCCCCTCTCCCTGGCTGCTAGTTTTGTGCTGTGCCTCAAAGAAGTCGAGGTTGTGGAAGAAATGATTATTTGTACATATTGTAGGTTGTAGGCTAACAAGAGTTGGGCTCTTATGCCTTCTGATAAAAAAGGCCTGGGAGGAGCTGAGGACCTGTAACTTCCACTGAAATTGAATGGTAGGTGTTCATCACCCCTCAGGATCATGCCTTTTCCGATGAAACAGTCTATTATGTTTCAAAGGTAGTGCTGACTCTTAGGACTGCAAGATTGAGACTTTCATATAACAAAGAAAAAATACTTCATTAATTTACCTTTGCCACATTTTTTTCCAGTTTACTCAAGGCATTTGTCTGAATTTGTGAGGACTCCTAAAAATGGCTTTCAGACAACAGGTCTAGGTGGGACAGGTGGTCGTTGATTAGATCTTGAAGGAGCTGCAGGAAACTGATTTTGTATTGGCTGCCTAAAGAGTGAAAAATACTTTTAGTGCATGTTTGATACCATATTTCAGGAGCTGACAAAGATCATTAGTATCAGGAAATCTACCTATCCACGTTATTTCTCAAGTGCCTGTTACAAAGATGTTGAATCTCCCGTTTTAAAATATTTTGAATGTTAGTAATTATTTACTATTAATATTATGGTAGCACATACAGGCTTTGTGAGATCACAGCCCCATTGTGCTAGGACACTGCACATACACATAATAAGAGACAGTCTCTGCCCCGAAAAGCTTACCATCTAAATAGAAAAGACCAACAAAATATAAGAGTGGCAATATAGGCACAAATACTTCAGACCTAAGGTCTTTGATTGCATCTTGGTTTCTGAAGTACTAAGCACACTGTCTGCTATAAGTGATAAGAATCAATCCAAAAAGCTGGAGTATCTTGAGCTTAGATATGGAACCAATCCTTTTATTAACTTCAGTGGAAGCAGGCCCCACATTCTAGTTATTAACATTTGCTTTTCTCGAATTGTGTGTCATTTCAGGACCAACTTTCTACTGGAAATTTCAGAAAATGTGATGGTACATTTTTCTCCACAATGATGCAGCCATGTACATTCTCATTCTGAAGACAACAAAGAGTCTGGTGGCACCTTAAAGACTAACAGATTTATTTGGGCATAAGCTTTCGTGAGTAAAAACCTCACTTCTTCGGATGCATAGAGTGAAAGCTACAGATGCAGGCATTATATACAGACACATGGAGAGCAGGGAGTTACTTCACAAGTGGCGAACCAGTGTTGACAAGGCCAATTCAATCAGGGTGGATGTAGTCCACTCCCAATAATAGATGAGGAGGTGTCAATTCCAGGAGAGGAAAAGCTGCTTCTGTAGTGAGCCAGCCACTCCCAATCCCTATTCAAGCCCAGATTAATGGTGTTGAATTTGCAAATGAATTTTAGTTCTGCTGTTTCTCTTTGAAGTCTGTTTCTGAAGTTTTTTTGTTCAATGACAGTGACTTTTAAATCTGTGATAGAATGACCAGGGAGATTGAAGTGTTCACTTACTGGCTTGTGTATGTTACCATTCCTGATGTCCGATTTGTGTCCATTTATTCTTTTGCGGAGGGACTGTCCGGTTTGGCCAATGTACATGGCAGAGGGGCATTGCTGGCACATGATGGCATATATGACATTAGTGGATGTGCAGGTGAATGAGCCCCTGATGGTGTGGCTGATGTGGTTGGGTCCTCTGATGCTGTTGCCAGAGTAGATATGGGGACAGAGTAGGCAACGAGGTTTGCTACAGGGATAGGTTCCTGGGTTGGTGTTTCTGTGGTGTGGTGTGTAGTTGCTGGTGAGTATTTGCTTCAGGTTGGGGGGTTGTCTGTAAGCAAGGACTGGCCTGCCTCCCAAGGTCTGTGAGAGTGAGGGATCATTTTCCAGGATAGGTTGTAGGTTGTGGATAATGCGCTGGAGAGGTTTTAGCTGGGGGCTGTATGTGATGGCCAGTGGTGTTCTGTTATTGTCCTTGTTGGGCCTGTCCTGTAGTAGGTGATTTCTGGGTACCCGTCTTGCTCTGTCAATCTGTTTCCTCACTTCCCCAGGTGGGTATTGTAGTTTTACGAATGCTTGATAAAGATCTTGTAGGTGTTTGTCTCTGTCTGAGGGGTTGGAGCAAATTCGGTTGTATCTTAGGGCTTGGCTGTAGACAATGGATCGTATGATGTGTCTTGGATGGAAGCTGGAGGCATGTAGGTACGTATAGCGGTCAGTAGGTTTCCGGTATAGGGTGGTGTTTATGTGACCATCACTTATTTGTACTGTAGTGTCCAGGAAGTGGATCTCTTGTGTGGACTGGTCCAGGCTGAGGTTGATGGTGGGGTGGAAATTGTTGAAGTCCAGGTGGAATTCTTCAAGGGCCTCCTTTCCGTGGGTCCATATGATGAAGATGTCATCAATGTAGCGCAAGTAGAGGAGGGGCACTAGGGGACGAGAGCTGAGGAAGCGTTGTTCTAAGTCAGCCATAAAATGTTGGCATACTGTGGGGCCATGCGGGTACCCATAGCAGTGCCACTGACTTGAAGGTATAAGTTGTCCCCAAATCTGAAGTGGTTGTGGGTGAGGACAAAGTCACAAAGCTCAGCCACCAGGCTTGCTGTGGCCTCATCAGGGATACTGTTCCTGACAGCTTGTAGTCCATCCTCATGTGGAATATTGGTATAAAGTGCTTCAACATCCATGGTGGCCAGGATGGTGTTTTCAGGAAGAATGTCAATGCACTGTAGTTTCCTCAGGAAGTCGGTGGTGTCTCGAAGATAGCTGGGAGTGCTGGTAGCATAGGGTCTGAGGAGAGTGTCCAAATAGCCAGATAATCCTGCTGTCAGAGTACCAATGCCTGAGATGATGGGGCGTCCAGGGTTTCCGGGTTTATGGATCTTGGGTAACAGATAGAATACCCCTGGTCGGGGTTCTGGGGGTGTGTCCATGTAGATTTGTTCCCGTACTGTAGCTGGGAGTTTCTTGAGCAGAAAAGACGGTTACTCACCGTTGTAACTGTTGTTCTTCGAGATGTGTTGCTCATATCCATTCCATTAGGTGTGTGCGCGCCGCGTGCACGATCGTCGGAAGATTTTTACCCTAGCAACACCGGCGGGTCGGCTGTGGAGCCCCCTAGAGTGGCGCCTTCATGGCGCTGAATATATACCCCAGCCGACCCGGCGCCCCCTCAGTTCCTTCTTGCCGGCTACTCCGACAGTGGGGACGGAGGGCGGGTTTGGAATGGATATGAGCAACACATCTCGAAGAACAACAGTTACAACGGTGAGTAACCGTCTTTTCTTCTTCGAGTGCTTGCTCATATCCATTCCATTAGGTGACTCCCAAGCCCAACTTAGGTGGTGGGGTCGGAGTGAGACATTGCTGCGTGCAAAACCGCTGATCCAAAGGCAGCATCGTCCCTGGACTGCTGCACTAGTGCATAGTGTTCTGTAAACGTATGGACTGACGACCAAACCGCAGCTCTACAAATGTCCTGGATCGGAACTTGCGCCAGGAAAGCCGTCGAGGACGCTTGGGCCCTCGTGGAGTGAGCGGTGAGGTGTGGTACTGAGACACCTGCCAGGTCGTAGCAAGTCCGGATGCAAGACGTAATCCAGGAGGATAGGCGTTGTGAGGAGACCGGTGAGCCTTTCATTCGGTCAGCCACTGCAACGAAGAGTTGCGTCGTCTTTCTAAAGGGCCTTGTGCGGTCAATGTAGAAGGCCAGGGCCCTGCGTACGTCCAGGGAATGCAAACGTTGATCCTGGCGAGAAGCATGTGGTTTAGGGTGAAAAACCGGGAGAAATATATCCTGGTTGATATGAAATGGAGAAACCACCTTAGGGAGAAAGGCAGGATGTGGGCGGAGCTGCACTTTATCCTTATGGAAAACTGTGTAAGGGGGCTCGGATGTAAGCGCCCTGAGTTCAGAAACGCGCCTTGCTGAGGTGATGGCTACGAGGAAGGCTGTCTTCCAGGACAGGTACAGAAGTGAACAGGTGGCCAGTGGCTCGAATGGAGGACCTGTGAGCTTGGAGAGAACCAGGTTGAGGTCCCACGTCGGAACGGGCTGACGTTGTTGTGGGTACATCCGGTCTAAGCCCTTGAGGAATCTAACGACCATCGGGTTAGAGAATACCGAGGACGCGAGTTCCCCTGGATGGAAGGCCGATATAGCGGCCAGGTGAACTCTAATTGAAGATATCGCCAACCCTTGCTGTTTTAGGGAGAGGAGATATTCCAAAATGAGAGGGATAGGTGCGTGCAATGGGGACGTGGCTCGTTGTTCGCACCAACAGGAGAACCGCTTCCACTTGGCCAAGTATGTGGTCCGTGTTGAGGGCTTCCTACTGCTCAGCAGAATCTGTTGGACAGAGTGAGAACACTGTTGCTCTGCCTGGGTGAACCATGGAGCAGCCACGCCGTGAGGTGGAGTGATTGCAGGTCGGGGTGACGCAGTCGGCCGTGGTTCTGCGTGATGAGATCCGGATACAACGGAAGCGGGATCGGTGTCTGAACCGAGAGTTCCAACAGCGTGGTGTACCAATGTTGTCTCGGCCACGCTGGAGCGATCAGAATCACCTGTGCCTGGTCTCTGCGCAATTTGAGCAGTACCTTGTGGACCAGAGGAAACGGAGGGAAGGCATAAAACAGGTGGTCTTTCCAGGGAAGGAGAAACGCGTCCGAGAGGGAGCCCGGAGCTCGACCTTGCAGGGAGCAGAACACGTGGCACTTCCTGTTGTCTCGAGATGCAAACAGGTCTATGTGGGGAAACCCCCACTTCTGGAAGACGGAATGTATGATGTCCGGACGGATAGACCACTCGTGTGTTTGAAAGGACCTGCTGAGTCGGTCCGCTAAAGTGTTCTGGACTCCAGGGAGGAACGATGCCGTGAGATGGATTGAGTGGGCGATGCAGAAGTCCCACAGGCGCATGGCCTCTTGGCATAGAATTGACGAACGTGCTCCTCCTTGCTTGTTGATGTAAAACATGGCCGTGGTGTTGTCGGTGAGAACTAACACACAGCGGCCACGTAGGAGATTGAGAAATGCCTGGCACGCCAGGCGCACCGCCATCAGTTCCCGAACATTGATGTGTAGGGCTAGCTGAGGTGCAGTCCACAGGCCCTGGGTATGGTGCTCGTTGAGATGGGCGCCCCAACCCAGAGATGAAGCGTCTGTGACCAGGTGCAGAGAGGGTTGTGGGGCGTGAAACGGCATCCCCTCGCAAACCACATTGTGATCTAGCCACCATGTGAGGGAGGTCAGGACCGAGTTCGGGATTGTGACCACCATATTCAGGCTGTCCCGATGTGGGCGGTATATTGATGACACCCAGGTCTGGAGTGGGCGAAGCCGAAGTCTGGCATGCCTGGTTACGTACGTGCATGAAGCCATGTGACCCAGGAGGGTAAGGCACGACCTCACCGTGGTAGTTGGGAAGGCCTTGAGTCCCTGGATGAGGCTCGTGATGGTGCAAAAGCGATTGTCTGGCAGGATGGCTTGTGCGCGTCTGGAGTCTAGAACCGCACCGATGAATTCTATTCTCTGGGTAGGTTCTAGAGTGGATTTGTCCTTGTTGAGTAGGATACCCAACTTGTTGAATGTGCGCACTATTATGTGGACGTGATCGCGAACTTGTTCCTTGGTGCGACCACGTACCAGCCAGTCGTCTAGGTACGGGAACACCTGTATCCCTTGCCGACGAAGGTACGCTGCCACGACAGCCATACATTTCGTGAAGACCCGTGGGGCCGAAGATAGTCCGAAGGGAAGGACTGCAAATTGGTAGTGCACCCTGTTTACCACGAATCGGAGGAAGCGTCTGTGAGGCGGGAAAATAGCAATGTGAAAGTATGCGTCTTTCATGTCGAGGGCGGCAAACCAGTCTCCAGGATCGAGGGAAGGGATAATGGCCCCCAGAGAGACCATGCGGAACTTCAACTTTACTACGAATTTGTTGAGTCCGCGCAAGTCCAAGATGGGTCGCAGACCTCCTTTGGACTTGGGAATGAGGAAATAACGGGAATAGAATCCCCTGCCCCTTAATTCCACTGGAACCTCCTCTATGGCCCCCATAGCGAGGAGCGTAGAAACTTCCTGTATAAGAAGTTGCTCGTGAGAAGGGTCCCTGAAGAGGGACGGGGAAGGGGGGGAGGAGGGGGGGATAGAAGAAAACTGGATAGCGCATCCCCTCTCCACCGTGCGGAGGACCCAACGGTCCGAAGTTATAAGGGACCAAGCACGGTGGAAGTGGGAGAGGCGATCCCGAAAGGAGGGGGCTGGATCCTGGGGGATGACTGGGGCGCCGTCCTCGACCGCACCTTCAAAAGTTCTGCCTGGGGCCTGAAGGTGGTCTAGGTGGCCCCTGGTTCTGGCCAGGTTGAGGGCCGGTCCACCTTCTTCTACCACCTCGCCCTCGCCTCCGGGCCGAGTCCTGTCTCTGACGAGGCGGGGGGGGGTAGAAGCGCTGAGGTTGCGGCCTAAATGGCCTGCGCTGGGGGCCCACAACATGCATCCCCAGGGAGCGCATGATTGTTCTCGAGTCCTTGAGGCTCTGCAGGCGAGAGTCCGTCTTATCCGAGAACAATCCATGACCCTCAAAAGGCAGATCTTGTAGGGTTTGCTGCAGCTCCGGAGGCAAACCCGAAACCTGAAGCCAGGAGATCCTGCGCATAGCGATGCCCGAAGCCAGGGTCCTCGCCGCTGAGTCTGCAATGTCCAAGGAGGCCTGCAAGGAGGTCCGAGCCACCTTCTTGCCCTCCTCTACCATGGCTCCAAACTCTTCCCTGGACTCTTGGGGAATCAACTCCTTAAACTTCCCCATAGAGTTCCAGGAGTTGAAATTGTAGCGGCTCAGTAGCGCCTGTTGGTTCGCCGCTCTAAGTTGTAGCCCTCCGGCTGAGTAAACCTTACGGCCAAACAGGTCGAGCCGCTTAGCCTCTTTTGATTTAGGCGCTGCAGCCTGCTGGCCGTGGCGCTCTCGTGCATTCACTGATTCCACCACCAGTGAGCACGGTTGGGGGTGGGTATACAAGTACCCATAGTCCTTAGAGGGGACAAAGTATTTTCTTTCCACCCCTCTCGCTGTGGGTGGAATGGAGGCAGGAGTTTGCCATATCGTATCCGCATTCGATTGGATCGTGCGGATCAGAGGTAACGCCACCCTCGATGGGGCATCTGCTCCAAGGATGTTCACGATCGGGTCGTGCACCTCCACTATCTCCTCCGCCTGCAGGTCCATATTACGGGCCATCCTACGCAGGAGATCCTGGTGAGCCCGAAGATCTATCGGAGGGGGACCCGTACATGAAGTGCCCGCCACTGCCTCGTCCGGAGAGGAGGAAGAGGATGCCTCCGGTGGTACCGGATCCAAGGGGGGGTCCTGATCCCCTTGCTCTTGGGCCGGGGCATCACCTGCACTTGGGTCCCTGGTGTCGGGTGGCGTGGACACCGAAGCCTCCATGCCTCCTGGCGGAGGCCGAGAGATGGTGGATTCTGGGGCCCTTCTAACCGAGTGACCCGAGCGAGAGGTCGATGGTATTGGAGCCCCTTGCTCTTGGTGGTATGCCCACGGGGTCCAAAACGACCAGTGAGATGGTCCATGAGAGTGGTCCTCTGCCATCTCTTGCCAGTGGCCGAAATTTTGTTCATCGGCGTGCCCTTGAGGGGGGTATGCCGATCTCGACAGGTCCTCCGAGGAGCGAGACACCGATCTAGACGGCCATGGCGGTGCCGAGAGAGATGAAACCATCCCGGTGGGCTGCGGTGCCGCACGGTGCCGGTCCGGAGATGATCTATCTCTACGCGGTGCCGGCGATCGGTGCCGGGACCGCGACCGGTGCCGATGACCTCGTCGGTGCCGGGAGTCGGATCTGGACCTCGACGAGGACCTGGAGTATGCCCGGTGCCGGGAGCGACCCCTCGACGTCGAGCGCCGACCGTAGCGGTGCCGAGAACTACGTCTCGACGTTGATCGGTGCCGACGATCATGTCGGTGCCGAGACGAAGAGCGGTGCCGCGAAGAAGATCTTGGCCGCGAGTACGACCGGTGCCGAGACGATATTCGGTGCCGGGACTGCGAGCGGCGTGGGGACCTGCTTCGGGACCTGGACCGGTGCCGAGGTTCCAGCCCTTGTGATGGCGGGCGCATCAAGGCAGGTTTCCCCCTCGACTGGACCGGGCGAGTCAACGGTGCAGTCGGTGCCGGTGGCTGAGGCGGTGCCGGCTCCGTGAGAGCTATTAAGTCTCTCGCCGCCGCGAAGGTCTCTGGAGTCGACGGGAGGCACTGTATCACCGCCGGCCTGGGGGGAGACGCTATTTGCACCGGACTCAACGGCCTCGGCGCCGGAGTCGACGGTGCCGGAGGCACCTGTTTTCGTTGCTCCACCGGTGGACGCGGCTCTACCCCCGACACTGGGGGAGCTGGCGTCTTCGGCACTGATGTCCCCGTCTTATGGGCTTTTTTATGCCCTGGGGATAAGGACCGGCGCCGAGGCACTTGCTGTGTCTGCGGTGCCGACGAGGTCCGGTGCCGGGGAGGCTTGTCTGACGCCACTCGCGTGGTCGTCGCAGCCGGTGCCGCCGGGGCACTGCGCACCGAGGTGCTAGGTGCCGGGGCCTTGCTCGTGGAAGGAGCGTCCGGGCTAAGAGCCGCCTCCATCAGAAGTTGCCTGAGCCGAAAGTCCCGCTCCTTCTTGGTTCTCGGACGAAAGGCCTTACAGATTTTACACTTGTCTGTCTGGTGTGACTCTCCCAGGCACTTCAGACAGGATTCGTGCGGGTCGCTCGTGGGCATAGGTTTAGCGCAGGAGGCGCACAGCTTGAAGCCGGGAGCGTTGGGCATGAGCCCGGCCCCGCGGCCGGGGGAGAAAGGGGGGAGACGACCCCCTTAATCCCCTGGACTATTTAGAACAACTGTAAAACTACTTAACTAACTTACAACAAACTCTAAGACTATAACTATAACTACAACTATGATACAACAAGATAAGCTAGGGAAAGTGGAGAACAGCTAAGCAGCGCTCCACAGTTCCAACGACCGTCAGGGGCGGTAAGAAGGAACTGAGGGGGCGCCGGGTCGGCTGGGGTATATATTCAGCGCCATGAAGGCGCCACTCTAGGGGGCTCCACAGCCGACCCGCCGGTGTTGCTAGGGTAAAAATCTTCCGACGATCGTGCACGCGGCGCGCACACACCTAATGGAATGGATATGAGCAAGCACTCGAAGAAGAAGGTGTAGTTTCTTTTGGTATTCCTCAGTATGATCAGAGGATAGTGGCCTGTAGAATGTGGTCTTGGAGAGTTGCCTGGCAGCCTCCTGTTCATAATCTGACCTGTTCATTATGACTACAGCACCTCCTTTGTCAGCCCCTTTGATGATAATGTCAGAGTTGTTTCTGAGGCTGTGGATGGCATTGCGTTCTGTACAGCTGAGGTTATGGGACAAGTGATGTTGTTTGTCCACAATTTCAGCCTGTGCACGTCTGCGGAAACACTCTATGTAGAGGTCCAGTCTGTCATTTCGACCATCAGGAGGAGTCCACGCAGAGTTCCTCTTCTTGTAGTGTTGGTAGGAAGGTTCCTGTGGGTCAGTGCACTGTTCAGTGGTGCGTTGAAAATATTCCTTGAGTCGGAGACGACGAAAGTAGGCTTCCAAATCACCGCAGAACTGTATCATGTTCGTGGGGATGGTGGGACAGAAAGAGAGTCCCCGAGATAGGACAGACTCTTCTGCTGGGCTAAGTGTGTGGTTGGAAAGATTGACAATGTTGTTAGATGAGTTGAGGGTACCATTGTTATAGCCCCCAGTGGCAGGTATTAGTTTAGATAGCTTACAGTCCTTTTTCCTCTGTAGAGAAGTGAAGTGTGCATTGTAAATGGCTTGTCTCATTTTTGTAAAGTCCAGCCACGTTGAAGTTTGTGTAGAAGGCTGGTATTGTATGAGAGTCTCCAGTTCTGAGAGCTCATTCTTGATCTTCTCCTGTCTGCTGTACAGGATGCTGATCAGGTGGTTCCTCAGTTTCTTTGAGAGTGTGTGGCACAGTCTCTCACCATACTCAGTGTAGTATGTTGATTGCAATGGATTTTTTACCTTCATTTTTTACCTCTCATTCTGAAGAGGCTGTCAATGGCAGCATTTGTGACTGATAGAAGGCTGAACATGCAACAATATTTCATAATTCTCTACTGTAGAAACCAGTAAAAAGCATTTAGCACCAATGAAGGTATTAATATACTGATACAGTAAAGATGGAAGAGGAACTGTTTTGAGAGGTTTTTAAACAGTACTGCTTCAGCATTCCCACCCCCTACACTATTACCTCAAATGCTTTTTAAAAAGCAGTTGCTCATTTTTTTTCTCAAGAACTTTGTTTATTTTTGCACTACTAGTTTGAATGCTGAGGTGGCTGCATATGATTTCATCTTTCATCAGACACCTACCACAATTATCAGTCTGCAACCTCTAGTTTGGTTTGTAAGGCATTTAAACAAATTACAACTTGCAAGGGAATTTGTACATCCACATACATTTAGTGTCGAGCAAACAATTCCCACAATTACAGAAAACTCTGGATGACAGTTCTTTGATGACATATCCTCGAGGACTGCTATAACACAGTAAGGTATTAAGGAATAAGAGTCAGTAACAGAAATGTTCTGTAGCTACCCAAACTGTGAAAGAATGCATTGATGTGATGAGTCAGTCATTTAAGACCACTCAGAGAAGTAGGCTGATGGAAATACCAGTAGGATGGCCCAGGTAGCTGGGTTGGGCACATACCAGATGCACAGTGGGCAGGAATCCTTCCCACTTTCCCTCCAGGCCACAGAAAAGTTCAGCAGCCACTTCAATGGCTTGAGTAACCTCTGCAGCATGCCCTTACGTGTCCCCTTTCCCCTGTGAGGAACCTTGGGTTAGGGGATCTTCTGAACATTCCAGTCTGTATTTTGCTATGCAGAAAGTGTCATGTTCCTGTACTAGATATGGACTGACTACAGAGCTTGCTAATACACACCAGAAACATTCATCACAAGATTCTTTAATGCTCTGACAAGTATGGCTGAGGTCTATTTAAATAAGATATTTTACAAACAGTGCCACCTAGTAGTGGAACAATATAATACAATTTAGTGTTCCATTACAGGAAGATCATAGGGAGCTGCATGTGGCACAGTCCAGAAGATGCACATTCCCTACATGGTCCCATGTCATCAGCCCCTCACCTTGCACAACAGAAATATTGGTGCTGTTATCTATGCATCCTTGGCAGCAGGCTGGATTTGCTTTTTAATGAAGAAAAATGTCTCTAATATCAGGACCATCTTAATAGCACTGTGTGACTTCAGGATGATGACAAGAAAAGATTTTTGAAAAGTTCTCTGCAAATATATAAACACTGTAAATATTGCCTATTTTACAATGTACAAAACACTGTACAAAAGACAGTAGAGAAGAGAGCTAGGAGTGTGCCGGATTTACTAGGTACTTTGCGCCCTTTGTTTGCGATGATAATGCAATGAACACATTTTTTAAAAATACAGTAAAAAAATTTAAAATTACAAACCTTGGAGCAGGAAAATGCGATATTGTAAAAATCCCAGAATTTGTTGTTGCAGGCTGAAAAAGAGAGCAACAAGTATGAAATAAAAAGAAGTTACAAAAAACCCATTAACACAAGACATATCTTTGAAAAAACACGTGGCTAATTATTAATAAATAAATAAAATTATAAATATACTATTGTAAATCTTTAACTGAGAACATTATACACATTTGTCAAAAATAGCAGAATAGTTGTCAATGCCATTTTTTGACAAAATACCTCAAAAATTATGCCAAATCCTTTTAAGTTTTAAGAGTTTAGGATTTAATAATACTTTGAATTTAAATAGAAGTATCTAAGGATCTCAAAGCACATTGCAAATAATTTATCAAACCTCACAATTTCCTGTGAGGTAGGAAAGCATTATCATTGCTATTATACAGATGAGACAACTGAGGCCCAGGGTCTCACACAAAGATTGTGGCACTGCTGGGAATAGGAGCCCGATCTACTGTGCTTCAGCTCCAAAACTTTCTTTCTCCTCTTCAAACTATTATTTTATGACTGAGTGTGTAGCAATTGCCATTAGAAAGTGACAGTCTGCAATTTTCATGCTAATCTACAGGGAAAATAGGTATGTATGTTGGGGCCAGGTTATCTGCTCATCCCCAAGGCACTTTGAAAAAATTATAATATCAGAAAGGGCAGCAGAAGAATGTCTGGGAAATGAAAAGCATGGTATGGAAGACATGAAAAGCCTTTGTGTGAAAAGTATGAGGAGTAGGGGCCTGTGGCGTGATCACAGGATTGGGAGCCAGGAAATCTGGGTTCTATTCTGATATCTACCCCAGATTTCCTGAGTGATGCTGGGCAAATTACTTAACCCTCTCCATGGCTCAGTTTCTCTATTTGAAAAATGGGATTACACTTATTTAAATAGTGCACTGGAGTGTTATGAGAAGTAATAAGTTAATATTTGCAAAGCTCTATAAACAATTTACTATTAAATGGCAAGAGAACTAAACATAGAAAAAGGGAAGAGAAATTAGAATGAGAGAAAAGACAAAAAGCAGGAATAAAGAATAAAATAGAAAGGGTTGTGGGGAAAATACTGAAGACAGCAGACACAAAACTTAAAGGTTTTAGGGGCAAGTCCTCAACATCACGACTATAAAACAACACAAACATTTCAAAATGACACTAGCTGATTTTTTTTTAAAATGGATAGTGTGCCAGGGAGATGGGAAGGAGAAAACAAAACGGTGTGTTCCAAACATACTTTCCTATTAATTTAGTTTATTTTTAAAGAGGTTTCTTTAGCAAGGTCACACTTCTACTATTTTGCTTTATTCCCTAATTTTAAAATCCATGAAGGTTTCAGAGTTTTTTTTTCATTTTCTCTGCAAATTCTTCATATTCTCTTAGCATTTCTTATTTATTTTTGCCAGAAATGGACCTATGGGCCAACTTGGCAATTGCTCCATGTGGATCACAGTTTAGGTCCAACATTTGGGCTAGCAAAGAGTTCTGCAGACTGATGTTCAGTTTCTGTGGGAAGAAAGCACCTCTGGTGAGTACTAAGAGCACTGTTGAGTGTTGCCCAGCTTCCCTTTGCTGAAGGGATTATGAGGCCAGTGGGTGGCAGAATCTCTCACCCTAACCCAAACAAAAATAAAATAGGCCTAAATCCTGACTAAAATGGTATAAATCCCTTCAAATGCCCTGTGATATTCGCATGGCTCTAATCTATTATATCACAAAGTCAGACTGTACAGAAGTCCAAAAATGCACCATGATTTCTAAAGTACAGTAACTTAGTCATCAGTGAAATTTATTCAACAGGAGACAGTATGATCAAACGTTGTCTTACCCGATTATTTATAGCGTTATTCTGGTTTGGCCCATTATTTTGCTTTGGTTGCTGTGTATTGTTGTCCCTAGAATAAAATTCACATAATCAGAAAAATTAATATAAATCTAGATTAATTACATTTAAGCAGCAGTGTGGCCCAGTGACTAGGGCACTGGTCAGGGGTTTGGAGACCAGGGTTCTTTGTCTGGCTCTGTCACTGTATGACCTTGGACAAGTCATTTACTTCTCTGTGTCTCTATTTCCCCTACGACCCTTTATCTGAATTGTCTATTTTGACTGTAAGATCTTCAGGGCAGGGACTATCTCCTACTATATGTTTATACAAAGCTTAGTACCACGGGCACCTCCAGGTGCTACTTAATACAAATATGACAATAAATAAATACGATATATATTGGAAAAGAATACTTGAGAAGTGAGTAGAGAAAAGGAACTGAACAGTTTAATTAAAACAAAAAGGTTCCTGTATAGCCACAAACTTTGCTGCCTGAGAAAAACACAAATGCATCAGGAGGCCAAAGGTGTGGAACTACATGACCATAATTTACGGCAACTTCTGGCCCAGCGTTTCTTTTCTTTTTAATCTTTATTTTGGACATACAGAATTTACAAGTGTGGATATCATATATATTTCACAATTTTAGGGTTTTCTGCATGATTTGTTTCTCACAGAAAAGGATTAATTTAAGAAAAAGAAAGCTCCAATACTGCACCTGTTAATGTGTCTGCCTGCACACTGATTTAAATGGTGCCCTGCACATGCACAGTCCACTCACACACTATCAATTACAGGATCAGAGCCTAAATTTCTAGCTTTTTCCATTGTACAGATCATCTTCCTAAACTAACACAGGCTTTTGAACCACTGCACTGTAACCCAGCCGTACAGAAAACTGCTTCCAGCCAAACAGCAGTTTCAGAGGATGTAAATATGACAAATCTAAAGCAATGCCTATGATCTAATCAATAACACAATCCAATATTAACTTTTAACATCCCCTAAAGATCAGAGGATGAAATTTCACCTTATTTACAATAACACTGAATCCACTCCCCCTTTTTCAAACTTTAACATTAGACTTTCAAATGTTAATATAATCTCCCTTTACTTCTTCACTGCAACTAATTTAGTGCATCCTACCACCAGTCCTACACTTACTTTTTTCAAAATGTACTAATAATTTTTCCAATCTATTCCAGAAAAGAATTGGACTGTATCCGTACTTTTTTTTCTGTCACAAACCCAGAATTAGTTTATTAATATTCTAAAGAAATAAGAAGCAATGTGGGGTCTAGTTTCCCCAACTGGAAGATTTTATAACACAGACAGCTATAGTGAGGTACATTTGTGACTAGCTGCACTTAAAGAAATACATGATACCATCCTTACATGACAAAACATAGAAGCTACAGATCTCCCTTTCTAATTTAATTTACAGAGATGACATTTCATTACTGCGTGAATCTCGCATCATCCAATCATGAGCACCAAATCTGGAGAAAATCATTAAATACCTAGGCAGAGCTTCAAAATTCTCCCTTTAGGCTGTGGTTAGACTGGGTATTTTGACAACTATTTCCTACTGTTGATAACATCAGGGCAATTCCACTGGTGGTAGAAGTGATGGGAGCCTTAGTACAGACAAAGTCACCACAGGGGTCTGCTTTATAATACTTAGTGGCATTAAGACCTGCTCTGAGTAGCATTAGAACATGATATAATCAAGTGATGAAATACCCTATTGTGACAAGAATGACATTGGTTGTGAAGAAAATAAATTTTTGATACCTGTATCTTCTTCTACTTTTCCGGCAAAACCTTCTCTTTATTGCATCTCTCTTGATAACTGCTATCACAATTGCAATTAACACTGGAAGCACAAGCAGGAAAAACACAAGCAAGCCATCTCTAAGTGATGTATCTAGGGAAAAGCAATGCAAACAACATGAGCTAATCATCTTGTTTAACTTCATTATGCAAACATTTTGCTTCTGTATTAACCTTCTTGTTGAGAATGCTAAAACCTTTAAGTAATCATAGATAAAATTCTGATCAGTATACACACATTAGTAGCTCCAATGAAGTCAATGTAACTAATAGTATAAATCACACAAGCAGGATTTGCCTCTAAGATCAGAGGTTGCTTGCCTTTTTTTTTTTTTTTTAAGAGATGAAAGTAATGTGCTAACTTTTCTATCTTTTTCCATAATGTTTATTTTTTCAAGATCCCTGAAACTGACAAACACAATTTCACCTTTAAAAAAAAATTATTTGCTTGCACATCCCTAATTTTCATTATTTCTGTGATTCAACACATTTTCTTCAGCACACTGACAAATCAAAAGTAGGTTGTTTTTCTTTTCAAAATAAGAATCCAGTAAGAGATAAAAGGTTTTTTATAAAGTTATGGATCAATTAGTTTTTTATATAAAAAATAAAAAAGTGTGTAACATGCTCTATGGTATATATAAAAAGCAAGCAGGATTTGGCCCATTCAGCTTATCAGGATTTCCTAAATTTAATTAGATGTGTGGATCAAATCCTGAACACTTTATTCACATGCATAATCCTCCCAATTCTTTAAGTGAATAAGGAGCACAGGGTTCAACCCACAGCTGTAATCAACCTGAACTTTTGTGATGTAAACAGATTTGTATCTATTTTTGTAATAATATATTATTTTTGTGCTTTTATAAAAATAATGATTTCTAAACAATTAGAATATTTTTTTAAGAAAAAAATAACAGATTTGTTTTTAGTACAAGCTTACACAATATAAATGTTGGGCCAGATTGTGGGCAGGACTAAATCCCACCGTCTCTCTCTAATATCCTGGCACTGGCACAGCTATAACTACACTGTATATAACTCTCTTTAAATCAGTGGAGTTAAGCCATCAGAGGATTTTGTCCATTCTCTGGGGTCCTGGTCCATGGCTGGGGCTCCTGTGTGCTACCATAATATAAATAAAAAGGAGACAAAAGTAAGTAGTAGTTTATTTTATCAGACATTACAGTCAAACGGAAAGAGCTTCAGCATCCTACCTATATGAGTTGGACCACTGTCAATACTGCCACCATAACCCGATTTATCACAGAAAGGAGGAGCCCATCCAGGATTGCAGTGACAATTCCCGTTGTTGTTACACACCTGTAGCCACACAAGATACCACAATTAAATAAATGTTTCGTAGCTCTGAAATGTAGTTTTTGCATTTATATTATTTACTTCTCCATATTCCATCTGAGAGATGGGAAAAAAGAAGGGTTCCATTCAGGATTGTTAACCAAGGTCCTGATCCAAAGTGCACTGCTGTCAATAAAAGGACTTCCATTGACTTCAACTGGCTTTGGAACAGGGGCCAAATCCCATGCTTGAAGGGACATCAGGTTCCAATTCAAAATGAACTTCTTTACAATTGTCACTGATAACACCATAAATTATTTAAATGAAAGACTTATAAAATTGAATAAGATCTTGTGCCTATGGTAGCTGCACTCTTTTTTAAAGACTCCTTTTTTATCAGACATATGAAATGTTTTATTTGGAAGCCACCTCAGGCTACAGCCTTCAGACCTTTCTGAGCTAGTGGTATGTAAGCAGTACTAGCATGTACCCAGAAAAGTTTGAAACATTACAACATTTATGGTCAACCCCAGAGTGAGGGTTGGTTGTAGTATAAAAAGCTGAACCTCCTCAGGGTTACTGCCCGCGAGTACAATGACTCTCACAGATAATCCAATCGAAGTCAATGAGACTCCACGTGGTTGCAAAGGACTGTGCTAATGGATCCCTTTGTAGAATTGCAGCCTAAACGTGTACATCCATTTAGAACAAATCAGAATTGCCAAATGAACAAATCATATTTAGAGTTGTACATGAAGAATTGTGTGTGAAAACAGAGAGTGGTGGATAGCTGAAGGAGGGATCTTGGCACAAGCATTTTTCCCCCTCCACTGGCATTCCCATACATTGTGAGTGATATTGCTGGCTCCTATGGCAGCAAAGCCTCTACAGCAATTAGCTCCTTTTCTCATTTGTCTTGCATAGAACATTGTTTCAAAGGAGAGCTTCTGGGTTTTACTATATTTGGATCCTGTTCTGATTTTTCACACAGGAATATTACATAATTCATTATATTTTCCTCTGCAGAGAATTACATTGCTTTCAAAACTGGACAGCTCATCTAGTAATGTAATGGGATCTACTTTGCCTATTTCATATTAAATGTACTATCCACATTAGTGATGAATGGTTTACAGTGCATTGGTAACATGAACTATAGATAAAAAAATGAATTTGACTTTTAGTACAGATTAGAAAAAACAAAGCATATGTTTCATTATTTATTTTATTTATTTAGATCTACTGCACCTATCAATAATCTCTAGAAGTCTAATGTAATAAAAATAATATACTTACAGCACGATCATTACACTTCTGCATTACATCGCAGTTGTAACCAAGCTCACTTGCATTAACACATTTAAAGTCTACACAGGCCTGAAAAATATTAAATATCTATTTTAAAAGAGTACTTCAACTACCCTAATATTTTTATAAACATAAAATAATATATATAAAAACAGTAATACTGCAAAATGTAAGTGGTGAGAAACAAGGCTGTCTAAAACCACTTGATTCTTCAGAACTCTGGTTTAATTTATCACACATTTTCATGCACTAGGATATATTTTGATGCAAATGAAATCAGAATATGAATAACTATTTCTTTTAAAGCGTTGTTAAACCAAACAGCAGGCTTTATGGTACAGAGCTAATAAATACTGCTTCTCTGAGTGCATGTATATATAAATGAACATTAAGTATTATTTATTGTATCAATATATAGACACACACATGCACACACATATATATAAAACACACAAAAACTATATAGAACATTACTTGAGCTGCAAAGTTAAGCACTCAAAAATTAGGAAATGCCAGATTTATAGTTGCTCACACAGCCCTATTTCTGCTTCTTTTGTCCCTCCAGTATACTGACTGAGACCAGGGTGCTGTGAAAAAATAATATGTGATCATGTCATTAAAGCTTGTATCATATATGCACAAGAATTAAGGTTGTGTGGAGAAGCACAGATCTGGAGTCTCCTAACTTTTGAGTGTTTGACTTGGCAATCTTATCAATGTTCCTTTAATGCAGATTTTGTATATAATTTTGTATGTAATTTCCATTTTTTTAAGAACAAGATCAAATAAATTCTACATTGCTCAATGACAGCAAACTCCCATCAGCATGGTGAAACTTGAATGTTCAGTGCTACAACTTGTACCAACAGCATATGCTGGCAACAGCAGAAGGCTGTTTTCCTGGGGAGGACATGGGTTGCTGGGTCTAGGGGTGATGGGGAAGTGAGTTGGCTCTGTAATAGGAAGTGGAGAAACCTCTTCCAACAGTAACCCTGTCTTCCCAATGCAATGCGTGCTGCTGCTTTGGTGGTGGCCTGAGTCCTGCCTCTTAAGGTTTACTGATTTTGTCATGCTGCCAAAATTTTCCTGTGGAGCGCAAGTGAGAGAAGGGAAATGGCAGTTTTTAACAATTTATATGTCAGTTAAATCTGAATGGAATTTCATGGGACAAAGAAAAGGCACTTCCTGTAAGTCTGAGGGGATTCTCCCTGCTGAATATCAAAGGTTATAGTACATACAAACACTTTTTTTGAGACAAGTATTTTGAGTGTCATGAGCCCAAGTAGGTATGAGGAAAATTAAAATGTGGCTTAATGCTTTTGAAAGCTAAGGGGCTTATAGTAAGATGTATTAAAAAGAGAACTTTTCATTAAGTGTCATGCATTCTGCAATAACTGCTGTGATCTACCTTACCTTTCCTTTTCCACAAGCAGTTCCCTTTTGAACTTGAGCAGGATCAGGGATATCCGACCCTAGGTCAAAGTCAGAAGTCACACATGAAACACCACCTTGATTGCTGACAACACTAGAAGCAGGAAGATTTTCAAGACTGACAGGTGTACACTGAAGTTTGCCACACAGACTATGTCTGTAATAAATGAATAAAATACAAATATAAGGTAACAGGGAGAAAACAGACTCAATACAAAAAAAATATTTATTAATAAAAAGTCACACAGTTTACACTATGAGCCAATAATTTTATCTTGCTGGAAATCTCATATTCTAAGAAAGTTTTCCCTTCTCTTTCTCTGTGTATGTGTGTGTGTATCATATTTTATATATATTGAAGACTGCCTATCCTGAGCCTTTGGCACAGTGTAATTTTGTGTGTGTATATACAAGGTACTTCCACCTTTGAGGGAAAAGAGGAAACATTTCTCTTGCAGTTTGTTTAAAAAGAAATGGCATCTGACAGAACCTGCTCAAAATCCTGGGATACGAGAAGTAATCCCAATGGAGATGGATTAGTGGAAAGAGTCCTGTTGATGAAGAGGATTAATGGTGCCTGATAAATGTATTTTAGCATATGGCTCTGCAATTTATCAGATGGATATCACCATAATATATGTGTTTGTCTATGGGTATATAAACACACATGCCCCGGCTATAGGCGAGGCCCGTAGTACTGCCTATTAAGGTTGCCTGACACTTCTCATTATCAGAACCTGTTTTCAGGTGCCAAACTTTAACCATTTGGGCTGAAATTTTGCATGCTGGGTGTTGCCTCACGTTGAAATTTTTGGAAAAATTCTTACAAATTCTTACTCATTTCCAAGAATGAGGCTAGGAGAAAATATATTGTTTTGCCTGTGTTAATTTCTGTCAAGCTTTTATTTGAACACTTTTAGCAGCCACATGCTTTGTAGCAGGAACTTGAAATTTGACAGGGGAGTGGCCTTTCTGACAGAGGTGTGCCTTTTGCCTTCCCTGTGAAAATCTGCCCAAATTTGGCCAAGTTATAAGCCTTTGAAAAACAAATTACAATTCCCATATTCTCAGTTCTATAGTGATGAGAGACACAGAAAAGCCCTTGGGGAGATTAATATGTTTGTCTTCAGAGCAGGGTCACACCCCAGGTTATAAACTATATAATGCACTTTAGTGCATAACTGTGGCCTTCCTATGAGGTTTTTTTATTTTTTACAAGGAAGGGTCTGATGTAGGTCATCTATTTTAAAAATACCTGCGATGATGGGACAGACTCTCTCCTGTGCCAAGATCGGCTGTTTATGGCTACCTGATTCTGTGGCCTGATCTGCCCCATCTTCCATCTAAGTTAGGGGACCACAGGCTGATCTAGGGACCATATACCATCTGAGTGCAGCCTGATACATTCCCTCCCTCCCTCTGTGCTGTGCTGGAAGTGTGGTTGATGCAGGAACTAGGTGGGTCAGCTTTTCACCATTTGAGAGCTCCTATCCATCAAGGGACCTATCAGCTGGCCAAGTACTGACAGATTATAGCTCCTTTCCATGGCCTAAGCAGCACAGAAGGGCTGGTTCAGAGGGGAGAATCTGGTTCAGTTTCTTCAAAAGAACATTTAAGTAAAGTTGAGTTTTACACATATTGTTTAAATTGGTTTTAAGAAATTGTTTTAATCAACAACTTAAAACAGACTAATAAAAAATGAAGATTAATGTAGGTAAACTCAGGTAGGCCTAAGTAGTGAAGCATGTAAGCATTATCTGTATAATATATACTTTACATTATGGTACTGTTTATATGAATAAATGACAGGAGGAAAGATTAGATTCAATTTATACCTGCTGGTCACTTACTCAGTGGGACATTTATTGTACATTCCCCCTGACATTCCACAGTTTCCAAATCTATCTCCCTTCATGTTGGCTACTTCAAAACAAGTATCAGGTGCTTTTCTTGCTCCTAAAAGAACAATATAAAATTTTAAACAACTAATATATTCAATAAAAATGAATAATCCTCAATGGCTATTTAAATCCTAGGTACAAGACAGTGAATTTTGAGTGAATTTATGAGTGAATTTTTCCTATTAATATGAATTCTGTTACACAGACAAACAGTTTAAAAATACCTTTTCCGTAGATGGATTCACACTGTGAATCAAAATTCTGGCAAACCCCACTATAGCAGTATTCTTTCATGTTGTTACATGGGTAGCCATTCATGATATATACATCATCTGGGCAGTATGGGTATGTCCCATTGCAGTATTCAGGTAGGTCACAGAAATTCATTTTTGGTCTACATTCCACTCCTGCCACTTTAAACTATAAATGGAACAGAAAATTACTCTGTTTTATTTTGCAATAGTAGAAATTCTAACACAAAGGTATACAATGATTATGTAATAGGTTCGGAAAGAAAATATGCTTATAAATTTGAGGAAGATGAACATAGTTATTCATATCAATATACAGAGGACGTATGCCACTCCTGTGAGTTTTTTGTGGCATGTTGATACAGTTGATGAATTTGATCATGCACAGCACTGGTTCAGAGTGTGGCATTTATAAACATCAGATAAAAAATGATGAGTAGACAGGGGAAACTCGATCCTGCAGTAATGAGAGCACTACTACATGACATCTAATTACTTCTGCCTAATAGCAGAAGTCAGGCAGAGCTAACACTTCATTTGTAAGCTGAAGATCACACATAAGGCCATGAATCCTCAGACCAAGATTCTCTGTTCACCCACTGACCCTACTTTAATCTACACTCCTGAGTACTGTTTTAATAATGTATGTACAGATGTCTAAAGACACTGTGATAGATCCATTTCTAAAAATTAAAAAAAAATATTCACTACTAATTAGTACCAATTGTTTAAGGTAAGAACATAAATTAACAAAAAAGGGCTCCTCCAGCCTACCTTGCAATTTTCACAGCACAGCCCCATAGCACACTGTGATCCAGACTTAAGTTTGCAGGTTGCAGCATCACAGCAAGGATTAGTACACTCCTATAGCAAAGGTATGAATTAGGGACACAGTGTTTTTACTTTTCTCTATAGTCAGGGGTTTCTGAAGTACACAACCAGATTAAATTCTGACCAGAAGCCAAATGTATTGAGTCTCTTTCAGTATCTGAAGTTTAGAGTTCTCTGTCCTATTGGAAGGCAGCATGCAATTTGGCTATGTATCAGAAACTAGAGAGAAACTTTGTTTTTGATTGGTTATTTGCATAGGGATAAGAGCCGGTAAAGCAACAACTACTTTTCTAAATAGAACCGGGTCCTAAAGAAGCAGAACTCCACAGGTTTTTATTAACAGTTCGGAGCACTCAATATATTTTATCTCCAAGCTAAGAGTACAATATTGAAATGATTTGTTTTTAGGCTTTTTTTTTGGTGTCAGAAAAAACCTTCAACTGAACAGGGGTTTTTCCTCACCACTGATATTTGCTAGCATATATGCTAAGTAGTACCAATCACAGGCGCCGGCCTCATTTCCCTGGGGGTGCTTGACCCCCACTCCACCTCGGGCCCTGCCCCCACTCCACCCCTTCCCCCAAGGAACTTCTTTGTACAAAACAGGTTGAGATTGAAGCCTGGATGCCGAAATGAATTGAAGTACTATACCTGGGGTTTGCCACAATCGCATTCTTCATTCTTATCCACCACATTATTGCCACAGACAGGTTCTGTGAAAATATCACTTGGTTTTGGAGCATTTTTAAGACAGTTTCCTCCACCATTCAAAATGAGAGTCTCAAAATCATTGGCACTACAGGTGCTGAAATTCTTGGATGCACTAGAAAGCATAATATTGCATTTGTTTGGCATACACATTTTTCTTAGCAAGATCAATTTATTTCAAGTCATTTAATAACAAAGTTCTATACATTGCTTGTGTAATAGTAGAAGATCATTGGGATCACTCATTTTTTAGATCTATATATTGCATTTAGGGAAAGATATTTCTAGGAGTTTTAGTCTTTCATATATTCATAGATTTTAAGACCAGAAGGGACAATTAGATCATGTAATCTGACCTCCTGTATAACACAGGCCATTGAATTTCACCCATTTACCCCTGTATTTAACCCAAAGTGTTTGACTACAGCAGGGGTGGGCAAACCTTTTGGCCTGAGGTATGGAAATTGTATGGTGGGCCAGGAATGCTCATGAAATTGGGGTTGGGGTGCAGGAGGGGCTCTGGCTGGGGGTATGGGCTCTGAGGTGGGGCCAGAAATGAGGAGTTCAGGGTGCAGGAGGGGGCTCTAGGCTGGGGCAGGGAGTCGGGGTGCTGGGTTGAGTGAGCTCTCTGGCTGGAGGTGTGGGCTCTGGGGTGGGGCTGGGGATGAGGGATTTCGGGTTGTCGGACAGTGCTCCAGGCTTTGACCAAGGGGTTTAGAGGGTGGGAGGGGTATCAGGGCTGGGACAGGGGGTTGGGGCACGGGGGAGGGAGGTGAGGGCTCTGGCTGGGGGTGTGGGCTCTGGGGTGGGGCCAGAAATGAGGAGTTCAGGGTGCGGGAGGGGGCTCTGGGCTGGGGGTTGGAGTGTGGGAGGGTTGGGGGCTCCAGCTGGTGGTGCAGGCTCTGGGGTGGGGCTGGGTATGAGGAGATTGGGGTGCAGGAGGGTGCTCCGGGCTGGGATTTAGTGGGTCAGAGGGCCGGAGGGGAATCAGGGCTGGGGCAGGGGGTTGGGGCATGGGAGAGGCTCAGGGATGCAGGCTCTGGGCAGCACTTACCTCAAGCACCTCCCAGAAGCAATGGAATGTCCCCCCTATGGCTCCTATGCGAAGGCATGGACAGGCAGTTCTGTGTTCCACCCCATCCGCAGGTGCCGCCCCTGCAGCTCTCATTGGCCGCAGTTCCCAGCCAATGGGAGCTGTGGTGACGGTGCTTGAGGCTGGGGCAGCGCACGGAGCCCCCTGGCTGCCCTTAAACATAGGAGCTAGAGTGGGGACATGCCGCTGCTTCTGGGAGCTGCACGGAGCGGCCCCGGATCCCACTCCTCGGCTGGAGTGCGGGAGTGGGGTAAACCCCAGACCCCGCTCCCCAGCGGGAGCTTGAGGGCCAGATTAAATTGGCTGGTGGGCCAGATGTGGTCTGCAGGCTGTAGTTTGTCCACCCCTGGACAACAGCAGGTCTTCCAGAAAGGCATACAGTCTTAATTTGAAGCCATCAAGGATGGAGAATCCACCACTTCCCTTTGTAATTTGTTTCAGTGGTTAATCATCCTCACTGTTAATTTTTTTGGCCTTATTTCTAACCTGAATGTTTAAGCTTTAACTTTCAACTATTGGTTCCCATTATGCCTCTCTTTGCTAGATTAAGGATTGTGATCTTCTTTTTGGATAAGCTAAACAGATGAGTTCTTTAAGACTCTCACTTGAAGACATTTTTTCCAGATCTTGAATAATTTTTGTGGATTTTGCACAACACCCCTTAAGAGAGAAGGCAAATGTGCTATAGTAAAAAAATATTCCTTACCTAAAAAATTTACTAAAAGTCTTGAATTTACAAAGTATAGTGACATCTACTAGCCATACTGTAGTTTGAAGTGTTATTTGTTTAAACCCAATATTTTTGAGGATGGATAACCGAAATTAGAATATAAATAGGGATGTTGATTAATCACAATTAACTCACGCAATTAACTCAAAATAATTAATCACAATTAATTGCACAGTTAAACAATAGAATACCAGTTGAAATTTATTAAATATTTTTGGAGGTTTTCTACATTTTCAAATATATTGATTTCAATTACAACATAGAATACAAAGTGTACAGTGCTCATTTTATATTATTTTTTATTACAAATATTTACACTGTAAAAATGGTAAACAAAAGAAAGTATTTTTCAGTTCAACCATACAAGTACTGTAGTGCTATCTCTTGATCATGAAAATGCAACTTACAAATGTAGTTTTTTATTACATAACTGCACTCAAAAACAAAACAACCTAAAACTTTAGAGCCTGCAAGTCCACTTACTCCTATTTCTTGTTCAGCCAATCGCTAAGGCCTTGGCTACACTTACCCGCTAGTTCGACGGCTGGAAATCGAACTTCTGGGTTCGACTTATCGCGTCTAGTCTGGACGCGATAAGTCGAACCCGGAAGTGCTCGCCGTCGACTGCGGTACTCCAGCTCGGCGAGAGGAGTACCGCGGAGTCGACGGGGGAGCCTGCCTGCCGAGTGTGGACCAAGGTAAGTTCGAACTAATTCGAACTAAGGTACTTCGAACTTCAGCTACGTTATTCACGTAGCTGAAGTTGCGTACCTTAGTTCGAATTAGGGGGGTAGTGTAGACCAAGCCTGAGAGAAACAAGTTTGTTTACATTTAAGGGACATAATGCTGCCCACTCCTTAATTACAATGTCACTTGCAAGTGAGAACTGGCATTCACATGACATTGTTGTAGCTGGTGTCGCAAGATATTTATGTGCCAGATGTGCTAAAGGTTCATATGCCTCTTTATGCTTTGGCCATCATTCCAGAGGACATTCTTCCATGCTGATTAAAAAAAATGCGTTAATTAAATTTGTGACTGAACTCCTTGGGGGGAGAATTTTATGTCTCCTACTCTGTTATACCTGCATTCTGCCATATATTTCATATTATAGCAGTTTTGGATGATGACCCAGCACATGTTGTTCATTTTAAGAACACTTTCACTGCAAATTTGACAAAATGCAAAGAAGGTTCCAATGTGAGATTTCTAAAGATAGCTACAGCACTCGACCCAAGATTTAAGAATCTGAAGTGCCTTCCAAAAGCTGAGAGGGATGAGGTGTGGAGCATGCTTTCAGAAGTCTTAAAAGAGCAAAACTCTGATATGGAAACTACAGAACCCAAACCACCAAAAAAGAAAATCAACCTTTTGCTGGTGGCAGCTGACTTAGATGATAAAAATGAACATGTGTTGGTCTGCACTGCTTTAGATCATTATCGAGCAGAATCCATCATCAGCATGGACGTCTGTCCTCTGGAATGGTGGTTGAAGCATCAAGGGACATATGAATCTTTAGTGCATCTGGCATGTAGATATCTTGTGACATGGGCTACAACAGTGCCATGCAAATGCCTGTTCTCACTTTCAGGTGACATTGTAAACAAGAAAGAGGCAGCATTATCTTCTGAAAATGTAAACAAACTTGTTTGTCTGAGCAATTGGCTGAACAAGAAGTAGGACTGATGGGACTTGTAGGCTTGAAAGTTTTACATTGTTTTATTTTTGAATGCAGGGGGTTTTTGTACATAATTCTACATTTGTAAGTTCAACTTTCATGATAAAGAGATTGCACTACAGTACTTGTATTAGATGAATTGAAAAATAATATTTGTTTTGCTTTTTACAGTGCAAATATTTGTAATAAAAATAAATATAAAGTGAGCACTGTATACTTTGTATTCTGTGTTGTAATTGAAATCAATATATTTCAAAATGGAGAAAACATCCAAAAATATTTAAATAAATGGTATTCTATTATTGTTTAACAGAGCAATTAATTGCATGATTAATCGCGATTAATTTTTGTAATCGCACAATTAATTGTGATTAATTTTTTTAATCACTTGACAGTCCTAAATATAAATGATGTTTAGTTTAGAGGAAGTTCTTTTCCATATAAATTATATGATTTCCATCTCTAATTTCTAATTCTGATGGGTTTTTTTGAGGGTTTATTGCTGGGCCACAACATTTATTCCAGGCTGAAACTCTGCACTCAAAGTTTAACTGTGGCACTATATATAAATAATTTCTAACTAGAACAGTGATGGGTTCCTTTAACCTGCATACAGGTTTTCTGCAGAGATACTATGATGTCAGAAACTGAACCCTGCATAAACATGCATTTATTTTTGCTGAGTCACTCTGATGTCAGATCAGGTGAGTCCTATTAGCCCCAAACCTAATCCTCAGAACTGCCAACTTGATAATACAATGTAGGTAGAGATGTACATTTTATTTAAATTAACTGTAAATGTAAGCCTTAGGAAAGGGAAGTTTGGACCAGATCCAGTGTGTGAATACTATTGTTAGGAGCTGGGTGGAAACAGCACACTAACATCAATCGACTAAGTCCCATTAACTTTTTAACCCTCTAGGCTTAAGTTCTCAATACAAAGCCCATTTACTAAGGTTCTCTGAGGTTAATAGGAATTTTACACTCCTGAATAAATCTAATACAAATATATAATATTAAAAATAAGGTAATAATATTTGGGCTCTTACTTATCCGTACTGTACATAATGTAGGATGTGGAGCACCTTCCATCATCATGTTTCATACCAAGATTATGCCCCAGCTCATGTGCAACTACTGTGGCATGATGTAGCACATTGTTACCATTAAGCTAGTAAAGAAAAGCAATGTTGAAATTAATATGAAAATAAAACATGAAAATAAAGAAATCACAAGAAAACAAGGCAATGATCCTACCTACTGATTTATTTAAGCTATATATCTCTAAATGTGTGATGCTAGTGTCTAGTATCATAAGGAGAGAGCATTAATAGCAAATCAGTGTAATTCTTTATCTATATATCGGTTTAGGACCAGATTTTGCCTCCTCACAGAGTAAAGTACTATTAAGTATAAGTAAGGCTAGCAGAATCTGGCCCTCATACTGTGTCTGCTGCTGTGGTATCTAATATTATAAGGACAAACCTCCACATCCTAAGTAAGGTGATATTAGCCCTCCCATAGGATTAAGGGAAGGCAAAGGCAGCCTAAAGCGAATTTTATCCCATTCTCCCCAAAGTAGAATTCTCGTGCATCTAAGAATCTGGGCTACAGTGTACAGTGCATGAGTGTGAAGAGTCAAACCCACATGTGGGTCCCGTGCTAACATTCCCATAGAGAACATATAAAAAGCTGTCCATTTTGAGTTTATGGACTTACAGTTATAGGGTATGCTTTTCTAGCCAACTTTGAGCTAAATAAATTTAAAAATATGGCCAAAATATAGCTTGAGACTTATCCGAATGAGGTGGATTGGTACATGAAGGAGAGGGATGTGGCAAAAGGAATTATAATATCATCCTCAAAAACTTTTTGTCTTTTCATAGGAAGCCTAACAGAACAACCCACACCAAACCAAACTTCTTAGCCCTTAATGACTTGGCTGAATAAGTCAGGGAGGTGTCTAGGTTTTTTTATTGACTAGATCTGTACATTAATAATTGAGATGAAGTACTGTACTTACAGTGCTGATGGACCCTCCATGGACTTGAGAACAGACTGTACTTACAAAAGCCATTCCAACTGCCCCACTATAGGCACTTCTCCCTCTGCAACATAACAACAGAACACGTGCACTGTTTTGAAAATGGGGCTGAAATTTCATTGCTTTCTAGTGAAAAAATATTGATGGCTCTGACCCAAATACTATGATGAGTCAAATCTTCGTCTCACTGATGTCAGTGGGAAATTTCCCACTTTCCCAAAGGATCGGATATGGCTCTCTGATCAATGTGCCTACAACAACTGTATGACATAACTCTTGAAAAGTATACATATGCTGTGTTATTGTTTTTGAGTGAAGAATAAGATTAAGAATAAAGATTTAATTACACAAATAATTTCTTGTTGGGCTACAATTACAGCCAAAGCTTTAAATTAGCAGTTTCTATTATTTATTCTCATTTGCGTACATAAGCAATATTACAATTCTGATTTATAGTATGAGGCAAGTTTTTCTAATGGACCAAAACTTACATTATGAGGTGGCTAACATCATTTCTTGATCGCTTAAGAAGATTTTTTTCTCTCCAAGAAACAAATCTACTTAGTACATCTCCAGCTGAACCATCCATTACATTTATGTGATTTTTATCTGACCAGATTTCTAGCCCAATCAAAACAATCTGGATGTTCAACGCACCATACATCTGAAAATACACAATGGTGATTACTTTACACATATGTGAACCAAATTCAATTGAATTCTGAAAAAAATACATCATTATTACCAGTTCAATATTATGTTGACCGGAACAATGCAAGTGTAAGAAAGTTTATTTCATTTAAATAATTAGTTCACATTACAAACTCGGCCAGATCCTCCTATTCTTTATTCAGTCAAAACCTACACTCATTTATGGGGGGTGGGATGTTACTGAATAAAGATTACAAGACTGAAGGTCTTCTCTATTAGGATTCCTAGCCATATCCTTCAGGTGCAAGAGCCCTATGAGTAAGGGATCGGAGGGCCAACACTTGGGGGGAGAGGAACCGTTTCATTCGTTATCTTGGTTGGTTATCTTGAGGAGAGCCTAGGAACGATTTCATCTCTCTAGTGGATTGTCAGAGACTTATGGAAATTGCTTACGGCTGTGGAATGGGAAACTCCACAGGCAGCAAAGAGGCTAGATCTTCTGACAGCAACTGGGGATTTTGAGGGTAAACTTTGGCCAGTAGAGGGTGGACTATATGCAATGGAAAGATCCCTATTGTCTTCAGTGGGAGCTGGATCAAGCCTTTAGTTAGATATCGGTACTTCTTGCCTACATTGATTATTCCTGTGTAGAACAGAGGAGCAGTATGGACCTCATGTAGCACTCCATGTACCATGTTGGAGGGGAGGATTAGCCTCCCTAATGCTGATGAAATATTTGATTTTTTTCTTACGAACATGTACAGGAATGTTCAATCTTTCAGAAATAGTGTACAAATATTTTGAGGTAAAGTTAAAAAAAAAACACTAGTAAAAGTCTTCTGTGCTCTTATCTGTGTTTTTAGCCCTGTTTTTCATCAGTTATTGCATGAGTCTAATGACAATGATTCATACGTATTCAGAAACCCTATGTTATTTTGCTAAATTTTCAAAGGCACCTCAACTTGGTGTCTGAAATTACATGTATAATTTTGCAAACACATTCTTGGGCTCATGCTTTTGTGTGTACAAAGCTTGGATGTGTAAAACTGCACATTAAATACCCATGCAAAAATGCACAGTACAATTTTAGAGGTGGGGTTTTTAAAATTTGCTGCATTATGGGTGTGATCCTCACCCCTGTTTTGTCTCCTTTATGCCAGGGAAAAGGTCCAGAGCACCATAATGTGGCTATAAAAGCCTTATATCCAGCTGAGGAAAAACTGCCCTAAGCCTGCCCTCATACATCCTGGCACAGGAGGTTTGCAAGAGGTGGGGAGAGATCTGTCAAAGTTGCCAGAGATTCCAGGTATCCCTGCAGTCCACAGGGCAGCACTGGGAGGGCTGTCTAAGTTATGCCGCTGGAGCAGCCTAAGATTGAGTGTGTGCAAAGGTGGCTTAAAACCACCTTATCCCCTCTTCCCTTGGCTGTGAGTTCTGTGGTGCGCTTCTAAGAGTCTTGTCTAGATATTAATTATATGTCTGTATATTAATTATATTTTTCAGTTAGAATACAAACACAGAATACACTAGTTGTACATTACTATTTATATTTCTTCTGTGAAATAAGATGAAGAAGAGACTACTGAATATCCATATGACTGAAATGACCTACCCCATCAACATAATTAGTCAGCTCAATTGTTTCCTTTTGCACAGCTACAGGATCAGAATTCTTCTGCAAATACTGTAAAATTCAATATTAGGATGTTAGAAAAAAATTAAATAATTTAATAAAATGTGTTTAATACTAGAGAAACACATTACCCTGTTGTTATCAACAACCATAAATAGCTCCACATAGCTCGTCTGTGGCAGCACAGCTCGTTTTTTCTGCAAGTTAGAAAATGCAATAAGTTAATATTTTAATTACCATTAAGTCAAGATTTATATTACTATTTGTTACCAGGTTATTGCATATATTTATAAGGCATGGTATCTTGGTTTGGCCTTAAGTTTGTTTGCTTTTTGAGCTTTACATGGCAGCTTAAAGATCTACAGCTCAATACTTCAGTGGCAGACAGGCTCTCAGAAGTGGGGGCTTTATGGCATCTTTACATCCACTACCCCTCCAATCCTGTTGCTTTGACCTCTCATACAGCTTAGAACAGCTTCTGGGCTGCTTTAAGTTGCACTTGACTGCAACAATCTCCATGTTGCCATTCCTCTACGTCGGCAACGTTTGGTATGCGGCTTGCCAGGGTAAGCACCCTAGCGGGCCTGACCAGTTTATTTATCTGCTGACGCGGCAGGTTTGGACGATCGCGGCCCTCACTGGCCGCGGTTCGCCGTCCCGGGCCAATGGGGGCGGCAGGAAGTGGCGCGGGCGAGGGATGTGCTGGCCACGGCTTCCCGGCGCCCCCATTGGCCCGGGACGGCGAACCGCGGCCAGTGGGGGCCGCGATCGGCCGAACCTGCCATGTCAGCAGGTAAATAAAGTGGCCCGGCCCGCTAGGGTGCTTACCCTGGCGAGCTGCGTGCCAAACGTTGCCGACCCCTGCTGTATATGAAGATTTCCAAAGCCCAGTAGTGTTCCAGCCGTGCTTGGGGCCCTGAAATGGGGTAAACAAAGAGCTGGCTAGATACACCACCTGGAATGCTCCTACACCAGGGTAAACCCCAGGAAGTAAGTTAAGATGGTTTTAGGGCCCCTTCTGGCCACTGAAGCAGCCCCAAAAGAGTTGTATTGGATCCAAGGATCTAGACATTTCTCAAGAGAAAAACACAAATATATTTACCCTAAAAAGCTTTTCCCTGCTGAAAGTACTGTGTGAAACATTTGTATATCTGAGAGAATTCTTCACACTCTTCTCCTGGTGTAGGTTATCATTCAGCACACCACACAGAAAAGGATCTTGCTGAACGTGTTCTAATGGATAAAATAGGTGCTCAAATGTAGCTGATGTGTCAACTGGCTCCATTCCATACCGTTTGCCACCAATGTGAAGGATTCCCCTACAATAATAAAGGTATGAGAAATTATCTAGTAGAATTGCCTCCTGACCAATGTTAGCCTACTAAGCCCGATGGTGGCTAAATATAGTGACTATTTTTTACATGTTAAGGTTTGTAGCAGTACCGCTCTGTAGCAATACCACTCTGAAGCTACTATATTGTTCCCCAGAATCTTAGCTTTCATTTAAAATAAGTCTCTGTCTGTTATGGTTGCAAAGAAAACCTCAAAAAATGTGAACTGAGTGTAATTAATGTAGAGATGTGTATGCGAGTCTGCAGACAGCCTGGAACAATCTCTCTGTTGCATTAATTTCAGTGACATGTTAACTCAGATGCCCAGTAATAATGTAAATGTCAACATTGTTAGCTATTTCATTCCTCATTTAAGAAAGGAGAGAGGGAAAGTCACAGAACTACACAATTTACTTTGATGTCTTATTTTGGTGCTGCAAGTGGGTGATGTTGTGTGAGCTCCATCACCTATTCCCCACCACAAAAGAAGCCAAGCCCAAGGACCCTACTAGAGCCTATAGGAATATTCAAGCCACACCAACAAGGAGCTAAGCTCAAGGAAGTCGTGGAACCCAGGGAACACTCATGACCATATTTTGAATATCTGCACACTACGGCAAGTGGTGTCTCATTTTGTCAATTCACCATCTTTTATTCCCCAATCTGACCTGTCTAACAAACATAAACATTATTTTAATTTACTGTAACAGAGTTACTCTGCAGGTTTTGGAAGCGTGCTTCTAAATGAAAACTTATCAACATCGCTGCTATTATTTGTAGGATGATTATAGTGTGCTACACTCTTATGCTATATGGAAACATTAGATAGTGATGCACAGCAGTTAAGTTATTTATTTATTGTTTACACTGTGGTAGTGCACAGGACTCCAAGCAGGGCATCTCTGTGCTTGGCCCCATACCCTATATAATGAAAAACAGTCCCTCCCCCCAAAAATTTACAATCTAAGTAAACTATGCTTTTGTTTTGTGAAAATTTTACCTTTAGTAACAGATTAACTTCAGGTTACTCAAACTTTGCCCAGGTGAGGGCTGCACTAGGAATTTGTCTCTCTTTTGCTTGCATGATGGAGCAGGTTGCAGTCAATAGGGAGATGCGGCCCTATGTTCCAACAAGCTGTGGTCCATCTAGATCCGCCAGGGCTGCTTAGCACCAGATGCAGTATTGCATATTGAGACATCTAGGCGGAATTTTCAAAAGCACTCAGTGTTAACCTAACTCTAATATGATTTACCACTGAATTCAACGGGAGGGAAATTACATCTATGCTCAGCATTTTGAAAATCCATACCCCTGTCCCTGAAAAGCAGCATTACAAAATTGTATAGGTTGCACTTTGGCCACTTCTGGATTCATTCATTCTCATGTAAAAAAAATTGATATTCTGAACAACAATACATTTTCTTGGTATATTAGTCAATGATACATTGAAAAGTGAAAAGCAAAAAGTAATACCTAAGGCCATCACATGTACTAAGAGCAAGCATAGAATCAGCAACTCCTTCAACAACTCCACGATAATAACAGTGTGTCTGAAACACAATGAAACCACATAATTAATTAAATAACAGTATTTTTTTCATTCACGTGAAAGACCCAGACTACACATTTGCACAATATTTTATATATTAGGGCCAGATTTTGCCAGCTTTACTCAGAACTCTACAAGTTGTCTCAATTTTCTTCCACGGGATTACTCTTGGAGTAAAACACTACTCACTATGAGTACGCACAGCAGATTTTGGCCCTTCATTGATAAAAAATTGGTAAAATAATTGGTAAAAAAAATTTCCCCTCCTTTACAAGTGAGGGAAAAGTTCCAATTTAACCCATTCCCAGCCTCTGACAAACCACATGGGTCTATTTTGTCCATCCTGTTCTTTGGCAGGTAAACCCTGCTTTTAAAGCCTGAATTGTTCAGGAAGCACACGTAAGCACATGCTTAAATTCTACTGAAGTCTCATGAATAAAGTTGAGTACATACTTAAATGCCTTCCTGAACAGGAATAAACGTTGGCATGTGCTTAAGCATTTTCCTGAATCAGGGCCTCAAAACTGGGTAACTTTGCATCTTGATCCAAAAATGTATGTTACACAATGGCTATATAATCAACTAACCTAATTTCAGTCTTTATGTAAACTTCCAGAGCATCCTTCTTATACATTCACATATTTCTGAAAACAGGGGCTATTGTAGACACCATGTCATCATAAATAGCAACAGGTTAAACATACTTAGAGTTAAGATTATAGCACGGCAGCCATTTTATACCCATTGGTAACAATGACATAAAAATACCACAGGTATTTGAGGAGTGCTCAAGAAGGCCTAAAACGCGATCCAATGCAACCTTCTATTATTCTCTAGTTGGTCTTTGAGTGCCTTATTCATTGTTGTGAACTCAAGCAATTGTCATTCCTATATCAGGAAAGATATAAACACAACCAGAATTAATGGTTGTGTATAAGTATTTTTGTTTAAAAATGTATTTAAATGTATATGTATCTTTGTGGACAGCCTTTGGTGTCACAAAGCTTGGCTCCTCTGTGCTAAAGAAACAGTCTGACACAAAAACTGAACTTTAATAAGCACAGTACCTTGGTTTTTGAATGGGTAGCCTCCAATTTCCCATTTTTGCTGTATGTATATAGTACAAAATCTTCACTAACAAGCTTTCTGTAAACAAAAATAAACTGCAGCTGTTTTAAGAGTCTATGACAAAATATACATCAAGTATCATATTCAGCAATACATTTTGAGGGTAGCACTTTGATGATAAATTTGCTATTAAATACGGTAGAAGGACATAGAGTGTAAAATAGGATGCTTTTTAAAAAAAATCAGCTGCATCATTTTGAGAATAATTTACTTTTAAAATATTTTTTACCAAAAAATCCATAAGTGTATTGTTTTTTATCTTGATGCATTCTTTCAGTTATTGGACAAGTGGCTGGCCTATAAACTTTTGAGGATGGGTAACAACAAAATTAGACAAATTCCTCCACAATAATTAACAAAAATAGGTAGCAGAAATCTAATTTTACACTGATTTATTTTTCAGTGAGAACTTTTTCTTCTGTAATAAATCTCTATTAACAATATGCTTTTTGGCATACTATTTCTTATATACAGTGGTGCTAAGTGAAAATTTCATCAGAATTTAAAAAAAATTAACTACAGTAACACTTTCACATTTTATTTTATCCATTTTCAAGCCAGCTCCTTTATACAGTATTTATTATCACCTCACTTTCATTACATACTAACATTTTAGACTGCTTATTCCAAACAATCTTCAATACAAAAATAGTGGTCTCTATTAAATAAAATCCAAAATTGAAATGTGTCCGAGAATACTGCATAACCTACTTATTTTTCTTTAGCTTTAGGATGTATGTTCCATTTGCAGTTTGAATCGAATAAGAGCGATTATCATCTGAATGGTCCTGAAAACAAAACAAAAATATCCCTGGATTATGCAGTTACCTACCAGATCATAAATTCATATTTTCTCTAACCAAAAAAGACACTACTACTACTTTTGTTCAATGTTTTAGGTATATAACAAATTTACAAAGAGAGATATTCTTAAAACCTCATGCTTTGTATATTCCACAGTGATGGTGGCATTCCCTGCATTATTTTTTATTATATGCAGAGGCGTTGTAGTCGTGTTGCTTCCAAGATATTACAGAGACAAGGTGGATGAAGTAATATCTTTTATTGGACCAACTTCTGTTGGTGAGAGAGATAAGCTTACAAAGAGCTGTTCTTCAGGTCTGGGAAATGCTAAAGTACACGCTGAGTTGGTCTAATAAAAGATATTACACCCACCTTATCACTATTTTTTTAATTGAAATTTTAAATTCCATGCAGCTAGGAAAACTTCATGGAAAAGACACAACAAAAAACAAACAACCAGCAGAAGGATTAAAATACTCTGCTAATAGAGACTTTTATGGAAATGTGACAAGATAAACTTATGCTAATAGGAGAGCAGAAAATAACCATTAGCAGTGGTAAATCCAGACTAGCAGTCTAGGGTTTTATACTCTCAAGAACAAATGCCCCTTACTAATTTATCAGGGTGAAATAATGGAAAAATTAAAGCTGGGCCAAAACCCAGCCAAATTCTGTTCTCTGAGCAGTGAGGAGCCAGCATAACTATTGTCTGTCACCTCCTGTGGGATGTAACATTAGTGCAACTATGGAGCTGCACTCCAGCTATTCTTGGGCAACCAAGCATATTTAGAGCAGCCAGAGGCTGCTCTAACCTGTATCAAAAACCAAACTAACTCCTGACTGATCCCAGAATCCAAGCAGTGCAAAGATAGCTTAAAGCCTAGACTTTACGCTGAGCAGAGCTTGCCTGGACCCATGAATCAGGGCCTTCGTAATAAGATTATGATACCGAGCTGGTGATGGGATGCACTGTTGCATCGTTCATTACATCTCCTCCCTTAGAAAGAGAGTAACTTTCATCTTATTTCAAACATGGGACACTAAGCATACTACTAAAGCTTTTGGTATAAAACTTACAATAAGATTTTTGAACATGATTTTTATGGGATGATAAATGGAGAATGAGCAGTGCTTAAAAGACTGGAGTAGTTTATCCTAATGAGCTGAATACAGAGTAGATATTTTTGTGATTACCAAATAGAAATTCCAATGCTTAGTCATTAATGGGGGACTTTTCAAAAGCACTCAGCATTGGCCTAACTCTACTGTCAGAGAAGACAACTGGAGTGTTACTGCAGACTTCAGTGGGAGCAAATTTAGGCTATCACCCGCGCTTTTGAAAATCCCCATCCAAAAGAGCTGTATTTTAATAGTTATGCTCTAAAAAGTGTAGGAAAGCACCAAGGGGAGGCAAATGTGGAAGATTATCTCTTCTTTTGTAAAATCAGCATCTGTATTGACTATCTATCCTTCTTAAATTAAAAAAAGATCTTTAAAAATAATTCATTAATGTATAACACTGGGTTATTGCTTGTAGTGTCAATACCGTCCATGTGTACCAATGTTGTAATTTATCTTGCTACCTTAGATGTTTCATTTAAAACTTTTATTACAAAAGAAGGGAGAAAATGTGTAGGGAAATTCATTGTGTAGAGTAAAAACAAAGTCTTTGAGATCCATAATATAATGCCTTGTGGCACTCCTTATGCAAATCATCATAGCCCAAGAAACAATATTCAAATTCAGATTCCACAGGTCAGTTCACTGAAAGATGACTAAATCTGACCCATTATACAGTATTTCCCTGGCAACCACACTCTAACTTGGAGCAAATATTATCTCAAACATCCATTAATATTTTTTCTCTTCTAGGGAATTTAGTGTCAAATTTATCTTACTCTCTCAATTAGCCCCATGGAATTAAATGGGACTACTTGTGCAATGCAAATATGATTGGGCCCTTATTTACAGTGAAAGGCACTAGGATGACTGAAGTCCTTTGTTTAGCCAAAGAACAGGCACAGCATAGATAATGTCAGTTTAAACTTTCCTATACTGTCTAATTTGACTTAGAGGAAACACCTGGCAGTTTTCCATGTTCACTCAGATTTTTGTCTCTGCTAAGATTGCCAACAAAAGTAGCAATCAGTATGAACTGAACTAGAGATTTGTGTGATGTGGAGTGAGAACACCATCTCATGCCTGTTTTGAAGCCAATTCTGAGAGCACAATAATTCACTCACAAACATGCAACCTGCTGAAAGGTATCAGAAGAGATTACTTACTATTCTACACAGTAGGGTGTATTCTTTTATATATACTGTAGTGCAATATTAACATTAACAAATAATTCAGAAAAAAAATTGGCTAGAAAAACAAACCTCATGTAAATGTGTGTGGCGTCTCTCCCTGCCTGTCAAACTTCGAGGGGTAATTATTTCAAATGTTGTAAGTCTAGATGTCTGATGAGAGGATGCACCTAAAAATAAAATTTAAAATCTCTAAAGAAATAGAAAGTGTAAATAATACACAAACTCTATGTTCACAATGGTCACCACTGAAAATCAGTTTAATCAGAGAAAGCTAAGTGCAGGAAGAGAAAGGATGGTCTCATAGTTAAGCAGTTGAATGCCATAGTAAACTGAAGTCTATCCCTGTCTCGGCCAGAATTCCTATGTTATGCTGGGCAAGTCACGTAAACCAAAATTTTCACAGGTGGCCAATGTGTTCCTCATTTTCTGGGTACCCAGCTTGGGGCTCATAGGGTCTGATTTGCAGAAGTGCTGAGTGCCCACAACTGCATGTGAAGTCAATAAGGGTATGTCTACACTGCAATTAAAACCCCACAGCTGGCCCATGTCAGCAGACTTGGGGTTGTGGGGTTCAGGCTAAGCGGCTGTTTAACTGTGGTGTAGATATTCAGGCTCAGGTCCCAGAGCCCAGGCTCCAGCCCAAGCCCAAGCCCAAACATCTACATTGCAATTAAAAAGCTCCTTAGCCAGACCCCTGCAAGCCCAAGTCAGCAGACACAGGCCACCTATGGCTTTTTAACTGCAGTGTAGACATACCCTAAGACCTTTGCTCTGAACATAATAAAGTGCTATAGCATGCTAAATACTCTGAAAAATTAAGTCCTCAAATTAGGCACCCAAAATTTGTTGACATTTTAGACAATTTTGGATTTAATCTCTCTGCCACAGTTCCCCCACGTGTAAAATACCCCTCAGTTCATAGCGGTGGTACAAAACTAAATTCATTAATGTTTGAAAAGATTTAAAATACTACAATGATAACACCACAGAAGAGTCCGTGAGGAAATTCATAATTCTGTACTCAGTACAGTGTTTGGATGGTGTGCAGTAAATAATGCATGGTGCCACACATTAATTGACCAGGATTAAAAAAACCCTAGATAACCACCCATTTGCTGAATAAGGCTGGAATCTTGTGGAAAAAATAATGTATGATCATGTAATTAAAAACTGGATCATAACGCCGACAAAAAGGGTACAAATTAAGGTTGTACAGGTGACATTAATTCTGGCATTTTCTATCTTTTGAGCGCTTGATTTTGCAACCTTAATAATGTTCTTTTAATGTAGGGTGGTGTGATTTTTTTGTTTTCCCTTCTGTAACTTCCTATGTTTGCAGGAAATTTAAAAACTAAATAAAAATAGAAATTTCATCATGTGGAACTGCACTCACCCCAACATGGGTCATCTGCAGGGTTGGTGTCTTTAGATCCACAGCAAAGTTATCTACAACTTAAGCTAACAGAGTAATCGGTAGAAGTAGAAGGCAGTTATCTTCTATGTGGACCAACCACTAGGGTGGCTGGACACACACACTTCGCCAGTCTGTTTCAGAGTGATTTGCTAGACAGCAAAGAAATGCTGAGACTAGGCAATAATGGATTCAATTTGAAGTTCTACAGGGAAGTGTGTTCGCAAGTTACAGATCCCTCTGCCCCATCTCCTCACTTCACCACTCCTCCCTGTCCCTTTTTTTCTCCTATCCCCAACTCCCCAGCTCCTGCCCTCTCCCCTGCTGATATCCCCTTGGCTTCTGTCCATCCCTCCTGTCTGACTCCTGCCCCTGTCTCTATCCACAGTTCCTTCCCATCCTCCCCCGTACTTTGTGTCTGCCCCTCTTTCTATATTCCTTCCTGGTTTTCAGCTTCCCTTTGGTCCTGCTTCTATTCTCTCTCCCTACCAAAGGTCCTGCCACATTCCCACTAATGTACATCTCTACCCTCACGCTGTTCCTTACCTAGCTGCATCAAACACATGGCTCTTCCTTCACCTTGCTGCTGGGCATGGCAATAAAGCAACATTGAGAGAACACAAGACACAGAGTCCCTGCTCAGTTCCTGAGCATGGTGCCACAGCAGCCACTGTAGCCAGGAGGGGCAATTTCAGGGGATGGCACATGGGTAGTCTAGTCAGCACACAGGAGCTGTGAAGGGATGAAGCATGCTCAGAGCAGACTGAATCTTCACAGAACTTATCTGCCCAAATCTAGCACCTGAAAACAGATTTTTCAGAGACTTATAATTTGGCCAAATTTGGGCAGAGTTTCACAAGAATGGCAAGGATACATCCCTGATACCAACAGAACCCCCTGCCAAATTTCAAGTCCCTGTTCCAATTCATGGAAGTACTAGAGCTTCTCAGAGAAACGGAAGAATTTTTTAACATTGGAAACACAATCCATTTCACCCTAGCCTCCTTCGCAGAAATGGCATGGAAAATTTCAGTCCAAACGGTTTAAGTTTGGCAAAGTTACATGGAAGTGAAAACAGGGTCTTACAATAGAAACAAACAACTATAGAAATCACTACTGTGCCACCTATAATAAATGACTTTGCCTTTTTCTTTTCATTGGGTACAGAATCAAAACAGAAGAGTGTTTATGAAATAGCTCTCAAACTTTTGTATTGGTGACCCCTTCCTCACAGCAAGCCCCCAAATGTGACCACGCTTCGAAATTCAAAACACTTTTAAAAATATTTAACACTATTATATAGCCTGGAGGCAAAGCGGGGTTTGGGGATGGAGGCTGACAGCTCGCGACTCCCATGTAATAACCTCATGACTCCCAGTTTGAGAATCCCAGTAGCAGGACATGAATGCCACATTTATCTTTACATTTTGCAACTCTACTGACTTTTTCCTTTCAGTCAAGCAATTACAATCTCTTTTGCCTTTGTGTTTCTAAGCTGAATTTGTGTATTGCTTTTTTAGGTATTAACAGGTCCTTGTGGTTACTCAAGTGGCTAGCAACTCTGGTCATGCAGCTAATCCTTATGACACTTCTCGGTTGAGTATGCCTTACCACTTTCATTTGAGGTTTCAAGATCTCAATTATATATCAGGTTGCACCATCTGAATATGAATGCTAGTGCTATACTTTTTCTTAACAGATTGACCATTTTATTAATCATTTTTCTTATTACATCTAAAAGTACATTTGGTTATACACTCACTTAAAGCCTTTTTTTAAAAACTTTATTATTTCAAAGAGTATTTAAAATATACATAGCATTAAAGTGACTTCCTTTTTTCACTATTTAGTATCGGTGGCTAACTAGCTAGTGCTTTTTAACTTGAGAATCGTTTTAGCGCATCTATCATGTACTTCTGCTTACATATGAACAATCTGTGTCTACCAAAGATTATTTTACTTCTCAGATCTAGGCAGAAAATTATGCCTGGACATAGACATACATAAAATTAAATCCATAGATAAAATCCATATTTTATATTACTCTCCTTATGCCTCTGTGGTACACATCATGCTAGTGTTTGCCTGGCTGCCACACTCCACCCAAGAAGTAGTAGCAATGCAGTGTTACTGAGTACATATAATTTCTAAAGTTGCTTGGTAAAATCTGGCAAGAATGGCACCCCATTGGTGTAAAATACTACTACTGAAAATAATTTGATAGTGGAAAGATAGGAGAAAATGTGGGAAAGTAGTGAACAATTATTTTTAAATAATGGTTCCCTTTCACCCCCACCATTTTTGTATCCGGAGTCTAATTATAACATGGAAGTAGAATAGAAACTCATTCAACTCCAACTGGGAGAACCATTGTGAATCAACAAATTTGGAGAATTAGTACACAAAACACAGAAAAAGATTAACATATCACAAAATATACATTGTTTATTTGACAAGTGTAGTTCAGTTTTAATATTTTTAGTATAATATTCATAGAACCACGTGGAAATACGCAGATGAAGGGCATTATATAAATGCTAAGAATTATTATTTATTCTATAGTATACAGTAACTCCTCACTTAAAGTCATCTGTTAACATTTTTTCGTTATTACGTTACTGATCAATTAGGGAACATGTTCATTTAAAGTTGCGCAATGCTCCCTTATAACGTTGCTTGGCAGCCGCCTGCTTTGTCCACAGCTTGCAGGAAGAGCAACCCGTTGCAGCTAGCTGGTGGGGGCTTGGAACCAGGGTGGACCAGCAGCCCCCTATCAGCTCCCCGCTCCCCTAAGTTCCCTGTGTGGCAGCTGCCCAGCAGGCTATCAATTGCCGGCAGTTCAACTGTCCCTCCCCACACTACCATGTGCTGCTCCTGCCCTCTGCCTTGGAGCTGCTCCCAGGAGCCTCCTGCTTGCTGTGCGGGGAGGGAAGACGGGGGCTAATGTCAGGGTGTCCCCCTCCCCGTACTCCTGCCCCCCACTTACCCCTTCTTCATACAGAGCAGGGTGAATACAGGACAGGGCTCAGGACGGAGAGAGCTTGCTGGCCACAGCTGCTGTCTCAACTTTCTGATATACTTAAAAAGGCAGTTTATTTAGAGTGGGGTCAGCATACTTAAACGGGCAATGCACATCTTTCTCTCTCCCACACACCGGATGTGTGTCTCTGTCTGTCATACTGTCTCCCCTCCCTCCATTCCTGCTGTCTTGTAGAGTGTGAGGCTACATTAACAACAAGGTGTTAACCCTTGAGGGGCTCAGCCGAGTGCTAGTTCATCATCTAGCAGTAAGGCATTCCCTGAGAAATATCGCACCCTCTTCCACCCTCTGACTTCACCACCTCAACCAAGCTTCACAATCATCATCGCTGTGTACAGTATTAAACTGTTTACAACTTATATTCTGTGTGTGCGCGCGTATATATATCTATATAAATAAAATATAGTTTTTTGTCTGGTGAAAAAAATTTCCCTGGAACCTAGCCTCCCCCCCCATTTACATTAATTCTTATGGGGAAGTTGGATTCGCTTAACATCCTTTCGCTTAAAGTCGCATTTTTCAGGAACATAACTACAACGTTAAGCGAGGAGTTACTGTATCATATTCTCTTTAATATAAAAATATGTCGTGACAATTTTAGAAATAAAAATGAAAAAAATTGTATCATCTCAGTGTTTTCATTTTGAACTTAAAAGACATCAATCTAAAATGACTGCAGCCAAAATTATCTTTCTATTCAACTAATCTAACCACATCAACCCCACTTTCCCTTTGAAATCTCTCCACTGAATTAAATTTTGACTTCTTGTCTTTGTCTTCAAGGTCCTGCATAATTCTCCCTCTCACTACTTTTACAACCTTGTTTCCTCATGTTGTCTCCCGCCCCCCAACCCAGCTAATCCAGCAATGACAGCTTTCATGTCCCATTTTGTTTGTTTCTGTTAGTCATCAGTACACCCTACTCCAACACACCTTCTGCATTATTTCAGAATTACAGTACTTCAGTGGTACAGCTATTAACCAGGAAGCTGGAGGTCAAAAGTCTGATTAGAATCTGATCTCAACAATGCAGCATTACATTGAGGTAAACACCTGGTTCAAATGGTGAACTTTACCTGATGACCTTTCCTTCCCTTTTGTTGTCTACTCACTGAGTTTGGTTTAATCCCTGCTGAAGTCAACAGAAAGTCTCCCGTTGAATTCAGTGGGGGCCAATGGATAGTAAATTATAAATTAATTTTAACAAAGCAAACTGCTTTCACCCATTTGAACTGTGCTCTCAGATAACAAACCAAAAGGATTTCATCTCAAATATAAGGTAAGATCACGCATGACACAGAAAAGTCCATGGAAGTAATCCAAAGTGGCACAAAAAATCCACAATGTTCTCTTACAGAGTAGGAGGAGGGTTCTTCAGCACAATTTCTGTAGACGGTTTCTTCCCTACTAAAATCTCTAAGGCTTTTTAAGGGTTGAGCACCGAACAACATTATTAAGGAGGACTCTCCAATTAAAATAATATGATTTCCTTTCACAAAGAAACATGTTTGGGGTCTGTAACACTGGTAGGATTTATAGTTTCAGTAGTTAGATTTTGTAACTCACTTATAAAAATAGCCTTCTAAAATATTAGTACTTAGCACTTACTGTGTATGTTGCTTCTCATCTTCAAAATATTGATAAATATTAACTAAACTGCACAACCCCCTTTTTCCCCATGTGAGGCAGGTATGTATTTTTATCCACTTTTAACAGATGAGATAACTGAGGCACAGATGAACTAAGTATCTTTCCAGAAACCACAGAGGACATTAAGTCAGGGTCCGAATAGGGTTTAGAACTCCAGAGATCGAGGGTCATAATTTTATGCTAATACCACACCTGTAAAAATACTGAATACTGAAATGTCCAGTAACAAAGCTAATTTTCTTCATATTGAATAAAATCCTGCCCTCACCTAACCCATGAGCATTCCCATTAAGTGTCAATAAAATTGAATTTTCTCATAGTCTGTTTTATGTGAAAGTATGGCATTGGAGTGGAAGCATATCTCATTTATCCAATTATCTTTATAATGCTGTATGATCAGAGATATAATACATCACTCAATTAATTTTTAAAACAAGTTCTACTAATTTATACCTTGATACTAGAAGGGGAGGGAAGTACAAAAAATTACTGTAATTGAGTCACAAATATACAGCTGTATAAGTAATGATCCATACACACTATTATTTTGTTGAATCCTAAATTAAAATTAATAAGAAATTAAAAAATGAGAAGTCCAACAAAAATACACAATTATTTTCAGGGAGAATTCCCTCACATCACAGAAGACCTGAATTTTTTTATCCATTGTTCATCACAGATGAGAGCTACAGTTATTCCAACTGTCACAACAAATACTTTCTACAGAGCCTCGCATGATGGGGCCCTGGCTTCTAAGCACTACCATAATACACTATCATACTACAACTAAGTGAAATCAAGGAACATAAACCTGGCTATTGGAATAAATGTGCATTATTAAGCTGACTAGGATCATTACACTCAGAATTCCAGTCTGTTCAGGTGGTAAAATAAGAAAGACTGCTTGTTATACATGCTGGCCAATGAAGCAGAAAAAGAACATACCATACTTGTCTGACACACACACACACACACACACACACACACACACACACACACACACACACACACACACACACACACACACACACACACACACACACACACACACACACACACACACACACACACACACACACACACACACACACACACACACACTATCTACAGACCTCATCCTGCAGTCAATACATTTCTCCGGGACTTGTATAAGAATTTTGCTTGAATAAAGAGTTCTGGATCATGACTGATGTGCACAAGCATAACTTGCAGCAACTTTCTCACTGAATATTAAGACTGAAGCTCACCTGCTGTACGAACTGGCTTTCCAATAAATATTAGTCCAAAACCAAACAAAAGTAAGCTGCATTTTAACATGGTTATTTTTCTCTGAGCAAACACTTCACGTACTAAGATGTTCAGAAACACTGTTTTATTTTGGATGGTGCTCTTACCAGCAGTTTCCCTTAAGTGAAAGAACTAGAAAAACTAGAATCTTTTGTTGTCAAGGCAAACAATAGATAGCATTGAAAAAGTATTTCAGGTATGTTAGCAAACACTCCCAAGGAAGAAGGAAGTAAAATTTCTCACATTGTGCTTTTCAAAAACTGGTTAGACAACTTACAACAAACCCAATATAACATGATTGTAAATGCTGACTGGAGAAAGCCAGCTGACTGACCCCATCATAAGGATGACAAGACAAAACTGATTTATTCTAAAACCCTTTGAGATCAAAGACCAGCAACAATATACTCTCAAATGCTAGACAGGAAAACAAAGCATCATATAAGCTAGGCTACTGAGTTAATATGAACCTGCTTGTCAGGGACTCAGAACCCAGACGGTAAGGTTCGTTGTCTGACTGCAGAGAGAGACAGGAAACACCAGCAAGGTCCAGTGACAAGCTCTTTATCGAGGAGTGCACACAACAATAGAGAGCGGCCCGTCTCCAGAGAGAAACAGCCACGGTTTTAACAACTAGTAGGGTTATATAGACAGTTCCGTCGCGTCATAGTTAAAACAACCCAACCCCCCTTTATTAGTTAGAAAGCTTCTAATATTCATGCATATCTATCTTCTTTGACACTACAAACAATTCGTGATGCCTCAGCAACTTATCAGCTTTATTGTCATGCACCAGAAACTAGGAGAAGGATGGAGTTAAGAACAGATGAAGAACAGAAACAGGGAGTGGAGACTGCAAGACTCCATAGGTCCAAACAAACTGTTCCTAGCACATCTGGTACAAGAATGCGCCTCCCCCCCACCCCCGCCCCTTATCTCGTTCTCTGCAGCTCAAGCATGTCCTCAGGTATCACAGAGAGACAGGAATGGCCCAGCAACTACTGTTAGCCTAACTTTGGCTAAGCTGGTCAAACAACCTGTTCTATACTCTATTTTCTTGGGCCTAACACCCTTCTCTATACCTTTTCCAATGCAAATATATCTTTTTTTTTTTCAAGCTAAGGAGACCAGAACTGCACAAGGTACTCAAGTATCAGAGGGGTAGCCGTGTTAGTCTGAATCTGTAAAAAGCAAGAGGGTTCTGTGGCACCTTTAAGACTAACAGAAGTATTGGGAGCATAAGCTTTCGTGGGTAAGAACCTCACTTCTTCAGATGCAAGCTAAGAGCTCTTAGTAACTTTAGCTCTTTTGTGATTTCAGCTCTTAGTGATTTCAGCTAGTAGTAGGGGAGCCCCAGTGCTGGTGCACTATTGGCCTGAAGTGAATTCAGCTCAGCAGCCTGTAACTAGACTCCAAATGGAATCAAAGTTAGCTCTTGCATCTGAAGAAGTGAGGTTCTTACCCACGAAAGCTTATGCTCCCAATACTTCTCTTAGTCTTAAAGGTGCCACAGGACCCTCTGTTGCTTTTTACAAGGTATTCAAGGTGTATGCAAGAGTCCTTCAAGGTGCCAGGCAGGAGAATCACGCATGGTCACGTCCTCCCTCAGCCAGAGGCTGGGCCTATGCCCAGGGAGGGAGCGCAGCCCCCAGAAGGGGAACATGGGGTTGAGGCCGTCGCTGTTCGAACTATGGGGCTCGGGCTGCACAGTTTCCACCCAACAGCTCTTCTGACCTAGTAACGGGCCCAGGACGCAGCTGCAAGCCACGCGCTTTCTGGGCCGGCAGCTACTTTCCCTCAGGCCGCGTCACACACAACCACCAGCCTCTCACTCCGCCCTGGCCCTAGCGCGCGCTTGCTCAGAAGCTAAGCGCGGAAACGGAAGCGAGGGCTACTGCCGCTGTGGGCACGCGCGTCACCAAACAGATGGGGGGGGGGGGGGGAGACAATGCCCCTGCGCCTGCAGGCTGGACGCCTGAGACGCGCTGGGGATGGGGAAGAACGGGAAGGCGGCGAGCCAATCAGCGGCGCGTTAAGAATGCCCCGTGACCGTTGGGAAGGCGGACGTTCCGCCCGCAACGGTGTCCGGTGGGGAGCATGTTCTCTGTAGAAATCAGTTCTGCCGGGTTATTTCTGGCCGGCGCGGCGCGGCAGGGGACGGTTGGCAGCGAGCGGGACGATTGCGATGGCGAGCGGTAGCCTGGCGGGCGCTGTGGCAACCGAGGATGGCATCCGCAGCGCCAATGGCCCCCTCCGCCGCCCCCGCATCGCAGCCGGCTGCTCGTGGGACTGCGTGTCCCCCTCGTCTCCCGGGGGCCTGGCGGACACCCTGCGTCTCCTTCCCGAGGGAGCCAGTGAGGGCGAGACGCTGGCGCCGCCCGAGTGCGGGTAAGGGATGCCCGGGAACGCAGACACGTTCACGCTTGCGGGGAAGTGGAGGCTGGATCCCGATCCCGGGCGGGGTGCGGATCTGATCCTCTGCTGCCCCATGGAGTCCCGAGACCCCCTAATACCCTCGCCTTGGGGTGCGATGGGCTCAGCCCGGGGCCCTGGCTACAGCGCTGTTCTCCTGAGTGCCAGGCGCTGTACTGAGCCCGGAATAGATGCCCATAGTCGCAGTGAGTCTTCACACAGGTTCACCGTGTCTGGGCAGGTGTGTTTCTCCCCCTGGGGAGATTACAACTTTTAATGGAAAGAGAAGTAACTAGACCTGATTACATGCTTATCGGAGCAAGTCCTGTGAGAACTAGAGCATCCGGGGAACTGATTAGTGTATTTCAAGGTAGGGATCTCCCTGTGTGTAACTAAAAATATTGATAGCACACACGTTCTTCCCGCCCTCCCCCACCCCCGACATTTAAAACAGTATTTGGGAGCAAAACTTCCTTCATATGTGGCAGAGCCATTAATTTTCATTGCAGACTGAATCCACAGCAAGTTTGAAATTTGTAAAATGTGATATAAATATTCTCCCGCCCCACACACACAACCTGTAATTGTAGTGTTTGTTCTTTGTTGTAAATACTGCAGTTACAAAAATATAGATTATGTATCTGTTCTCTTAAAAACTGAATGACTTTAAATGAAGAGTTCTTGTTTTATGTTTTATAAACTATAGTGTTACCTGGAAAGCATAGGTTAAATAAAATGTTGTTAAGTTGCTTAAACAGAATGTTTCTTATATTTCTAGTGAGAACTCTGTGGTTTTGGAGAGACCCTTAAATGATGAAAAGGAAACTCCCTGCTTACTGTACCTGCAGTGTGATCCTCATGGATCTGAGGAAATAGTCTATGTTGGAATTTTAAGTGAGGCAAGAAACATGGAAGTATATGTAGGAGAAGAGTATTGTGGAACTGGTAGGGGACAGACTGTCTGCACCATCCAGAATGATAGGTAAGTGTCTTCATTATGTAGGCTCAGTTTAGTATTTGCTTATTAAATCCAATTGAAAAGGAAACTGGCTTTTTTAGGGGGGCTGGTGATGTATTATATTGCTTTTAGACTGTTGGCTTAAATGTAGCCCAGGTGTCCTAGTGAACAAAATGTGTTGCCATCTACTGGTTGTTTCGTCTCAATTGAGTTTTTAGTGGTCAGATATCCACCAACACAATTTGTGCTGCCTTGACAGTCTCAGCAGAGACCAAGGAATGAATGGGCATAGAAACTGCACTTCTCACCCTTCAAGGTAGGCCTTCCATGTCATTGTTGACGCACATTAGTGGTTTACACTGCCAATGTGTTGTCTGTGTCAAACAGATGGTTAAGGCTGTCAGCTACCATTTTCAGTGAGCTAAAGTATTTAATTCAGTAGTAATCTCTAAAAGCCATTTAGGATCACTTTAAATTCTCTTTATATATGGCTCCAAAGAGAGGAATGAAAATATATTTCAGTATTGGTTCTGCTTGTATACGCTGCAAGATTTTGCCTATGGAGTTTTTTTTTTTTTTGAGGGGGGGGGAAGAGAGGATAAAAGGAGGTAGACTTTAATTACAGTACATCAACATTTGGCCAGATACGTTGCTTAACTTGCTAATTTAAGAACCAACCAATCAGTCAAGCCAAAACGAGAAGAAAATTTTGTGGATACCATGCGTGAAAAAAACAGGAACTATATGTGTACTTGTGTGTATGTATGCCGTATGATTAAATCCAAACTGAATTTCAGTGGTAAAACCAAAATATTCTATTAAAAGATGACCCACTCTGCTCTTTTCTCATTATCATCTGAATATAATAGCTGATATTTTTGTCCTCTTGTAGAAAGCATTTCTGTAGCATTTACCATATAGAGACTTCACAGCTCTCATTTATTTTATTTTTCTAACAGAAATGACAAGGTTACCTTATACAAAAAATATCTTAAATTGGAGTACTCAACAACCTCTTGTAGAATTAAGGTAGGAAGTTCCACAAAATTATGTTTTAAATTGTCATTTTTTGCCTTACTATCTGTTACTCAGATGATGATAGTTAGGTTTATATCAACCTGAGATGTGGTTTGGGTATTCTCTTTAAAAATGTAGGTGGATTTTGATACCAGGGTTCTCATGTCAAATCTACACCACAAATGTCTTAAAATGTCATTATTAAAGTGTGTGAGAGAGAGAGGAATGCCCTTAAACAAATAATTTTGTAAAATAGACATATTCTAGCTGTTTAACAGTTTGTGCACAATGGGAATTTTAGGTGTTGATCCTACAAACATGCACATTTGTAATTTTACATATGTGAGTAATCTTATTGTAGTCAATGGGACTACTCGCATGCATAAAGTTTAAACATAGGCTCTTATCATGCCAACACTTAAGCACAACTGATCTTCACTCATATTCTATTTCAATATGAGCACTATTCAGAATAATAGTACTAGGAAGTCTATTAAACAGGTCTCAATTTTCCACTAAAATGACCTTTTAATTTCCAAAGTAGTACTTTGTTCTAAAATCTTATTATTTTTCTTTGTTTTTTCAATAGCTGCTCTCCATTGGTGAAAGACAGAGAGTACTCATAACTAAAATTGTAGTACAAGTAAAATCAGTTTCTGCAAAATCTGCCTCAGATCTTCCTTCACTAGGATCAAGCGTAGATCTAGACAGAGTTCAAACTATGGTGGAATCCATAGGGTCAAAGTTATCTCCAGGTGCTCAGCAACTCATGAATATGGTTCGACTTCAGCAGAAGGCAAGTTACCACACTTTATTTATTTAAATTTATAAAAAGGCATAATCCAGGACTTTGTGTTTTGTGTCTGTGTTACACGCATATTCCAAACTCATTTGATTAAAGACCTCTCCAAAGAAACTTCTTACTATTTCAAACCTTATTTAGCCACCACCACTGTAACAAGCCTGGGAACATAAATGAGCCTTGCAATGTGCGCTGAAGGTCACTAAAGCCAAGCTGACTGAATTCCAGAGTTGAAGACTCCCCACTAAAAACACTATGCCACGAAACCTTCCTCCCCTCTCCATTTAAACCAAAGGGGCTGTTAGGTTGAGATCTGTAGCTACAGGTAGCTCCTTTTTAAACTGTAGTATTATAGCAACAGTTTGCCCATTTCAGGTTTTGTAGGACAAAACTTACACCTTTCATTTCAACTCAAAATTAGGTGCTAGTCAGTGCGTATCATTGAGTATGTGAAGTGTAATGTGTTTCCTGCAGGAAATAACGTTTAATATCTGTGCAGCCACATTCTACTCCAACTTAAATATTAATTATTTTTAAGGATCAGCCACTTGTAGCAGTAATCCAGCCTTAAACTAACCAAATATGGGTGACGCTGAGATTTGCACCCAAAAGGAAAAGGTCACAACTTCCTTGCTAAAATCAAATGATAAAAAGTGATCTTGGAACTTGAGATGGCAGACTATTACTATACATTTAATAGTTTAGGATAGATATTGTTTGTTACAACTGAGCTGTCGCTACTTTGAGAATTGTGTGGGGTGTGTATGGTGGGGTTTTTTGTTTGTTTTTAAAAAACGCTTGTATCTTCATTACAATAAAATTTGTTTCCGCCAAATAAAAGGGGTAGTACTTGTAGTATAACTATATTGGATTTAGGCCGCAATCCTGCAAAGAGAAGCATATGTACAGACCCCTGCACCCACCCACATGGAGTAATTTTTAGTATTGGAGCCCTCATTTAATCAGCTCCTGCTTCAATAATTGAAGTTCAGTGTAAAAAAATTTGTAGCTATTCTAAACCTTCATCTTGCAAATGTTAATCACTTTCACATTATTTCTTTACTGGGAAAGTTTCTTTATTTTCCATAAATATCAGTAGATAATTTTCTTTATAATAACAGGTTTCAGAGTAGCAGCCGTGTTAGTCTGTATCCGCAAAAAGAACAGGAGTACATAGCCCACGAAAGCTTATGCTCTAATAAATTTGTTAGTCTCTAAGGTGCCACAAGTACTCCTGTTCTTTTTTCTTTATAATAAACTTTCATATCACATTCATTGAGTAAACTTTACACTGGTGAGAATGGAATGAATGCTATAGTTCTCTAAAATGCTACAGAACGCTTCCTTTTGGGGGGCGGGGGGAGAAGAGGCACATCTATTACTTCTGTAAATTTATATTCATAATAACACATTAAATATGTACATTTTCTTATTTCCATTAGAACAGTTTTCCTCTTGGAGACAAACTTCAATGTATCTTTGGAAAAAAGGAATCTGTCTTTGGAGACCAGCATACAATTGATGGATTGCACAATGCAGCTGCTTTTAGAGGATTAAACCAATCATCCAATGCACCCTTTCCTTTTAAAAGTTGTTTGACAACTGAAACAGTTCTTGAAGATTTAAAAACACATACTGACGTGAACACACGGATACCTGGTAGAGAGAATATTCCTGATCTTGAAAGACTTAAAACTATGCAACAAAGCACTCCTCTTCCTGGAAATGATTTTAAAGTTACGTTGTCATCGTTAATGCAAGAGCAAACAAGTGCAAACTCAAATATGCCCAGTTCTGGGTTGCTGCTTCCTTTTCTTCAAAGCGTATGTAGTCAAGTAAATCATCTTCAGCTAGATGATGGCAATAAGCATTTTGCGAAGAGTACAATAGCTAAAGGGGAAGGCATTCAAACTGTTGGGTAAGTTAGGCTTGATACACTTATCCAACTTGTCCTAGCCTGTGGGCAATAGTGTATTTAAAAAATAAAATAAAAAATTCTGCCATGACAGTACTCCAAGGCCACACACCACAAAGCCCCGCCATTGCAATTTAAAGGAATAAAACAGTTGTGAACTCCTATTTAATGAACATTAAATGAACATCAGCATTTTGAAATGTATTTGAATATTTTTCATTATTATCTTCATAATCCTGGCTTCTTTCCAGGGGCCGATCCTAGTGTACCTTTTTCTGCATTATTCTAGGTGTCTTTCTTTTCTTCCCCTTTATCACAGTTTACTTATCTTTAACTTATCCCATCAATCTCTCCTACCTTTTCTCTCCCATGTTACCAGATTCATAGCTTTAGACTATTATGTAAGATGGTGGAAAGGAAAAGGAGTGCTTTATAGTTGGCAGTACTCTGGTGAGAATTCAGACATCTCCAGCTATCAGGAAAGGGGGAAGTGCTGGTGTTCCTTATCTGGGCATTCTACTTGAACTGTGCTTGGTGGCTCCATTTTTTTCATTTATGAGCCTCTGCTTAGTAGATGTGATAAATGTGTGAAGCCTTGTTCCAAAATCTTCTATGGCTGCTAAGTGGCAAAAGGTGCATTCTCTTTCTGTTTCTCCCAGAACTTGTATGAGTGGGATGTCTCTACTACACTACCCTCTTTCCTGGTCTTCATTTTTTTTGGGTCTTCCCACCTAGTGAAAAGCTCCAGTGTCTGCCCGTGCTAAAGCTCATATCTTTCCCAAGTATCAGCAGACTGAAGAAGATCAGTTTATTGATACTACTGCCCACTGGGTTCTGAATAGCAGCAATGAAAAATGACAGAACTCTAGTTAACTTTCCCTCTATTGCAGCTTGACAGAAACACGGGCATTGCATTGGTTACATGTGGGAAGTGATTTAGCAAGGGTTCCCCTCCCCCAACCGCCTGGTTTGGGTATGGTGAATATCCTGGAAAGTTTGAGTACAAACAGTTAATTTTTGAGACATTTAAAAAGGGGGAGGGAGGGAAAATATAGCTCTTGCATTTAAATATGTACAAAAAGTCGTGTTTGGTTTTTTTAAACACAATCAACCCTAAATGGCAGAAAAAGTTGAAACTTGGAACTGGCTGGTCCTAATTGATGAATACGCTGTCACTGTAAGTGGAAGCCAATTTTATTTTTTTCCAAACTTTTTTTCCCCTAAGATTTCATACTCCCATACATACTATGATAAATAATGTAAATCTATCATATGGATATGATGTGTGGCTTTTGTGCTACTATTTTACTGAGAATTCCCTAACTTTGTTTCTCACTACGCAGGTATGGAAGCATAAAATGAAATTTGTACAGATTAGTGTGCTAATCTTTTCTTAAACAAAAAATTACCATTTTCAGTATTGGGGTAAGATTACATTAAACACAGATTAACATAGTATCTTAACTCTTACACACTTACAAAAAGTATTTTGGTTGGTTAGTTGTACAGTTAAATGTACACACTAATGTAAAATAGGGCAAATCTTGCCCTTATGATATACACCTGACTAATGTATGTTGCACAGTGTGTGTTTGGACAAAATTAGGCCTTCTGTGTAGTAAAGGTGTAAGTATTTATTTATTATTTTGACTTTAACATTAAGAGTACCTCCTACTGAGTGCATATTCTAAGAAACCCAGTAATACTTCAAAACTTCAGTGCCCTTCCTTGAGGCACTGGGATCTCTATGTCAGTTAGCCAGCATGCTCACTGACTCCATATTAAAAATAGGAATGACTAATTATTTACATTTCTTGCAGAATGGAACAGCAGCCTATTTGCTCCTACTTGGAAAAGGTCATATCCAAAAATATGGAACTGATGGAGAAAAAACTAATGGACTATATTGATCTAAGTATGCAGAAACTTCAGGAACATATAGATACTAAAGTTGTTCTGTTAATGGACATGGTTCAAAACTCCAGATCGAACAAAATGTCACAAGAACAATATGACTCTGGAGTAGGACTCTCAAATGGAGAGAGATAGACAATATTTGAAAGAGACAGGACCCCAATATAAATACTTTCCAGGGGCAAGTATTTATTTTGATGTCTTTACAAAGCTTAATATTTATTAAACTAATTCTAAGCCCCCCAAGTTGTTTGTTACATTTGTTACTGTAATTCTGCCCAGTATTGTACACTAAATGTTAGTGTTATAAAACATCTGTCATCTTTAAGAATATCAATATTTTTCATAAGTGTAAGAATTTTGTATGTATTTTTGTGGTTTATTTAGTTAAAAATATTTCTAAAAAGCCACTTGAAATACATGTTCTCAATCTACTTGAACTATGAAATATGTGCTATAAATAAAGTGAGTTGTAACTTTTGTATTTATATTGGCTTAATTGTTTTCTGTTTTATTGGCAACCCACTTCTAGAAGATTAAAAAACAGAATTCAGTTTCTGTTTAGTTTTAGTTTATTTTAGTTCTTTGGTTAAAGGTTAAAAAGATAGGGTACCTTTTACTTCTAATGAACCAGTTCAGAATCATTATCTGATACACCTGAAGCTGAACTGAAGCACAGTACAGAAAGTGGATGGACGATTATCAATGACTTAAATGACAGACCTTCTCTATTGATGCTCATTTCAAAACAAGCACACAACTGCTTGGATGGATTTAGTGTAGCGTATTGGTCAGAACCTCAGCCCACAGCAGTAGCAGAAACTGCCCTAAAGGAGCAGGTAAGGGGGCCCCCTTTTATATAGGGAGTATGATGGGACAGGATATCTGCATTATGGTAATCCTGAACCAGAGGAATGACCCTATAGTATTATGGTTGCTCCAGGATCAGGGAGGTAGAAAGGTGGCTTAGAGTCCTCTTTCATCAGTGTCTACTGCATTGGCAGAGACTACAGATGTTCTACACGCATCCGGCTTGACAGAGATAAAGGCAATATCTTCCTTTGAGAAGCAGACAATCCTCTCTCTGTGAAGAAATATAGAGATATGTATTTGTTTTTTAATTATGGGCATTTTTACTTATAAAATAAAATTCCAGACTCATGAACCACAAGCAGCTATATTTCAGAAGGACAGAGATAGCTACACATCTGAAGTTTCCGCCTAAACTTTATATTAATTTTACTCTAACTTGTTAATCTTCATTCCCATCTATCTGAGAATACGTAGGACAAAACTGGTTTCCAAATTTAATTTCCAAGCGTAATTTAATGTATTCTATTCAAATATCTAAAATGTTTAACCCAAAATGTACAAATTCTAAAATAAATACTAAAGAAAATTAAGAGTCTGCGTGGGCAGTGGCTAGTAAGTAGTTGCCCCCATTGCCTGTTCTGTATCCACCCTATCCTACATTCTCTCTCCTCCCCCACCCATCCATACCACCATCTCTTCCTCTTCCTTCCCTACTTCCTCACACAAAGAAACTGATGAGCCTTGCAGTATGCCTTTAAGGTCATCAGATCCAGATACTGTAGAGGATCAAAGGAGGATGTGAGTTCTACAGTTGAGGTTGCTTCACTGAGAAGACCCTGCCAGCAGCCCCTCTTCCTACTTAAACCAGGGAACCACCAGCTCAAGCGCCTCAGGATATTGCCGTTCCTAGAGTATCACAAGGCTAGAGAAGGCCTTTGAGGGAGAAAGGACCCAAATGATTTTAGGCTATGTAGGTCAAATCTAAATACTTCACTATACGTAGAAGGCAGCAGTTGCAAAGCACAGGTTTAATTTTTCTTGTTGTTGTGAGAAAGCTCTTTAAGTGGGCAGCTGTATTCAATTTGAATTTCTAAGTGATCTTAATAGCCCCATGAAAAAATTATTTAAATACTACATTTGAAATATTCTTTCTGAAATTGCATTGTTTCAGGACAGCAAGAGTTATTTACTTCTTTAAAATAAGTAACAGATCTGAAAAATTTTGTTCAGAAAATATCCAATTTAATTGTAAAAAGAACAGGAGTACTTGTGGCACCTTAGAGACTAACAAATTTATTAGAGCATAAGCTTTCGTGGGCTACAACCCACTTCTTCGGATGCATATAGAGTGAAACATATATTGAGGAGAAATATATACACACATACAGAGAGCATGAACAGGTGGGAGTTGTCTTACCAACTCTGACAGGCCAATTAAGTAAGAGAAAAAAACTTTTGAAGTGATAATCAAGGTAGCTCAGTACAGACAGTTTGATAAGAAGCAAGTGTGAGAATACTTACAAGGGGAGATAGATTCAATCCACGAAAGCTTATGCTCTAATAAATTTGTTAGTCTCTAAGGTGCCACAAGTACTCCTGTTCTTCTTTTTGTGTAATGGCTCAGCCATTCCCAGTCCTTATTTAATCCTGAGTTGATTGTGTCTAGTTTGCATATCAATTCCAGCTCAGCAGTCTCTCGTTGGAGTCTGTTTTTGAAGTTTTTCTGTTTTAAGATAGCCACCCGCAGATCTGTCATAGAATGACCAGACAGGTTAAAGTGTTCTCCCACTGGTTTTTGAGTATTATGATTCCTGATGTCAGATTTGTGTCCATTAATTCTTTTGCGTAGAGACTGTCCGGTTTGGCCAATGTACATGGCAGAGGGGCATTGCTGGCACATGATGGCATATATCACATTGGTAGATGTGCAGGTGAACGAGCCCCTGATGGTATGGCTGATGTGATTAGGCCCTATGATGATGTCACTTGAATAGATATGTGGACAGAGTTGACATCGGGCTTTGTTACAAGGATAGGTTCCTGGGTCAGTGTTTTTGTTCAGTGATGTGTGGTTACTGGTGAGTATTTGCTTTAGGTTGGGGGGTTGTCTGTAAGCGAGGACAGCTCTGTCTCCCAAGATCTGTGAGAGTAAAGGATCATCTTTCAGGATAGGTTGTAGATCTCTGATGATGCGCTGGAGAGGTTTTAGTTGGGGGCTGAAGGTGACAGCTAGTGGTGTTCTGTTATTTTCTTTGTTGGCCCTGTCTTGTAGGAGGCGACTTCTGGGTACTCGTCTGGCTCTGTCAATCTGTTTTTTCACTTCAGCAGGTGGGTATTGTAGTTTTAAGAATGCTTGATAGAGATCTTGTAGGTGCTTGTCTCTATTTGAGGGATTAGAGCAAATGCGGTTATATCTTAGAGCTTGGCTGTAGACAATGGACCGTGTGGTGTGTCCTGGATGGAAGCTGGAGGCATGTAGGTAAGTGTAGCGGTCAGTAGGTTTCCGGTATAGGGTGGTATTTATGTGACCATCGCTTATTAGTACAGTAGTGTCCAGGAAATGGACCGCTTGTGTGGATTGATCTAGGCTGAGGTTGATGGTGGGATGGAAATTATTGAAATCATGGTGGAATTCCTCAAGGGCTTCTTTTCCATGGGTCCAGATGATGATGTCATCAATGTAGCGCAAGTAGAGTAGGGGTGTTAGGGGACGAGAGCTAAGGAAGCGTTGTTCTAAGTCAGCCATAAAAATGTTGGCATACTGTGGGGCCATGCGGGTACCCATAGCAGTGCCGCTGACTTGAAGGTATGTATTGTCCCCAAATGTGAAATAGTTGTGGGTGAGGACAAAGTCACAGAGTTCAGCCACCAGGTTAGCTGTGACATTATCGGGGATACTGTTCCTGATAGCTTGTAGTCCATCTTTGTGTGGAATGTTGGTGTAGAGGGCTTCTACGTCCATAGTGGCCAGGATGGTGTTTTCTGGAAGATCACCGATGGATTGTAGTTTCTTCAGCAAGTCAGTGGTGTCTCAAAGATAGCTACGAGTGCTGGTAGCGTAGGGTCTGAGGAGAGAGTCTACATAACCAGACAAGCCTGATGTTAGGGTGCCAATACCTGAGATGATGGGGCGTCCAGGATTTTCAGGTTTATGGATCTTGGGTAGCAAATATACAATTTAATTGTGTTTCTATCTACATTACACTATTGTAGAAAAGATGACAGGTACTTTGGCAATAGCTCTGCAGTTTCTGATTGCTGCTTGGCGATTGATATAATATTTCAGAACCAGAGCTGCTACAATAACATTTGTAGCCAGAACCACAAATGAAAGGATATATAAGCAGTAGAGCTGCAGATTCAAGGTTCCTTGCACTTGAGCGAAAGACTCTATATAGAAAAAAAAAATAGTTGGTCAGTGGAATCATTACCCAATCCTTAATGGAAATTTATCTTCCATCAGATATTTTGATTCCTCAAGGATGATTTGGAATAGAATGCAAATTCTGAACCCACATCACCAATGAGTTTTTACATTTTTAAAAAAACATAACCAACACAGTGACAGAGAGCTTCATTAACTGTCTATATTTTTCATCCTTTGAGCAACATTACTTAACAGCATTAAACTACTGAGCTATTCAGATGGGAGACAGAACCCATTATATTCATACTGAAGGTCAAGACAATGCCCAGCATGAATTGATGGATCCAACTCCCTTTTGTGTTAGCAAAATTTGAAAAAGTGTTATGCAAAATCCAGTGAATTTTCAGAATAGCAGATTGGACAAACTTTCCCAGGCTGACTTGCTGAGAAGTAACTTGTCTAGTTTACAGCATCCACTGATAGAAGAGTTGAAAATGTCTCACCAAGTGTGTGGATATGGGGCAGGTGTCCTAGTCTAATATTCTTCTGACATCACTTATTTCTCTATCCCCAGGCTTTTTTAAAAACAATCTATTTAAAGTTTCTTGTCCTTGAAATGTGTCGTATTTACCCAATAAAGAATTGTTCACAGTACAATATAGAATACATGCTGTAATTTGCAGTATTCATACCTTCACATTCATATATAATCAATACCTGTACCATTTCTAAGGCATATTTCTGTTTTGTTTTTTAAAGGGGGAATTTTTAGCAAGTTACATTTGAAAAAGTAAAGAATAAATTCTGGCTTACAGAATGGTTAGACTAATATGGAAGACATTTTCAGAGTCAGCATGCTTTGAAAGCGTGAGTCCATTGTTCGGGAATCAGGAACTCCAGGGTTTTAATTCCCATTCTGCTACTGATTTGCTGCATAGTCTTGGCTAAATTGCTTAATTTCTTTGCCTTAGTTTTGGGGATGAGACTACTAACTTTAGAAGGACATTGTGAACAATAATTAGATAATGTTTATCCAGTGCTTTGAATATCTATTTTCTTTGGGACTGGGATAGCTTCATTCTATGCATGTTGACAATTAGTTGCACATGGGGCCAATCTTGCACCCATTGAAATAAAACGGGAGCAGGATTGAGCACATTGTAAGTACCACTAGGGGAAAAAAATAACATCTATAATATAAAGCACTATTATTTAAATTAATTGGATAACATGGCTAATGATTAACATGCCTTAAATATGAGATTGAGCTCTAGACGTTTTAAAGCATATAGCATTTTTTAAACTTAAATTTCTAAAATGAAGTTTCATGCTCAAATAAAGCTAAAGTCTACAATATAGCATCGGCTAGTGTTATGTAAGCTTCTTGCGCTCTTTAATATGATCTACATTAGCTTCTCAGTACTGGACCTGGATCTTTGGTGAACACCACACAGGTAATCTTGTCAAACTGTTTGGTAATTTTATAAGATAGATAAATGTTAATAAGATACAACATCAGAATAATCCAACTCATTTAGCCTGTGAGCTAATTCAGTTTTTAACCTAAACGGTAATTTTTTTCCTGTTTATTGCATGGTTTTCCCCCCCAAGTTTCTGTCCTTTCCCCAGTTAATTTTGTTTGTATAGGTGTCAGGTTTAGGAGGGCTTAACCTAGCTTTGTTTTAGTTATTTGTGGTTCTGCATATTAAAAGCTTTCCCATAAAAATGAATTAAAAAAAATACAACTGAAATATTAACTCTTGTTTTGTAAAGAAGATTATAACAAAGATGATAGCTGAAATGTGTTTTTTTTTTTTTAAATTATGCTACTTTAGTAATGTTGAGCTACATACACATTTTGTTAAAGAAACTGTCAAGATAGTCATGATTTGAAACTGTTAAATCCTTATTTGGGTATTTAACTTACTGATAGTTGTTTAGGGCCTGATTCAATGCCCACCTTTACTTTGTGTGCATTCAGCCAGAAGACCATTCAATCTTTCAAATAATCTGCAAAAGTGAGAAAAACTCTTTATCTGAATCCTTGAGACCCTGATTCTATTCCCACTCCAGTTTTGCATTAGCGTAATAGTATTGTCTTCAGTGGAATTCCTTCTGATTTACACCATCATATATGAGAGCTGCATGAGGTCTTTAGTTTACATACTGCTCTTACATGACTGATCAACAGAACAGCAATCCCTTTTTGGACGGATGCATTCCTATCACAGCATCAGCTTTCCATTTGTATGAAGAAATCTCTCTTCTGTGCCTAGAAACACAACCTTGAGTACAGTCAGAATTAACATCACCATTGTCACAAATTAAAACTTTACCCTGGAGGTAAACTAAACTTGGTGTTGCAGGAACTTGAAGGTATTAAATTTGAATCCCCAGGAACTTCTGAGTTCCAATTTTCAGCTCTGACACGGATTCTCGTAAGTTGCCTTGGGCAAGTCATTTAACCTCCTTGTCCCCGGTTCCCAGACTGTGAAATGGGGCTAATGTATCAGGAGTATTGCAATGATCTAGTTAATGTTTGTAAAGTGTTTGAGGATGAAATAGTCATTAAAACTGATTCAAGGATGACTATTGAAACTGTTGCTGAAAAGCAATAGTGTACAAATAAAACCTTTGAAAGTAGATAAGTTCAAATGTCAGGCTCAGACTTCTGATGGAGCCCCCTTTGCATCCTCCTCTGTAGCTTCTTCCGTGTGTCCCTATATGTCTGAAACTCTGGCCTGACCTGATACAGCATGCCTCAGTCCTCTCCCTCCTTCATGTCCATTCTTAATATGCACTTGTTTCATGGGGCTCATACACCCTGAAGAGAAAAGTTAATAAAATAAATGAATGCATAGAAATAGAACTATGGCTAAGGAGAACATCCATGGCTTCAACAGAATTATTTGACTTTTAAGGGCTGTGATGGGATTCCCTCACTGCTCGTGGCGCATCCTGGGGTTTAGCTGTGCCAGGTGCTGCACTCTCCTCAGCAGTAGGGTTGCCAACCCTCCCGGTTTCACTGGGAGTCTCCCAGATTTTAGGTGTTGAAAGTCCGGTGGCGCAGCAGGGCTAAGGCAGGGTCCCTGCCTGCCCTGGTCCTGTGCCACTCCCGGAAGCAGCTGGCACATCCCTGTGTGGCCCCTGGAGGACGGGGGAGGCCAGGCGGTTCAGGCCGGGAACTGCGGCCAATGGGAGCTGTGGGGGTGGTGTTTGCAGGCACGAGCAGCACACAGAGCCCTGTGCTCCGCTTCCCCTCAGGGGCCGAAGGGACATGACAGCCATTCTGGGAACGGCACGGGGCCAGAGCAGCAGGGAGCCCCAATCCCCTGTCCCAGCCCTGAGCCCCCTCCAGCACCCACACTCCCTCCCAGAGCTTGCACCCATGCCCCTGCCTGCACCCCAACCCCCTGCCTCAGGCACAGCCCAGAGCCCCCTCCCACACTCCAAACCCCTCAGCCTCACCCCCAAACCCACACCCCTTCCACACCCCAGCAAGTGAGTGAGGGTGGTGGGGAGCAGGCGACGGGGGGGGGGCTCGGGGAAAGGGCAGGGCAAGGGTGCTTGGGTTTGTGTGATTAGACAGTTGGCAACCCTACTTAGCAGTGTCTCTACCAGTCTTGTTCTCTCAGTCTGCATCTTGCTCGCTCTCAGAGTGGCAGCTTCTGGTTCATGACTTGGCCCGCTGGCCAGATCGCTAAGTTCTTCCCCTTTAAAAGAAATTGCAATCCTTTCAGACTAGGGCCAGGTCTACACTACCCCCCTAATTCGAACTAAGGTATGCAACTTCAGCTACGTGAATAACGTAGCTGAAGTTCGAAGTACCTTAGTTCGAACTTACCTTGGTCCACACTCGGCAGGCAGGCTCCCCCGTCGACTCCGCGGTACTCCTCTCGCCGAGCTGGAGTACCGCAGTCGACGGCGAGCACTTCCGGGTTCGACTTATCGCGTCCAGACTAGACGCGATAAGTCGAACCCAGAAGTTCGATTGCCAGCCGCCGAACTAGCGGGTAAGTGTAGCCAAGGCCTAGCTGTCTGGCTGACGTCTCTAACACCTTGTGCCACTACCCAGTGGGTGGTTGGGGAACCCAGGTCCACCATCTACAATGGGTTACAGCCCAGGGACCCTATAACGTGCAGCCAAGACCTGTACTCTCCTAGCCCTTGCTGCTGTTTTCCGAGGCTTCTTCCTACGTAACCATCTCCCCTCCCTCTTTGGGTTTACCAGCCCACTTTCCCTCCTCTCAGGGTGTGACTGCAAACTCCTTCCCTGCAGCTGCTCACCCTTCCTGGGCTTTATGTAGGCCACTCTGTTCCTGTCCAGCTGAACCCGCTTCTAATTAGTGGCCTCCTTGTAGCCTACAAGTCTCCCCTACTTGCTGCTTAATTGGTTAATTAGGCCAGCCTGGCCTAATTTACCCTCTCAGCGCCAGTGTGGGGAATACACCCCATCACATGGGCTATAAACCCTTTTGGTTCACAACATATGCTAACCACTAAGGGTACATCTACACAGGGCACAACAGCCCCACAGCAGCAAGTCTCAGAGTCTGAGTCCTCGGCTCATGGGGCTCACGCTACAGTGCTAATAATGGTTTCACAGACAGGCTTAGGCTCTGAACACCACCCCTTTCCCTCGGCGTCAGAGCTCGAGTTCAAGCCTGAGCCATAATGTCTAGACAGCTATTTTTAGTGACATAGTGTGAGCTCCATGAGCCTGAGTCTGTTGACCCAGGCTCTGAGACTTGCTGCTGTGGGATGCTGCTCGCTGTGTAGAAGCATCCTAATTTGTCAGGGGCTAGGAAGAAACTTTTTCTGTGGGCAAGTTATTTCCTAATTATTTCCACCTTCTGAAGCATCTGAAACTGGCTACTGTCAGAGACAGAATACTGGACTAGCTGGACCACTGGTCTGAGCTTTCTATACATACATCATAACATGGCAGATAGTACCATGGCAGATAGTACCATCATCCTGATCTCCATCACCCGAGCCTGCTGAAGTGTCTCTTGCAGGTGCTCCATGAGAGCTGAGATATGCAGCGGAGGGACAGGGTAGAGGCTGGAAAGGGCAGGGCTATACATGCTTTTGTGACATTGACCTCCCCAACCAAATCTTCCAGGATGCCCCAGCAATAGGTTAGGCTGCTTCTGCTTCCAACATGTAGATTTCTATACCTGGAAGAGGGAGGAAGAGGTGGTTTGGTAGCAGCAGCAGCTTCCAGGGAACCTGTGGAAGCACAACTCTATCTGAGGTGTGTTGCAAGGATACAGAGGAGCTTTGGAGGCAGTAGAGGAGAACAGGGCCTCCACAGAGGTAGTTCTGTCCACCAGGCTCCTGGTGCTCTAGTAATTTTGGAGGTGAATCCCCTTCTACTCCCAAAGGTGGAAGGGAGGAGAAACAACCCCAGTCTTGCCAGGCCTTAGGTGAGAAAGCAAATGCAATTCTAGGAGTTTCTATTCCCTTAAGTATGCCTATTTCTCATGGGGGGGTGATGTAATTAGTTTATGACTAATCTCTTCCACTCCAGTATAGTATTATATTCTATAACTACTCATAAGGATTCATGGATTGAACCTGCCATTTGCATTCTCAATATTGCCTACTGAGAAGCAGAAAGTTGATGTTACAAACCCTTCAGTGCTTATGATCCTGCTAGTGCCACAGACGTGTTCTTACCTTAATCCTCGCTTAGACCAAGGAAGCCAGGTGTGTTGGTATTCAAGAGAGAAGGAGGGGATAGTAATGTGGACTTTTCTGAGTACAAAGCGCATTACACAACTGTGTATACATAAGAGGCGCTCTTGGAAACTCATCATTCAAGTCACACTACAATACAGTATAATGGAGAAAATCTTTTCCTTTATTAAAAATAATATAACATACAAAATATTAATCCCACTGCATTTGACTTTTCATAGTGTGACAGGGTCAGGCCAGATTGCTACAGAAGAGTGATCGAAGGCAGATATATTAGTCCCAGATTAAGTAGATCCCTTTTCCCTGGGTAAGGTAACAGGGGCAGTTCCAGAACAAACAGGAACTTGCTGGAACCAGTCTCCATGATATTCTTATCGATAAACTAGGCAAATACAACTTAGATGGGGCTAATATAAGGTGGGTGCATAACTGGCTGGATAACCGTACTCAGAGAGTTGTTATTAATGGTTCCCAATCCTGCTGGAAAGGCATAACAAGTGGGGTTCCACAGGGGTCTGTTTTGGGATCGGCTCTGTTCAATATCTTCATTAACGACTTAGATATTGGCATAGAAAGTACGCTTATTAAGTTTGCAGATGATACCAAACTGGGAGGGATTGCAACTGCTTTGGAGGACAAGGTCATCATTCAAAATGATCTGGACAAATTGGAGAAATGGTCTGAGGTAAACAGGATGAAGTTTAACAAAGACAAATGCAAAGTGCTCCACTTAGGAAGGAAAAATCAGTTTCACACATGCAGAATGGGAAGAGACTGTCTAGGAAGGAGTACGGCAGAAAGGGATCTAGGGGTTATAGTGGACCACAAGCTAAATATGAGTCAACAGGGTGATGCTGTTGCAAAAAAAGCAAACGTGATTCTGGGATGTATTAACAGGTGTGTTGTGAGCAAGACACGAGAAGTCATTCTTCTGCTCTACTCTGCGCTGGTTAGGCCTCAAATGGAGTATTGTGTCCAGTTCTGGGCACCGCATTTCAAGAAAGATGTGGAGAAATTGGAGAGGGTCCAGAGAAGAGCAACAAGAATGATTAAAGGTCTTGAGAACATGACCTATGAAGGAAGGCTAAAAGAATTGGGTTTGTTTAGTTTGGAAAAGAGAAGACTGAGAGGGGACATGATAGCAGTTTTCAGGTATCTAAAAGGGTGTCATAAGGAGGAGGGAGAAAACTTGTTCACCTTAGTCTCTAAAGATAGAACAAGAAGCAAGGGAGGTTTAGGTTGGACATTAGGAAAAAGTTCCTAACTGTCAGGGTGGTTAAACACTGGAATAAATTGCCTAAGGAGGTTGTGGAATTTCCATCTATGAAGATATTTTAAGAGTAGGTTAGATAAATGTCTATCAGGGATGGTCTAGACAGTATTTGATCCTGCCATGAGGGCAGTGGACTGGACTCGATGACCTCTCGAGGTCTCTTCCAGTCCTAGAATCTATGAAACTATGAATAAGGCAGGCAGGCTAATTAGGACACCTAGAGCCAATTAAGAAGAAGCTGCTAGAATCAATTAGGACAGACTGGCTAATCAGGAAACCTGGTATAAAAAGGCTCTCACTCCAGTTAGTGAGGTGTGTGTGTGTAAGGAGCTGGGAGTGAGAGGATGTGCTGCTGGAGAACTGAGGAGTACAAGCATTAACAGACATCAGGAGGAAGGATCTGTGGTGAGGATAAAGAAGGTGTTGGGAGGAGGCCATGGGGAAGTAGCCCAGGGAGTTGTAGCTGTCGTGCAGTTGTTCCAGGAGGCATTCTAGACAGCTGCAGTCCACAGGGCCTTGGGCTGGAACCTGGAGTAGAAGGCAGGACCGGGTTCCCCCCCAAACCTCCCAGTTGACCTGGACTGTGGGTTCTACCAGAGGGGAAGGTCTCTGGGCTGTTCCCCAACCCACATGGTGAATCTCGGAGGCAAGCAAATTCGCCAATACGCGCAGGACCCACCAAGATAGAGGAGGAACTTTGTCACAATATCAATTTAGTTCAAGACACAAAACATGAAGCTCCTAATCTCTTAAATTAGAGGCAGAACTTAGAATTTACATGCCATATGTCTCTCTCTTTAAGCAATTTTAATGTGTCCATCTCCATAATTTTCAAGCATCATAACACATTTATTCTATACTTAATAAGTATAAACACAGATGCTTCTATTTTCATCTTTTCAAGTATGAAGCTCAGCAGTGAATCCTTGTGAGTTGAGATAAATATATAGTTATATAATTATAATATAAGCTAATTGTTCTTAAACTATAAACACTCATGCTATTCAGTGGTAGTATGATGTAAAACAAAGGGGGAATTTGAATAGACATAAGAAGATTCTGTTGTCACGAAGTCTAGATCAGAAAATCAATCATCTGGTTCACCTATACTTTTATAACCAAGATTATTTATTGATGAGAAGTATAGGCTTTTATTTGTCTAGGAAGTAAATGCAACAGATTTGAAATTAGGGAATGGTAAAGACAGATGTATACCGTCACTAATCAAGTACTCTGTTTATTAGGGTTTGCTACACTGGTAGAAATGTTACTAGAGCTCATCAGCAGGAAATCATGCAATGAACCAATCCTTTTTATGTTAAAAGTGATTGAAATAACATCACATTAAATTGACAATATGCCCATCTGAGTTACTGGGATTCTTTTACTTGAGTTTAACTGGCCCAACAACTGTCACATTTTCCTGGCCAGAACTTGTATTTCTCTTGGTCCTAGTCACACAGCCCTGGTAGCATCGGGAAGAAGTATCATACACCTTGCACACCACCATTTTGCACTGGAGGTAAACTGTAGAGTATCCATTAAAAAACTGAAAGGCTTTAAAATGGAACTGAACAATTTTTTTGTTTGATGAATAGTAAGCAGTGTAGGTATCGTCTTTTACACACCTGAGAAAAAGAAAAAAATACATAAAATTAGTTTGTTCTCACACCGTAATAAAATATGGATATTGCATTCTGCCATGTGACTTAGTGCTGCATAAAAATAAACACTTTTGTTGCATCATAAATTGACTGGAACTTTCCTTCATGCATTTTAAACAACAAAGTTAATAAACATTCACCATATGCAATGCCTAAATACACAGAGATGGAGTGTAAATAATGAAATAAATGCAAAAATATTTTGAAAACAAACAAAGGAATTTTAAAAGAATATTTTTGGAAAGCACCTTTCAAAAATATGGATAAAGAGCCTTGATATCTTTCTAATGTTATTTTTTATTTCGCATTTGGATTTTCTAAAAAGAAAAGACAAAAGAAGAGAAACCCAAACCTTTGCTTCACAATTCCTGCAATTTATTTTACTGAGATGAGAAATTTCTATAGAGATTTTAAACTAGTTTCTCTTTCCAAATCCTTCCACATGCAGAATACACACATGGAATTATATGTAATCCACACCACGAAAAGTGTGATTCTTTGTTCCTTCTAATGGCTGGTTCATATAAAAGGCTACTGCATTGAGCTAATATATACATTCCTTTACCGCAAAGTGCTAGAGGCTTTTAGGTCTGTGAGGCCGAGGTTCAAACCTTGCTGTAGCCCCCTACGAGGTTAGTTACATATAAAAATCATTTTAAACTGTGGGGTGAATATTTTCCTTACCCTCTCTTGATTAAATCGTATTTCACAGTTGTAAAGTCATGGGAATCAGGAGATGTTACACATGTGTCTATAAACAACATCAGATTTGGATCAGGGCTGTAGAGAGTGGCTTGAATGTATAAGTCCTGGTTTAGGTCAACAAAGTATGGGAAATCATTCACGGGGCTTGAAAATGATGGTGCTTCATAAAAGGAAAGTTTCACATTGAATTGTCCATACTGAGTTTCATCAGTTTCTAAAGAGTTGGACTCGTTGACGATGTGCATGATGTCCACTATCATGCTCTGGTTCATTCTGCAAGTGAAATGTAACTGAGGCCTCTTTGCCCTGGTGATGAACTTATCAGAAGTGGATGCTCTGACTGTGTTGGAGTAGTCAATAGTCCCATTATTTACCTGTTAAAACATTGGATAAAATACAGAGTATAGTGCTTCAAAAGTCTTGTTGAAATATTATAATCTAGACAGCTGAAATGCACTACAAGTTATCCAAAAGTCAGATGATTACGGGTGAAAAAGTGGTTTCAGCTTGAATATTTTTAGATCCTCTTTTATGCTAGATCAGCCGTTCTCAAACTGTGGGTCAGGACCCCAAAGTCGTGACCCCATTTTAATGGGGTTGCCAGGGTTGGTGTTAGACTTGCTGGGGCCCGGAGCTGAAGTCGAAGCCCGAGCCCCACCACCCGGGGCCAAAGCCCAAGGGCTTCAGCCCTGGGTGTCAGGGCTCAGGTTACAGGCCCTGCTGCCTGGGATTAAAGCCCTTGGACTTTGCGCCCCCCCCCCCCCCGACCCCTCCGCTCAGGGAAGTGGGGCTTGGGCTTTGGCGCCAACCTCCCCCCCCAAGATGGTGGGGCTCAGGCGAGCTCAAGCTTTGGGTCCACCCTCCTGGGGTCGTGTAGTAATTTTTGTTGTCAGAAGGGGGTCGCAGTGCAATGAAGTTTGAGAACCCCTGTGCTAGGTCATTGGTTTTGCATGAAATGAACAGAGGGAAAATTTAGTTTGAATACCAAGAAAAAATGTCTTGATGGTAAAATGTAGTAGGGTATGCCTCTTGAGGCTTGTGAAGGAAGACCCATTGTGTGGAATATTTAAACTAGACTGGGCAAAACACTGGAAAAAGTACTGTAGGAGACAAGTGTGCCCAGGCAGAGAGATGGACTGAATGATCTAATATGCATTTCTCATCTGTAATTTCTATTGGTCTTGTTTCCTTTCTAGGTCTAAGACGGGTGGAAGGTTTTAATCTGTTGCTGTGTTTTGGCCATAATTTAGTTTTCATTTTCTTCAACATCGTGTGAAGCCACTATTGTGTTAATTGGACATAAAGATGGAGGTGGGATGCCTGATGCAACAGATCTTGCACATACAGGATTCCAAATTATCTCAATGGAAATCTTGCATGATTAATGTCTGCAGGTTTGAACCTGGCATCAGTATATGGAGGTAGATAGGGAAGTAGCTATATGGGTCCTCAGTGGTGTGACAACCTAACAAAAGATAGGCCAGCTACGGTATCTATACATATGTTGTAATGGGATCACAATTTTCTTGATGAATTGTGGCAGCCATTGTGCCTAGAGTTCTTATATACCCTATTGTACTCTTCCAGCAGTTGTATGGTGCTGCACATAAGATGATACTCTGTACTGAACCTTTGGGATCTTTGGTGAATCTCATGGTTTTCTTTGCTAGTTGCTGCAGTGGGAGAAATTCAGCCCTGTGCAGAGAGCCAGCACAAGGCTATGCACTTCTTTCTCTTTTAACTCAAGAAAACAGGATTTCTAAAGTCTCAAGGCCCAAGTGCATTATTGAACAAGACACATACTGCTTCCACAGAACAAAGGAAAATACATTGTCCAAAATATGCAGCGTAGTTATAGACGTCTTGGTCCCAAGATTTTAGAGAGACAAGGTGGGTGAGGTAATATCTTTTATTGGACAAACTTCAGTGAAGAGCTCTGTTTGGCTCGAAAGCTTTTCTCTCTCACCAACAGAAATTGGTCCCATAAAAGATATTGCCTCACCCACCTTGTCTCTCTAATTGTCCAAAATAAGCAGCCAGCACCCTATCCAAATCCTTAAACCATCCAGAACCCAACAAACCCTGAAGCAAAAATGTGGGGAAAGAAAGTCTGAATGTGCTTCCCTGAAGTCAGTAATTTTGCCACAAATTTCATCTGGACCAGGACTGGACCCTTGAACTTTTCCTTTGAGTTATGATTACCAATAAATCTATTGCTTTGTAGGTGTGTTAGAGGTGCCCCTCTGTGCCCAATTTATAGAGGATATTAGTCTATTACAAGGCTGGCTAAGGAACTTTGGCTCTTTAGCTCCAGTTGTAACTGCTCATTCTTTCAGTTCTAGAGGTCCCCAGCTCATTCCCCCAAGTGTTGGCGTTCACAAAACTATATGGTGACATAAATTTTACAGTGTTTTCTTCCCCATTGGGAATCTTTTAGGAATCTTAAAAGCACAGAGTTACTCTGAAAACTTTTCATTAATAAGTAATTTTAATAAATTATTTTGATATAGAGTATTTTCAGATGTAAACTCTTACCTTACTTTTTGTACCACAGCCATCATAAGGTATATGGAATATAACATCGGATTTTGTAACCATAGGTCTACAGCTTGGGTCATTCAAGTGAAAATTCCATGAAAAATAGCCTTTTGACCTGATATAGGCTTTTCTAATGACTGCACGCATGTATTCTGGCAGACATGTAAGTGCCACTAGATGGAAAATTTTAATATCAGTAAACAATATTGAAGCATGTATACAAATCCAGTAGTTATTAAAATGCTGCTGTATATTATGTTCACATTACTGGCAAGCAATTGGCCTCACAAAATATTAACTATCCTGGAAATAACAGCTGGGTGGAGAGAAAATTAATTTGCCATTTCTTTATTGCGAAGATTGACACCACTGAAAGTTTACTTCCCCTGCCTAGCTCCCTTATGGAATTAATACTGAGGTTACACACGTTAGTTCGATTCCATAGTTATTTATGCTGCCCAAGAGGGTGAGCTCGGAGTTAGGTCACAGCAATAACCCAGTGATCTGCTTTTTGTGATCCTTGGCCCAGACACCCACTCCAGCAAGATGCAGTGAACACGGGTTCAATTAACTGGCCTATCAATCCATATGAAGACCACTCTAAAAATGCAGACTTAGCTTAATGATAAAGTATACAAGTGCAGACTGGCTCCTTCTCTCCATGCACACTACCAAACACAGCTGCTTCTACTAGAGCAACATGCTGTTACCAAAATCTGTAGAACTTGAGCCCTTGCTTAAAACATGTTAGTTAATGGGACAATCTGCATCCCTCTTTGGCTTCACCATTGTCTTCAGATGTCCACCACATTTCCTTCTCTGATGGATCTCAAAACTTTTCCCTCTTTTTTCCTACTTTCCTCCCTTTCTTGATTTGTTCCTGGAGGCTTTCTGAACCCCTTCCCGCTCCTTGGCCATCCTCCATGACGAAGTTTCTCTGAAGCTCCCTAACAATGAAGATTCTTTTCTGTTGGAGCTCAGTGTATCTGCCACCTTACTGTTGGTCTCTGACACTGCAACATTTAAAGTCTGCGTTGTCTGGGGCTGTGCACCACAGTGAGTACTAGGAACACAGAATATTTGGAATTTTAAAACTGTATTACTGGGTCACACTAGAAAGCCACCCATCGCTTATGGGCCCCAACAGCCTCCAAGGCAGTGACCATCAGAGAAAGCCACGAGGGTCCAAATATGCCTAACAGGTGCAATAGACACCAAATAAAATGGCCTAATCAGGCTTTCCCAACTAGTTTCTCTTATCCAAACTTACAGTACAGTAGTGAAAGAAGGATAAGAAAATATTACCAGGTGTCTTGGGTGCTTCACTACTATCAGGTGGAGCTATGCAAGAAGATAACAAAAGGCAAAAATTAAGGATAGTTCATGACGCTTCATGCATTAGTTATTATTATGATTATAGTGAAATCAGTTAACATACAGTGTAAGCAATAAAATTAGAAAGGATTTTGAAAATATTAATAGAAAATGTTCTGATGAATAGAGCTGCCATTTACCATCAGTTTCCAAAGACTAATCTAATGAAAAAAAATCCCTGCTTGAAATTGAAAAGGGGAATTACTATTAGCTTAAATGGGAAGAAGATTAAGCTCTTTGTGTATTTCTGCATGGACAGGCAATTGCATTCTCAAATACTTATTTTGCATCCAGAGAAGAGTTTCCATGTTTCATTAACTATTTGCACACAAGTGCACATACTTTGTAGTTACAACCAAGATGCCTTTTTAAAACATGTGTCCCATTGGGCAAGGAGATCCCCGCACATTATCTAAGCATTTTGTGGGTTGTGTAATCCGACTGGTGCACTGAACTTGGAAATACATATTAGTTCAAAAAATAAACAAATACTGCAGTGATATACATCTTAGGGAAACCTAACCCAGAGTCTGAGACACAGCCCGCTGAAGTACCTGAACATATTACACTGGCATTTTCTTGATGGCCACAGTTATGTCTATGCCACCCTCTAAGACAGCACTGCCACTGATTTATCTCCTTTGCACTGCACATCATCCAGGAGGATACTTCCTGAGCCTTCATCATAATGGGCACGAACTGGGGCTGAAATAACCAGTCCACACCGAAGCTGCCTGCACACAATATCTGTGTCTTTTGTATCCCAGCCATCATCACAAACTGCTCTCCAGCTTTCATTGTAAGGGACTTCAACACAACCTGAACACCTGCCCTCTTTGCTCACCAGTGTCAGTGACATGGTTTGGAAAAGCAGGGAAATGAATTTTCAAAACTATAGGACACCATCACTATGTTTCTGATTTAGGCTTCTATCTTGTCATCGATCCAGACAGAATACATCCATTGAGATCTCTGGCTCTCTTGGGGGCAGATAAAGGGTATATGAAGCTTTTATTATGTAAATACTACAAGAAAACATGATCAGTACCATAGTATGGAATACATTTAAGTTTAAAGATTTACAGTGAAATTCTGGCCCCATGGATGTCTATGGCAAATCTTCCATTGACGTCAGCAGGGTCAGAAACCCTGTGTTTCTAATATCTATCGTGTGGCACAGAAAATGGACAAAAGTTTGAGGGTGGGGTTTTTATTTTATTCCATCTGGCTCTAAGATGGCATATGGCTCCAAATATGTAATGGTTTATTTTCTTCTCAGGTTGTTGTGGTTAATATAATTTGGCCAAAATACATAGCACCTTCTCCAAAACTGTACTCAACGTTAAAGCTTAGCAGATTTCTGCGAATTTCAGACAAAACCTTTTTATTATTATTATTATTTATTTTTGTCAGCTGGGACTTTCAAACAGTAGGTCAGTGGTGCCAACTTTGAGGACACTAGTACTATTTAAAAAGAAATAAATTGGAGCAAACAAATAACTACAATAAAATGAATTAATAAATACCCGTTTCTCCTGATGCTATGTAATGGTCAGAGACTGACAAAGATGAGAGAAAAAGAAGACACAGTTTAGTAATAGTCACTAGAAACTGTAATCTAGATCAGTGGTTCTCAAACTTGGGCCGCCGTCCTCTACTCGCTCCGGGACCCGCTGCCAAAGTTCCTCGAAGACGCGGAGTGGAAGGACCCCCCACCGCCGAAGACCCGCAGGTTCGGCTGATCGTGGTTCGCCGCTCCAGGACAATGGGGGCTGCGGGAAGCGGCGCAGGCCGAGGGATGTGCTGGCTGCCACTTCCCGCTGCCCCCATTGGCCTGGAGTGGCAAACCGCGGCCAGTGGGAGCCGCGATTGGCTGAACCTGCAGACACGGCAGGTAAACAAACTGGCCTAGCCCACCAGGGGCTCTCCCTGAACAAGTGGTGGCCCAAGTTTGAGAACCACTGATCTAGATACATGTTTCTTAGCTGAAGCAAGGAAGAACAGTGGGCTACAGGACTAGTCCAAATAATGTCTTAGATTAATTAATTACAATGTCTTGGGTGGTCTCATTCTATTTACACAATATGATTATGGTTCCCCAATAACATTTGGGGCATAGTTATTCCCTGGTGGTGGTTAACTGATCAGCAGTGTGTGTGCCACGATGCAAACTCCTCACAACACCGATCCATCAGGAGCCTGCTCCGGGGGACAGGACACCAACAGATCAACTGGGAGATGCACTGATTCTGAAGGTATCCCCTCTCTGTGCCAATCATCCCTCCTCTGACTCAAATGGGTATAAACTGAAAGGCTCATGTTGGTGGCAGTGAATCTGGCACTCAGTAGGCATAGCAGTTCACTGATAAATCAAAAAAGATAGGTGCAGAAATTCAGCTTAAGATAAAATGATTAAATCTGATAGGGAAGGTACCATGGATACTATATACAGGGCCATACACAGCTGTGTTCACACCATTATTTGTGGGGGGACAAGAAAATGAGTTAGAAAAATCTGAAAGGGAGCTGCCCCCAGAGTATTTTTTTACTGAACAAACAGAAAAGAAAGCTAGATTAAAATATTTTATTGGCTTCTGCAGATAGCTGCTATATCCATTGAATACAGGTGTGTATGTATACAAGTAGAAATGAAAATTCAGCAAATGCACTGTAAATTGAAGGGCTACCCTTCAATAGGCATGTAAACATGGATCACATATTGAAAAAAACATTCTGTCAGGCAAGAATGAGAAAAGACTTACTAGTCATACTGGTCTGCTGTGTGGTAAGGAGTATTGCTGGCAATACAAAAAGAAGATGACAAAATTAAAGTAGCATGTTTATTAAAGAGACATTGAAATGAACTTTATGAGATACTGCAGAAAGGAAAGACATAACCTAAAACATCATCCCTGAAAGAGAGAGAGAGAGAGAGACAGAGAAAATATATACCAAGCTACAGATGTAACTGAGACTCAGTTAGTGCTAACATCAAGGCTGTCCTAAGGTAAGCCTGACATTTGAAAGGCAAAGTCTGGATATATTTATGTGAAGACAACAAAATTAAAATAGCATCTCTGAGAAAGAGAGAGAGGGAAAATATATACCAAGCTACAAATGTAACTAAGACGCTAACACCAAGGCTGTCCTAAGGTAAGCCTGACATTTGAAAAGCAAAGTCTGGATATATCTATGTGAGTAAGGCATGCCCAAGTCTTCAGTGGTACTTGAACTTTTGCAACACATCCAGAGTAGGGATTTGTACTAGTGCTGCTAAATGAATAGCTACAAAACCTCTCCAGTGTAGATTAGGGGTTAGAGGAATTTGAAAAGGAGACAACACCAGAATAATTTCCCACCGTCAGATTAGTAAGGAAACCACAGTAGAGCACCATGGATTTACTCTGGAGTGTTGGCATGTTTATGTAAACCACAGGAGATAGGAATCAAGTAAACACACTGTGAAATTACAGGTCTGTCTTCAAATAGGCAAGGAAACAGGAATACTATTCTCTCACTTACTTGAAGTACTGGGCTCTCGTGTGGTAGGTGGAGGAGTTGGTACTGCAGAAAGAAAATAAAAGACAAATTTTAATAGTTTATGCAACCCACATATACAAATGTTATGAGTTGCTGGTAAAAATAAAGTACAATTATATGTGGGATGAGCTATTACAATGAGACGGCTCATTGCTGCTTTGGGGAAACCAATGGGATGGGGAGCTGAAGGGAGGAAATTACCACCGGTATCCCCTTCCTCTTATGCAGTTCAATTCACATTTTTCCATTAGGAGCTCATTCCTCCATGCAGAAAAATTGAAGGTTTAGTTCCAGACCTTGCAGTTTGCATCCGGTCTTATGGAAGCAGACATCACTGGAGCTCACAAATGTCTGTATGGATGTAGTGGGGCAGATCCCTACCTCCAATCAGGAAAGAATTAAAGAGCTCTGGGCACAGTCACCCTCAATGCAACACACCTGTAAGGCTTGTCAGACCTCGAGATGGGTGGACCCTTAAAAAGGAGGATCCCTGCTCAGGCCAGCAGGACTGCAAGTCAGAGCTCCCTGTCACCTGAAAGAAGGGGCTCCTGACTGAAAAACTGCTTGAGAGCCTTGGCCTCCCAGACCCTCTCAGAAAAGAGAAGGACCTGGGGGTGAGACCGTTTGGTACAAAGCACAGCTTGCACTGGTGCAGCTCATCTAAACTAAGAATTTTCACCTGTAGTTGCTTACGGCAGTGCCATACCCTCTCCAGTATAGACACGGGCTTAGAAGGATGGGAAAAGGAGCCAACTATGGAATAATTGTCTACTGTCAACATAGTAAGGAAATCAGAGAAGAGGAAAATGGCTTTACTTCTGCAGACATCTGCTCTTTCCATGGGAATACAGGTAGATTTCTGTAAAGCAGTGGAGACAGGAATCGAGAACAGCCTGTGCAATAACAGGCCACTCTTTAAATTTGGAATACAAACTTACATGTAGTAATGGGCTCCTGTGTAGTAGCTGGAGGAACTGGTAAATAATAAAAAAAAAAAGCCAAAATTAAATACTTTACGAAAGAGATATTTCAATAAACTTTGAGTTACTGACAAAAATAAAGTGAAATTACATCTGACATGTGCTATTGCAATAAGCTAGAATGCTTGCTGCTGTGGGGAAAACAATGTGATGGGGGCCTGGAAGGGGGAAAGTACCACAAGTTTCCTCTTCGTTTCTTGCCATTTAATTCATCCGTGCAAAAGAACCAGAGGTCAACTCCAAACCCTGCAGAGCAAATTGGATTTTATGGACGCATAAATTCAACTTAAAATAAAATTATTAAATCTGGTAGGGAAGGTACCATGGATACTATATACAGGGCCATACGGATTTGTGTCCACACCATTATTTGTTGGGAGACAAGAAAATGAGTTAAAAAAATCTGAAATGGAGTTGCTCCCAGAATAATTTTCTATTTAAGAGAAAAGAAAACCAGATTAAGAAATATTGCATTTGCTTCTGCAGATATCTGCTATGTCCATGAGAATACAGATGTGTATGTATACAAATGGAAGTGAGAATTCAAGAAATCCACTGTGAATTTAAGGGCTACCCTTCAATAGGTTTGTAAACATGGATCACATATTGAAAAGAACATTCCGTAAGGCAAGAGTGAGAAAAGACTTACTAGTTGTACTGGTCTCTTGTGTGGTAACTATAGCTGGCAATAGAAAAAGAAGACAACAAAATTAAAATAGTATCCCTGAGAGAGAGAGAGAGAGAGAGAGAGAGAGAGAGAGAGAGAGAGAGAGAGAGAAAATATATACCAAGCTACAAATGTAACTAAGTATTTGATACCTGTTGGGGTCTCCCCTAGACCACAAAAATACCCAGACTGGGTTTGTGAGCAATCAAATACATTCACCTGTATATATCTGGTGATCTGCATTGACTCTAAGCCTTTGCATTATTAATCACAGCTGAAAATAATTGGTTTCTTTGTTTTATATTTTTATACTGCTATAGCTGTGCATAGCACTTTATAAAGTTAAAAAAGATAAGTGAGGAATTTCCTCTGGACTGAAAAAAATTATTTAAAAACACTATTTGACTGCTGTGAAACTAATGATACAAAACAGTAGCTTGTATATTTGGTGGTATGGATGTCTTATAAATTAAGACTATTTGCGCTTTTCCTGTTTGTTCTGCAGTTAACTAATATAACAATTCCCAAGTATCAGAGGGATAGCCGTGTTAGTCTGAATCTGTAAAAAGCAACAGAGGGTCCTGTGGCACCTTTGAGACTAACAGAAGTATTGGGAGCATAAGCTTTCATGGGTAAGAACCTCACTTCTTCAGATGCAAGAAGTGAGGTTCTTACCCACGAAAGCTTATGCTCCCAATACTTCTGTTAGTCTCAAAGGTGCCACAGGACCCTCTGTTGCTTATAACAATTCCCAGTGATTTAGATATTCCAATACAGATCATCTATGGTGAAAGGATACCAGAAAAAAAGATGGAAGAATTTGAAATGGAACCAACTATAGGAATAATATCCTATTGAAAATATCTAAAAGATGGCTGGACTGGGACAGAGTTTGTACTAATTTCTTTAGGTTTCTGATCTTTTGGGGCTATATGTACGTAAAGCACTGGAGACATTTTCAAAAGCATCCAAGTGGAGCTTAAGTTCCATCTGTCAAAGGGACTTAGGCATCTAGGAGTCAATGGGTACATCTACATGGCATGCAGGATCCCGTGGCAGTGAGTTGTCCTTGTCTACACTACAGGGGAAATTTGATCTAAGCTACATAATTTGAATTACTTGAATAGCTTAACTCAAATCGACGTAGCTTAAATCTACTTACCACGGGGGACACACTACTAATGTCGACGGGAGACAGTCTCCCATCAAATCCCCCAACTCTTCTCAATCCGGTGTACTACAGGAGTCGACAGGAGAGTAATCTGCAGTCGATAGCGGGTCTTTACTAGACCCACTAAATCTATTGCCCATGCATCGATCACCACTTGTGGCTCCCCCAGTAAGTGTAGACAAGCCCTCAGAGCCCAGTGTATAGACTCAAGCTTATGGGGCTCACGCCAGACCACTAAAAATACCTGTGCAGACATTCGGGCTCAAGCTGGAGCTTGGACTCTGAAGCCGAGAGTATTGAAGATTGGAATTATTCTCCCAAGTCACTTAGATACTTTACCCAAGTCTATTAAGTTAATTATGAAATTATAGGCTACTCTTTAAATCAGGAGTCGGCAACGTTTGGCACGCAGCTTGCCAGGGTAAGCATCCTGGTGGGCCGGGCCAGTTTATTTACCTGCTGATGCGGCAGGTTCGGCCGATTGCGGCCCCCACTGGCCGCGGTTCGCCATCCTGGGCCTATGGGGGCAGCGGGAAGCCGCGGCCAGCACATCCCTCACCTGCGCCGCTTCTTGCCGCCCCCATTGGCCCAGGACGGCAAACTGCGGCGAGTGGGGGCCGCAATCGGCCGAACCTGTCGCGTCAGCAGGTAAATAAACTGGCCCGGCCCGCCAGGGTGCTTACCCTGGCGAGCCGCGTGCCAAACGTTGCCGATCCCTGCTTTAAACTAACATTTAAAATGGATCAGGTGTAAAAGTTTAGCAAGGCAAAGCTAAGGAAATACTTTCAAGTTGTAATGGACTTCTCTGTGGTAAATGGAGGAGCTGGTAAAACAAAAACAGAACAGAAAAAAATAAATAGGTGATGGGAGAAGGTCAGGAGCTAGGGTTGAAGATAAGAGTGGGCAGGGAGCCAGGGACGATAGTCGCTGGAAAAGGGACGTGGACAGTAGTCAAGAGGATAAATATTGAAGGGACAGGGAGAGACTGGGGCAGGCAAAGGGGCAGAAGGGTCTGTAAGCACTACAGCAAGTGCGCCTGCCTCCAGAATGTGGAATGGAACCCATTATTCCTGAGCATTCTCAGCATTCTTCTGTTATCTAGCAAATAGCTCTGAAACACGCTGACAAATTGTGCATCCTCATTTCCTCTAGTGGCAGGTCCACATAGAAGATTAAAGCCTAATAGCGCTACCACTTACTGCGTTAGATAAGCGATTAAAGGAAAAGGAAAAATTATACATCTACATGGAAAGAATCATTTCTAAAATTTTGCATTTTTGGTTATTGCTGAGCTACTTTAGAAAGCTTGACTGAATACCTATTTCCATATCCAGCTGAACACTTCCCTTTCTGAATGTTGATGCTATTGAATGTTTAATGCTATTTTCTTTCTTCTACACATTAAAGAGGCCATGCCCAAGATCATTATGTGGCACCATATATACTTAACAATTGCCTGAAACAATTAGATAAGCTAGCTTGCAGGGATATCTTAATAAATTTTTCAAAGTATAATTGTTGCATGTAATTTCTGTGGACAGTAATGTCCTAATTTTATGTCTTGTATTTTTCATGCAGATCTTATAAATACCATTTCTGAAATTTTTAATTTTTGGTTGCAGATGACCCTCTTTAGAAAGCATGACTGAATGTCATCTGGTCCTGTCTATTTATTTAACTGTATAACTTTTCATGCATTTTTCTTGTTGATGTCATAACTCAACATTATTTCCTTTTTTCTACACACTAAAGTGGCCAGGCCTGAGATCTTTATGTGGCTCCCTACACACTTACCAAATAGGCTGTGATTGAATATCCTCTTGGCTGCTTTTATTCTAGAAGTACACATTGAATTTTACATTTCTTTCATCGAGGGACATTCCTTCATAGCCCCCTACCAAAACCTTTTAGCACTTACACCCACATGTGGCTGCCTGTTCTAAAGTCAGTAACTAATTCTGTATACAGATACCCCTATAGCCTTCTGCCGCTTGGTATGGCTCGTTTGACCTGTACAGCCCTGCCATATCCCAGGAATCATCACAAACTGTTCCCCACATTCCATTCAAGTAAACAGCCACATGACACTGCCTCGCAGCTCTCTATTCTATGCACCAGTTCTACAAGCAACAAACCTTGTAGGACACAAAATATGGCAAATCTCATAAATACAAAAATTTCATATTTTTGGTCACAGATGAGCCTCTTTAAACGTATGAATGAATGGCATCTGGTCTTGCTTATTTATTTAACTGTATAACTTATTCTAGCATTTTTTCTTAGCATATGTTCACACTCCAATTTAACTTACCATCATTAGCTGTATTCGCTGGTTGTGGGGTTGATATGGCTCCAGTGCTCTCTGGCGTGAAAGTGGATGAAAAGGAGTTCTCTCTTTTCGGTGTCGTGTTATCCACAGAAGCTGTCAGAAAGACGAGGAAAGAAATTAATCGATAGAACTAGCAACTACTACTTGCACCTAGAACTGTGGTGTTGTTTAAAAGATTTAGATTTCATGTTTTGTTGAAAAATGAGTTAGTGTAATAACCTTTTGCTTGTGGAGATGTGGGTCAAAGTTGTATTTCAATGTTAATTATAAATTATTATTTGATTTGCAATTGGGGGACTTTTGTCAATGACAGCATTAGTTCAGGACTGGATTGAGCCTCTTTAAAAACATGACTTCCTTGATCGTAGGTGGATATTGTGATATTATTAAGATCGCAAGGCTGATTTTTTCTGATTTAATTATTGATTATTTTCAAATAAAATATACTAACCCGGTGGTTCAACATTACTACTAACCCACACACGGATATTGAAAGTGATTTGCAACTGATTTGATAAAAACAAACTGCCATAGGACCCTCACAGCTCTCTATTCAATCCACCAGTTATAAAAGCAACAAACCTTGTAGGTCACAAAATAAGGCAAATCTCATAAATACAAAAATTTCATATTTTTGGTCACAGATGAGCCTCCTTAAACGTATGAATGCATGGCATCTGGTCTTGCTTATTTATTTAACTGTATAACTTATTCTAGCATTTTTTCTTAGCATATGTTCACACTCCAATTCCCTTACCTTCATTAGCTCTATTCTCTGGTTGTGGGGTTGATATTGCTCCAGTGCTCTCTGGCGTGAAAGTGGATGAAAAGGAGTTCTCTCTTTCCGGTGTCGTGTTATCCACAGAAGCTGTCAGAAAGACGAGGAAAGAAATTAATCGATAGAACTAGCAACTACCACTTGCACCTAGTAATGTGCTTCAACATTACTACTAACCCACACACAGATATTGAAAGTGATTTGCAACTGATTTGATGAAAACAAACTGCCATAGGACCCTTACAGCTCTCTATTCCATCCACCAGTTATAAAAGCAACAAACCTTGTAGGACACAAAATAAGGCAAATCTCATAAATACAAAAATTTCATATTTTTGGTCACAGATGAGCCTCTTTAAACATATGAATGAATGGCATGTTGTCCTCCCTTTTTATTTAACTGTATAACTTATTCCAGCATTTTTCTTACATCATGTTGACAGTCTGAGTGTCCATTACCTTCATTAGGTGTAGTCCGTGATTCTGGGGTAGATATTGCCCTAGTGGTCTCTGGTGCGGAGGTGGATGAAAAGGAGTTCTCTCTTTCCGGTGTCGTGTTATGCACAGAAGCTGTCAGAAAGACGAGAAAAGAAATTAATCGATAGAACTAGCAACTACTACTAGCATCTAGAACTGTGGTGTTGTTTAAAAGATTTAGATTTCATGTTTTGTAGAAAAATGAGTTAGTGTAATAACCTTGTGGAGATGTGGGTCAAAGTTGTATTTCAATGTTAATTATAAATTATTATTTGATTTGCAATTGAGGGACTTTTGTCATTGACAGCATTAGTTCAGGACTGGATTTTTAAGGGGAAAGCTAGAAGTTAACCGAGAAGTTACCATCTAACATCTCAAAACACTGCAAACATTTTATTCTCTTTTCAAAAGGGCCCTGTAACTTAAACAGCAGGAAGAGATGTGGCTCCATTAGAAAATGTAAAAGCATAAACAATAACTACCTGCATTTTATTTGGCTGAGTCTCTTACTGCTAGAGATATTGGGAAAACTCCCATTTATTCTACTCTCTATGTTTAATATTTCTGTCCCGCTAATGCATTGTCCTCATGGTTGATGATTGTCTCATGTTTAATTTACCACACACACACCCACAAATGCACCTTACACTGAGGTTAGAATGTTGTTTCTCACGTTATATCTATCAACTTTTTGAAGATCAGTTGTGTATCTTCCTTTGGTCCTCTGGTAATATCACTTGATTTAGTGAGTTCAAAGAGGAACATTCAAAGTTTAGGTAGGGAGTGATGGAAAAGAGAGAGGATGGGAAGACACTTGGCTCCATGCCTACAGGACTGTTGACACAGTAGTCGTTTGGGAAGTGCGAGCAACCCAAAAGACTGCAGAAGTTAAGAAAGAAGGCTGAAAAGAAAAAGAAAAAAATCCAGCCGAAAGACATTTCTGGATATTGTCAAGTACATACCAGAAATTATTTAAATGTTTTACCAGATTGTCCAGGGGTTCTGTAGCCAGTATTCGTTAATGCGGAAGAATAAAAAAAAAAGAATTCCCAGTACTATAAACAGTTACTAATTAAAGAGCAATTAAAGAAAACCTCTGTGAAGAAAAGTCAAAATTATACACGTAGAGAATAATTTCTAAAATTTTGCAGTTTTGGTCACAGCTGAGCTACTTTAGATATTATATAAAAGCAACAAACCTTGTAGGACACAAAATATGGCAAATCTCATAAATACAAAAATTTCATATTTTTGGTCACAGATGAGCCTCTTTAAACTTATGAATGAATGGCATCTGGTCTTGCTTATTTATTTAACTGTATAACTTATTCTAGCATTTTTTCTTAGCATATGTTCACACTCCAATTTCCCTTACCTTCATTAGCTCTATTCGCTGGTTGTGGGGTTGATATTGCTCCAGTGCTCTCTGGCGTAAAAGTGGATGAAAAGGAGTTCTCTCTTTCCGGTGTCGTGTTATCCACAGAAGCTGTCAGAAAGACGAGGAAAGAAATTAATCGATAGAACTAGCAACTACCACTTGCACCTAGTAATGTGCTCCCAGAATAATTTTCTATTTAAGAGAAAAGAAAACCAGATTAAGAAATATTGCATTTGCTTCTGCAGATATCTGCTATGTCCATGAGAATACAGATGTGTATGTATACAAATGGAAGTGAGAATTCAAGAAATCCACTGTGAATTTAAGGGCTACCCTTCAATAGGTTTGTAAACATGGATCACATATTGAAAAGAACATTCCGTAAGGCAAGAGTGAGAAAAGACTTACTAGTTGTACTGGTCTCTTGTGTGGTAACTATAGCTGGCAATAGAAAAAGAAGACAACAAAATTAAAATAGTATCCCTGAGAGAGAGAGAGAGAGAGAGAAAATATATACCAAGCTACAAATGTAACTAAGTATTTGATACCTGTTGGGGTCTCCCCTAGACCACAAAAATACCCAGACTGGGTTTGTGAGCAATCAAATACATTCACCTGTATATATCTGGTGATCTGCATTGACTCTAAGCCTTTGCATTATTAATCACAGCTGAAAATAATTGGTTTCTTTGTTTTATATTTTTATACTGCTATAGCTGTGCATAGCACTTTATAAAGTTAAAAAAGATAAGTGAGGAATTTCCTCTGGACTGAAAAAAATTATTTAAAAACACTATTTGACTGCTGTGAAACTAATGATACAAAACAGTAGCTTGTATATTTGGTGGTATGGATGTCTTATAAATTAAGACTATTTGCGCTTTTCCTGTTTGTTCTGCAGTTAACTAATATAACAATTCCCAAGTATCAGAGGGATAGCCGTGTTAGTCTGAATCTGTAAAAAGCAACAGAGGGTCCTGTGGCACCTTTGAGACTAACAGAAGTATTGGGAGCATAAGCTTTCATGGGTAAGAACCTCACTTCTTCAGATGCAAGAAGTGAGGTTCTTACCCACGAAAGCTTATGCTCCCAATACTTCTGTTAGTCTCAAAGGTGCCACAGGACCCTCTGTTGCTTATAACAATTCCCAGTGATTTAGATATTCCAATACAGATCATCTATGGTGAAAGGATACCAGAAAAAAAGATGGAAGAATTTGAAATGGAACCAACTATAGGAATAATATCCTATTGAAAATATCTAAAAGATGGCTGGACTGGGACAGAGTTTGTACTAATTTCTTTAGGTTTCTGATCTTTTGGGGCTATATGTACGTAAAGCACTGGAGACATTTTCAAAAGCATCCAAGTGGAGCTTAAGTTCCATCTGTCAAAGGGACTTAGGCATCTAGGAGTCAATGGGTACATCTACATGGCATGCAGGATCCCGTGGCAGTGAGTTGTCCTTGTCTACACTACAGGGGAAATTTGATCTAAGCTACATAATTTGAATTACTTGAATAGCTTAACTCAAATCGACGTAGCTTAAATCTACTTACCACGGGGGACACACTACTAATGTCGACGGGAGACAGTCTCCCATCAAATCCCCCAACTCTTCTCAATCCGGTGTACTACAGGAGTCGACAGGAGAGTAATCTGCAGTCGATAGCGGGTCTTTACTAGACCCACTAAATCTATTGCCCATGCATCGATCACCACTTGTGGCTCCCCCAGTAAGTGTAGACAAGCCCTCAGAGCCCAGTGTATAGACTCAAGCTTATGGGGCTCACGCCAGACCACTAAAAATACCTGTGCAGACATTCGGGCTCAAGCTGGAGCTTGGACTCTGAAGCCGAGAGTATTGAAGATTGGAATTATTCTCCCAAGTCACTTAGATACTTTACCCAAGTCTATTAAGTTAATTATGAAATTATAGGCTACTCTTTAAATCAGGAGTCGGCAACGTTTGGCACGCAGCTTGCCAGGGTAAGCATCCTGGTGGGCCGGGCCAGTTTATTTACCTGCTGATGCGGCAGGTTCGGCCGATTGCGGCCCCCACTGGCCGCGGTTCGCCATCCTGGGCCTATGGGGGCAGCGGGAAGCCGCGGCCAGCACATCCCTCACCTGCGCCGCTTCTTGCCGCCCCCATTGGCCCAGGACGGCAAACTGCGGCGAGTGGGGGCCGCAATCGGCCGAACCTGTCGCGTCAGCAGGTAAATAAACTGGCCCGGCCCGCCAGGGTGCTTACCCTGGCGAGCCGCGTGCCAAACGTTGCCGATCCCTGCTTTAAACTAACATTTAAAATGGATCAGGTGTAAAAGTTTAGCAAGGCAAAGCTAAGGAAATACTTTCAAGTTGTAATGGACTTCTCTGTGGTAAATGGAGGAGCTGGTAAAACAAAAACAGAACAGAAAAAAATAAATAGGTGATGGGAGAAGGTCAGGAGCTAGGGTTGAAGATAAGAGTGGGCAGGGAGCCAGGGACGATAGTCGCTGGAAAAGGGACGTGGACAGTAGTCAAGAGGATAAATATTGAAGGGACAGGGAGAGACTGGGGCAGGCAAAGGGGCAGAAGGGTCTGTAAGCACTACAGCAAGTGCGCCTGCCTCCAGAATGTGGAATGGAACCCATTATTCCTGAGCATTCTCAGCATTCTTCTGTTATCTAGCAAATAGCTCTGAAACACGCTGACAAATTGTGCATCCTCATTTCCTCTAGTGGCAGGTCCACATAGAAGATTAAAGCCTAATAGCGCTACCACTTACTGCGTTAGATAAGCGATTAAAGGAAAAGGAAAAATTATACATCTACATGGAAAGAATCATTTCTAAAATTTTGCATTTTTGGTTATTGCTGAGCTACTTTAGAAAGCTTGACTGAATACCTATTTCCATATCCAGCTGAACACTTCCCTTTCTGAATGTTGATGCTATTGAATGTTTAATGCTATTTTCTTTCTTCTACACATTAAAGAGGCCATGCCCAAGATCATTATGTGGCACCATATATACTTAACAATTGCCTGAAACAATTAGATAAGCTAGCTTGCAGGGATATCTTAATAAATTTTTCAAAGTATAATTGTTGCATGTAATTTCTGTGGACAGTAATGTCCTAATTTTATGTCTTGTATTTTTCATGCAGATCTTATAAATACCATTTCTGAAATTTTTAATTTTTGGTTGCAGATGACCCTCTTTAGAAAGCATGACTGAATGTCATCTGGTCCTGTCTATTTATTTAACTGTATAACTTTTCATGCATTTTTCTTGTTGATGTCATAACTCAACATTATTTCCTTTTTTCTACACACTAAAGTGGCCAGGCCTGAGATCTTTATGTGGCTCCCTACACACTTACCAAATAGGCTGTGATTGAATATCCTCTTGGCTGCTTTTATTCTAGAAGTACACATTGAATTTTACATTTCTTTCATCGAGGGACATTCCTTCATAGCCCCCTACCAAAACCTTTTAGCACTTACACCCACATGTGGCTGCCTGTTCTAAAGTCAGTAACTAATTCTGTATACAGATACCCCTATAGCCTTCTGCCGCTTGGTATGGCTCGTTTGACCTGTACAGCCCTGCCATATCCCAGGAATCATCACAAACTGTTCCCCACATTCCATTCAAGTAAACAGCCACATGACACTGCCTCGCAGCTCTCTATTCTATGCACCAGTTCTACAAGCAACAAACCTTGTAGGACACAAAATATGGCAAATCTCATAAATACAAAAATTTCATATTTTTGGTCACAGATGAGCCTCTTTAAACGTATGAATGAATGGCATCTGGTCTTGCTTATTTATTTAACTGTATAACTTATTCTAGCATTTTTTCTTAGCATATGTTCACACTCCAATTTAACTTACCATCATTAGCTGTATTCGCTGGTTGTGGGGTTGATATGGCTCCAGTGCTCTCTGGCGTGAAAGTGGATGAAAAGGAGTTCTCTCTTTTCGGTGTCGTGTTATCCACAGAAGCTGTCAGAAAGACGAGGAAAGAAATTAATCGATAGAACTAGCAACTACTACTTGCACCTAGAACTGTGGTGTTGTTTAAAAGATTTAGATTTCATGTTTTGTTGAAAAATGAGTTAGTGTAATAACCTTTTGCTTGTGGAGATGTGGGTCAAAGTTGTATTTCAATGTTAATTATAAATTATTATTTGATTTGCAATTGGGGGACTTTTGTCAATGACAGCATTAGTTCAGGACTGGATTGAGCCTCTTTAAAAACATGACTTCCTTGATCGTAGGTGGATATTGTGATATTATTAAGATCGCAAGGCTGATTTTTTCTGATTTAATTATTGATTATTTTCAAATAAAATATACTAACCCGGTGGTTCAACATTACTACTAACCCACACACGGATATTGAAAGTGATTTGCAACTGATTTGATAAAAACAAACTGCCATAGGACCCTCACAGCTCTCTATTCAATCCACCAGTTATAAAAGCAACAAACCTTGTAGGTCACAAAATAAGGCAAATCTCATAAATACAAAAATTTCATATTTTTGGTCACAGATGAGCCTCCTTAAACGTATGAATGCATGGCATCTGGTCTTGCTTATTTATTTAACTGTATAACTTATTCTAGCATTTTTTCTTAGCATATGTTCACACTCCAATTCCCTTACCTTCATTAGCTCTATTCTCTGGTTGTGGGGTTGATATTGCTCCAGTGCTCTCTGGCGTGAAAGTGGATGAAAAGGAGTTCTCTCTTTCCGGTGTCGTGTTATCCACAGAAGCTGTCAGAAAGACGAGGAAAGAAATTAATCGATAGAACTAGCAACTACCACTTGCACCTAGTAATGTGCTTCAACATTACTACTAACCCACACACAGATATTGAAAGTGATTTGCAACTGATTTGATGAAAACAAACTGCCATAGGACCCTTACAGCTCTCTATTCCATCCACCAGTTATAAAAGCAACAAACCTTGTAGGACACAAAATAAGGCAAATCTCATAAATACAAAAATTTCATATTTTTGGTCACAGATGAGCCTCTTTAAACATATGAATGAATGGCATGTTGTCCTCCCTTTTTATTTAACTGTATAACTTATTCCAGCATTTTTCTTACATCATGTTGACAGTCTGAGTGTCCATTACCTTCATTAGGTGTAGTCCGTGATTCTGGGGTAGATATTGCCCTAGTGGTCTCTGGTGCGGAGGTGGATGAAAAGGAGTTCTCTCTTTCCGGTGTCGTGTTATGCACAGAAGCTGTCAGAAAGACGAGAAAAGAAATTAATCGATAGAACTAGCAACTACTACTAGCATCTAGAACTGTGGTGTTGTTTAAAAGATTTAGATTTCATGTTTTGTAGAAAAATGAGTTAGTGTAATAACCTTGTGGAGATGTGGGTCAAAGTTGTATTTCAATGTTAATTATAAATTATTATTTGATTTGCAATTGAGGGACTTTTGTCATTGACAGCATTAGTTCAGGACTGGATTTTTAAGGGGAAAGCTAGAAGTTAACCGAGAAGTTACCATCTAACATCTCAAAACACTGCAAACATTTTATTCTCTTTTCAAAAGGGCCCTGTAACTTAAACAGCAGGAAGAGATGTGGCTCCATTAGAAAATGTAAAAGCATAAACAATAACTACCTGCATTTTATTTGGCTGAGTCTCTTACTGCTAGAGATATTGGGAAAACTCCCATTTATTCTACTCTCTATGTTTAATATTTCTGTCCCGCTAATGCATTGTCCTCATGGTTGATGATTGTCTCATGTTTAATTTACCACACACACACCCACAAATGCACCTTACACTGAGGTTAGAATGTTGTTTCTCACGTTATATCTATCAACTTTTTGAAGATCAGTTGTGTATCTTCCTTTGGTCCTCTGGTAATATCACTTGATTTAGTGAGTTCAAAGAGGAACATTCAAAGTTTAGGTAGGGAGTGATGGAAAAGAGAGAGGATGGGAAGACACTTGGCTCCATGCCTACAGGACTGTTGACACAGTAGTCGTTTGGGAAGTGCGAGCAACCCAAAAGACTGCAGAAGTTAAGAAAGAAGGCTGAAAAGAAAAAGAAAAAAATCCAGCCGAAAGACATTTCTGGATATTGTCAAGTACATACCAGAAATTATTTAAATGTTTTACCAGATTGTCCAGGGGTTCTGTAGCCAGTATTCGTTAATGCGGAAGAATAAAAAAAAAAGAATTCCCAGTACTATAAACAGTTACTAATTAAAGAGCAATTAAAGAAAACCTCTGTGAAGAAAAGTCAAAATTATACACGTAGAGAATAATTTCTAAAATTTTGCAGTTTTGGTCACAGCTGAGCTACTTTAGATATTATATAAAAGCAACAAACCTTGTAGGACACAAAATATGGCAAATCTCATAAATACAAAAATTTCATATTTTTGGTCACAGATGAGCCTCTTTAAACTTATGAATGAATGGCATCTGGTCTTGCTTATTTATTTAACTGTATAACTTATTCTAGCATTTTTTCTTAGCATATGTTCACACTCCAATTTCCCTTACCTTCATTAGCTCTATTCGCTGGTTGTGGGGTTGATATTGCTCCAGTGCTCTCTGGCGTAAAAGTGGATGAAAAGGAGTTCTCTCTTTCCGGTGTCGTGTTATCCACAGAAGCTGTCAGAAAGACGAGGAAAGAAATTAATCGATAGAACTAGCAACTACCACTTGCACCTAGTAATGTGCTCCCAGAATAATTTTCTATTTAAGAGAAAAGAAAACCAGATTAAGAAATATTGCATTTGCTTCTGCAGATATCTGCTATGTCCATGAGAATACAGATGTGTATGTATACAAATGGAAGTGAGAATTCAAGAAATCCACTGTGAATTTAAGGGCTACCCTTCAATAGGTTTGTAAACATGGATCACATATTGAAAAGAACATTCCGTAAGGCAAGAGTGAGAAAAGACTTACTAGTTGTACTGGTCTCTTGTGTGGTAACTATAGCTGGCAATAGAAAAAGAAGACAACAAAATTAAAATAGTATCCCTGAGAGAGAGAGAGAGAGAGAGAGAGAGAGAGAGAGAGAGAGAGAGAGAGAGAGAAAATATATACCAAGCTACAAATGTAACTAAGTATTTGATACCTGTTGGGGTCTCCCCTAGACCACAAAAATACCCAGACTGGGTTTGTGAGCAATCAAATACATTCACCTGTATATATCTGGTGATCTGCATTGACTCTAAGCCTTTGCATTATTAATCACAGCTGAAAATAATTGGTTTCTTTGTTTTATATTTTTATACTGCTATAGCTGTGCATAGCACTTTATAAAGTTAAAAAAGATAAGTGAGGAATTTCCTCTGGACTGAAAAAAATTATTTAAAAACACTATTTGACTGCTGTGAAACTAATGATACAAAACAGTAGCTTGTATATTTGGTGGTATGGATGTCTTATAAATTAAGACTATTTGCGCTTTTCCTGTTTGTTCTGCAGTTAACTAATATAACAATTCCCAAGTATCAGAGGGATAGCCGTGTTAGTCTGAATCTGTAAAAAGCAACAGAGGGTCCTGTGGCACCTTTGAGACTAACAGAAGTATTGGGAGCATAAGCTTTCATGGGTAAGAACCTCACTTCTTCAGATGCAAGAAGTGAGGTTCTTACCCACGAAAGCTTATGCTCCCAATACTTCTGTTAGTCTCAAAGGTGCCACAGGACCCTCTGTTGCTTATAACAATTCCCAGTGATTTAGATATTCCAATACAGATCATCTATGGTGAAAGGATACCAGAAAAAAAGATGGAAGAATTTGAAATGGAACCAACTATAGGAATAATATCCTATTGAAAATATCTAAAAGATGGCTGGACTGGGACAGAGTTTGTACTAATTTCTTTAGGTTTCTGATCTTTTGGGGCTATATGTACGTAAAGCACTGGAGACATTTTCAAAAGCATCCAAGTGGAGCTTAAGTTCCATCTGTCAAAGGGACTTAGGCATCTAGGAGTCAATGGGTACATCTACATGGCATGCAGGATCCCGTGGCAGTGAGTTGTCCTTGTCTACACTACAGGGGAAATTTGATCTAAGCTACATAATTTGAATTACTTGAATAGCTTAACTCAAATCGACGTAGCTTAAATCTACTTACCACGGGGGACACACTACTAATGTCGACGGGAGACAGTCTCCCATCAAATCCCCCAACTCTTCTCAATCCGGTGTACTACAGGAGTCGACAGGAGAGTAATCTGCAGTCGATAGCGGGTCTTTACTAGACCCACTAAATCTATTGCCCATGCATCGATCACCACTTGTGGCTCCCCCAGTAAGTGTAGACAAGCCCTCAGAGCCCAGTGTATAGACTCAAGCTTATGGGGCTCACGCCAGACCACTAAAAATACCTGTGCAGACATTCGGGCTCAAGCTGGAGCTTGGACTCTGAAGCCGAGAGTATTGAAGATTGGAATTATTCTCCCAAGTCACTTAGATACTTTACCCAAGTCTATTAAGTTAATTATGAAATTATAGGCTACTCTTTAAATCAGGAGTCGGCAACGTTTGGCACGCAGCTTGCCAGGGTAAGCATCCTGGTGGGCCGGGCCAGTTTATTTACCTGCTGATGCGGCAGGTTCGGCCGATTGCGGCCCCCACTGGCCGCGGTTCGCCATCCTGGGCCTATGGGGGCAGCGGGAAGCCGCGGCCAGCACATCCCTCACCTGCGCCGCTTCTTGCCGCCCCCATTGGCCCAGGACGGCAAACTGCGGCGAGTGGGGGCCGCAATCGGCCGAACCTGTCGCGTCAGCAGGTAAATAAACTGGCCCGGCCCGCCAGGGTGCTTACCCTGGCGAGCCGCGTGCCAAACGTTGCCGATCCCTGCTTTAAACTAACATTTAAAATGGATCAGGTGTAAAAGTTTAGCAAGGCAAAGCTAAGGAAATACTTTCAAGTTGTAATGGACTTCTCTGTGGTAAATGGAGGAGCTGGTAAAACAAAAACAGAACAGAAAAAAATAAATAGGTGATGGGAGAAGGTCAGGAGCTAGGGTTGAAGATAAGAGTGGGCAGGGAGCCAGGGACGATAGTCGCTGGAAAAGGGACGTGGACAGTAGTCAAGAGGATAAATATTGAAGGGACAGGGAGAGACTGGGGCAGGCAAAGGGGCAGAAGGGTCTGTAAGCACTACAGCAAGTGCGCCTGCCTCCAGAATGTGGAATGGAACCCATTATTCCTGAGCATTCTCAGCATTCTTCTGTTATCTAGCAAATAGCTCTGAAACACGCTGACAAATTGTGCATCCTCATTTCCTCTAGTGGCAGGTCCACATAGAAGATTAAAGCCTAATAGCGCTACCACTTACTGCGTTAGATAAGCGATTAAAGGAAAAGGAAAAATTATACATCTACATGGAAAGAATCATTTCTAAAATTTTGCATTTTTGGTTATTGCTGAGCTACTTTAGAAAGCTTGACTGAATACCTATTTCCATATCCAGCTGAACACTTCCCTTTCTGAATGTTGATGCTATTGAATGTTTAATGCTATTTTCTTTCTTCTACACATTAAAGAGGCCATGCCCAAGATCATTATGTGGCACCATATATACTTAACAATTGCCTGAAACAATTAGATAAGCTAGCTTGCAGGGATATCTTAATAAATTTTTCAAAGTATAATTGTTGCATGTAATTTCTGTGGACAGTAATGTCCTAATTTTATGTCTTGTATTTTTCATGCAGATCTTATAAATACCATTTCTGAAATTTTTAATTTTTGGTTGCAGATGACCCTCTTTAGAAAGCATGACTGAATGTCATCTGGTCCTGTCTATTTATTTAACTGTATAACTTTTCATGCATTTTTCTTGTTGATGTCATAACTCAACATTATTTCCTTTTTTCTACACACTAAAGTGGCCAGGCCTGAGATCTTTATGTGGCTCCCTACACACTTACCAAATAGGCTGTGATTGAATATCCTCTTGGCTGCTTTTATTCTAGAAGTACACATTGAATTTTACATTTCTTTCATCGAGGGACATTCCTTCATAGCCCCCTACCAAAACCTTTTAGCACTTACACCCACATGTGGCTGCCTGTTCTAAAGTCAGTAACTAATTCTGTATACAGATACCCCTATAGCCTTCTGCCGCTTGGTATGGCTCGTTTGACCTGTACAGCCCTGCCATATCCCAGGAATCATCACAAACTGTTCCCCACATTCCATTCAAGTAAACAGCCACATGACACTGCCTCGCAGCTCTCTATTCTATGCACCAGTTCTACAAGCAACAAACCTTGTAGGACACAAAATATGGCAAATCTCATAAATACAAAAATTTCATATTTTTGGTCACAGATGAGCCTCTTTAAACGTATGAATGAATGGCATCTGGTCTTGCTTATTTATTTAACTGTATAACTTATTCTAGCATTTTTTCTTAGCATATGTTCACACTCCAATTTAACTTACCATCATTAGCTGTATTCGCTGGTTGTGGGGTTGATATGGCTCCAGTGCTCTCTGGCGTGAAAGTGGATGAAAAGGAGTTCTCTCTTTTCGGTGTCGTGTTATCCACAGAAGCTGTCAGAAAGACGAGGAAAGAAATTAATCGATAGAACTAGCAACTACTACTTGCACCTAGAACTGTGGTGTTGTTTAAAAGATTTAGATTTCATGTTTTGTTGAAAAATGAGTTAGTGTAATAACCTTTTGCTTGTGGAGATGTGGGTCAAAGTTGTATTTCAATGTTAATTATAAATTATTATTTGATTTGCAATTGGGGGACTTTTGTCAATGACAGCATTAGTTCAGGACTGGATTGAGCCTCTTTAAAAACATGACTTCCTTGATCGTAGGTGGATATTGTGATATTATTAAGATCGCAAGGCTGATTTTTTCTGATTTAATTATTGATTATTTTCAAATAAAATATACTAACCCGGTGGTTCAACATTACTACTAACCCACACACGGATATTGAAAGTGATTTGCAACTGATTTGATAAAAACAAACTGCCATAGGACCCTCACAGCTCTCTATTCAATCCACCAGTTATAAAAGCAACAAACCTTGTAGGTCACAAAATAAGGCAAATCTCATAAATACAAAAATTTCATATTTTTGGTCACAGATGAGCCTCCTTAAACGTATGAATGCATGGCATCTGGTCTTGCTTATTTATTTAACTGTATAACTTATTCTAGCATTTTTTCTTAGCATATGTTCACACTCCAATTCCCTTACCTTCATTAGCTCTATTCTCTGGTTGTGGGGTTGATATTGCTCCAGTGCTCTCTGGCGTGAAAGTGGATGAAAAGGAGTTCTCTCTTTCCGGTGTCGTGTTATCCACAGAAGCTGTCAGAAAGACGAGGAAAGAAATTAATCGATAGAACTAGCAACTACCACTTGCACCTAGTAATGTGCTTCAACATTACTACTAACCCACACACAGATATTGAAAGTGATTTGCAACTGATTTGATGAAAACAAACTGCCATAGGACCCTTACAGCTCTCTATTCCATCCACCAGTTATAAAAGCAACAAACCTTGTAGGACACAAAATAAGGCAAATCTCATAAATACAAAAATTTCATATTTTTGGTCACAGATGAGCCTCTTTAAACATATGAATGAATGGCATGTTGTCCTCCCTTTTTATTTAACTGTATAACTTATTCCAGCATTTTTCTTACATCATGTTGACAGTCTGAGTGTCCATTACCTTCATTAGGTGTAGTCCGTGATTCTGGGGTAGATATTGCCCTAGTGGTCTCTGGTGCGGAGGTGGATGAAAAGGAGTTCTCTCTTTCCGGTGTCGTGTTATGCACAGAAGCTGTCAGAAAGACGAGAAAAGAAATTAATCGATAGAACTAGCAACTACTACTAGCATCTAGAACTGTGGTGTTGTTTAAAAGATTTAGATTTCATGTTTTGTAGAAAAATGAGTTAGTGTAATAACCTTGTGGAGATGTGGGTCAAAGTTGTATTTCAATGTTAATTATAAATTATTATTTGATTTGCAATTGAGGGACTTTTGTCATTGACAGCATTAGTTCAGGACTGGATTTTTAAGGGGAAAGCTAGAAGTTAACCGAGAAGTTACCATCTAACATCTCAAAACACTGCAAACATTTTATTCTCTTTTCAAAAGGGCCCTGTAACTTAAACAGCAGGAAGAGATGTGGCTCCATTAGAAAATGTAAAAGCATAAACAATAACTACCTGCATTTTATTTGGCTGAGTCTCTTACTGCTAGAGATATTGGGAAAACTCCCATTTATTCTACTCTCTATGTTTAATATTTCTGTCCCGCTAATGCATTGTCCTCATGGTTGATGATTGTCTCATGTTTAATTTACCACACACACACCCACAAATGCACCTTACACTGAGGTTAGAATGTTGTTTCTCACGTTATATCTATCAACTTTTTGAAGATCAGTTGTGTATCTTCCTTTGGTCCTCTGGTAATATCACTTGATTTAGTGAGTTCAAAGAGGAACATTCAAAGTTTAGGTAGGGAGTGATGGAAAAGAGAGAGGATGGGAAGACACTTGGCTCCATGCCTACAGGACTGTTGACACAGTAGTCGTTTGGGAAGTGCGAGCAACCCAAAAGACTGCAGAAGTTAAGAAAGAAGGCTGAAAAGAAAAAGAAAAAAATCCAGCCGAAAGACATTTCTGGATATTGTCAAGTACATACCAGAAATTATTTAAATGTTTTACCAGATTGTCCAGGGGTTCTGTAGCCAGTATTCGTTAATGCGGAAGAATAAAAAAAAAAGAATTCCCAGTACTATAAACAGTTACTAATTAAAGAGCAATTAAAGAAAACCTCTGTGAAGAAAAGTCAAAATTATACACGTAGAGAATAATTTCTAAAATTTTGCAGTTTTGGTCACAGCTGAGCTACTTTAGATATTATATAAAAGCAACAAACCTTGTAGGACACAAAATATGGCAAATCTCATAAATACAAAAATTTCATATTTTTGGTCACAGATGAGCCTCTTTAAACTTATGAATGAATGGCATCTGGTCTTGCTTATTTATTTAACTGTATAACTTATTCTAGCATTTTTTCTTAGCATATGTTCACACTCCAATTTCCCTTACCTTCATTAGCTCTATTCGCTGGTTGTGGGGTTGATATTGCTCCAGTGCTCTCTGGCGTAAAAGTGGATGAAAAGGAGTTCTCTCTTTCCGGTGTCGTGTTATCCACAGAAGCTGTCAGAAAGACGAGGAAAGAAATTAATCGATAGAACTAGCAACTACCACTTGCACCTAGTAATGTGCTTCAACATTACTACTAACCCACACACAGATGTTGAAAGTGATTTGCAACTGATTTGATAAAAACAAACTGCCATAGGACCCTCACAGCTCTCTATTCCATCCACCAGTTATAAAAGCAACAAACCTTGTAGGACACAAAATATGGCAAATCTCATAAATACAAAAATTTCATATTTTTGGTCACAGATGAGCCTCTTTAAACGTATGAATGAATGGCATCTGGTCTTGCTTATTTATTTAACTGTATAACTTATTTTAGCATTTTTTCTTAGCATATGTTCACACTCCAATTTCCCTTACCTTCATTAGCTCTATTCTCTGGTTGTGGGGTTGATATTGCTCCAGTGCTCTCTGGCGTAAAAGTGGATGAAAAGGAGTTCTCTCTTTCCGGTGTCGTGTTATCCACAGAAGCTGTCAGAAAGACGAGGAAAGAAATTAATCGATAGAACTAGCAACTACCACTTGCACCTAGTAATGTGCTTCAACATTACTACTAACCCACACACAGATGTTGAAAGTGATTTGCAACTGATTTGATAAAAACAAACTGCCATAGGACCCTCACAGCTCCCTATTCCATCCACCAGTTATAAAAGCAACAAACCTTGTAGGACACAAAATATGGCAAATCTCATAAATACAAAAATTTCATATTTTTGGTCACAGATGAGCCTCTTTAAACGTATGAATGAGTGGCATCTGGTCTTGCTTATTTATTTAACTGTATAACTTATTCTAGCATTTTTTCTTAGCATATGTTCACACTCCAATTTCCCTTACCTTCATTAGCTCTATTCGCTGGTTGTGGGGTTGATATTGCTCCAGTGCTCTCTGGCGTAAAAGTGGATGAAAAGGAGTTCTCTCTTTCCGGTGTCGTGTTATCCACAGAAGCTGTCAGAAAGACGAGGAAAGAAATTAATCGATAGAACTAGCAACTACCACTTGCACCTAGTAATGTGCTTCAACATAACTACTAACCCACACACAGATGTTGAAAGTGATTTGCAACTGATTTGATAAAAACAAACTGCCATAGGACCCTCACAGCTCTCTATTCCATCCACCAGTTATAAAAGCAACAAACCTTGTAGGACACAAAATATGGCAAATCTCATAAATACAAAAATTTCATATTTTTGGTCACAGATGAGCCTCTTTAAACGTATGAATGAATGGCATCTGGTCTTGCTTAATTATTTAACTGTATAACTTATTCTAGCATTTTTTCTTAGCATATGTTCACACTCCAATTTCCCTTACCTTCATTAGCTCTATTCGCTGGTTGTGGGGTTGATATTGCTCCAGTGCTCTCTGGCGTAAAAGTGGATGAAAAGGAGTTCTCTCTTTCCGGTGTCGTGTTATCCACAGAAGCTGTCAGAAAGACGAGGAAAGAAATTAATTGATAGAACTAGCAACTACCACTTGCACCTAGTAATGTGCTTCAACATAACTACTAACCCACACACAGATGTTGAAAGTGATTTGCAACTGATTTGATAAAAACAAACTGCCATAGGACCCTCACAGCTCTCTATTCCATCCACCAGTTATAAAAGCAACAAACCTTGTAGGACACAAAATATGGCAAATCTCATAAATACAAAAATTTCATATTTTTGGTCACAGATGAGCCTCTTTAAACGTATGAATGAATGGCATCTGGTCTTGCTTAATTATTTAACTGTATAACTTATTCTAGCATTTTTTCTTAGCATATGTTCACACTCCAATTTCCCTTACCTTCATTAGCTCTATTCGCTGGTTGTGGGGTTGATATTGCTCCAGTGCTCTCTGGCGTAAAAGTGGATGAAAAGGAGTTCTCTCTTTCCGGTGTCGTGTTATCCACAGAAGCTGTCAGAAAGACGAGGAAAGAAATTAATCGATAGAACTAGCAACTACCACTTGCACCTAGTAATGTGCTTCAACATTACTACTAACCCACACACAGATGTTGAAAGTGATTTGCAACTGATTTGATAAAAACAAACTGCCATAGGACCCTCACAGCTCCCTATTCCATCCACCAGTTATAAAAGCAACAAACCTTGTAGGACACAAAATATGGCAAATCTCATAAATACAAAAATTTCATATTTTTGGTCACAGATGAGCCTCTTTAAACGTATGAATGAATGGCATCTGGTCTTGCTTATTTATTTAACTGTATAACTTATTCTAGCATTTTTTCTTAGCATATGTTCACACTCCAATTTCCCTTACCTTCATTAGCTCTATTCGCTGGTTGTGGGGTTGATATTGCTCCAGTGCTCTCTGGCGTAAAAGTGGATGAAAAGGAGTTCTCTCTTTCCGGTGTCGTGTTATCCACAGAAGCTGTCAGAAAGACGAGGAAAGAAATTAATCGATAGAACTAGCAACTTCCACTTGCACCTAGTAATGTGCTTCAACATTACTACTAACCCACACACAGATGTTGAAAGTGATTTGCAACTGATTTGATAAAAACAAACTGCCATAGGACCCTCACAGCTCCCTATTCCATCCACCAGTTATAAAAGCAACAAACCTTGTAGGACACAAAATATGGCAAATCTCATAAATACAAAAATTTCATATTTTTGGTCACAGATGAGCCTCTTTAAACGTATGAATGAATGGCATCTGGTCTTGCTTATTTATTTAACTGTATAACTTATTCTAGCATTTTTTCTTAGCATATGTTCACACTCCAATTTCCCTTACCTTCATTAGCTCTATTCGCTGGTTGTGGGGTTGATATTGCTCCAGTGCTCTCTGGCGTAAAAGTGGATGAAAAGGAGTTCTCTCTTTCCGGTGTCGTGTTATCCACAGAAGCTGTCAGAAAGACGAGGAAAGAAATTAATCGATAGAACTAGCAACTACCACTTGCACCTAGTAATGTGCTTCAACATTACTACTAACCCACACACAGATGTTGAAAGTGATTTGCAACTGATTTGATAAAAACAAACTGCCATAGGACCCTCACAGCTCTCTATTCCATCCACCAGTTATAAAAGCAACAAACCTTGTAGGACACAAAATATGGCAAATCTCATAAATACAAAAATTTCATATTTTTGGTCACAGATGAGCCTCTTTAAACGTATGAATGAATGGCATCTGGTCTTGCTTATTTATTTAACTGTATAACTTATTCTAGCATTTTTTCTTAGCATATGTTCACACTCCAATTTCCCTTACCTTCATTACCTCTATTCGCTGGTTGTGGGGTTGATATTGCTCCAGTGCTCTCTGGCGTAAAAGTGGATGAAAAGGAGTTCTCTCTTTCCGGTGTCGTGTTATCCACAGAAGCTGTCAGAAAGACGAGGAAAGAAATTAATCGATAGAACTAGCAACTACCACTTGCACCTAGTAATGTGCTTCAACATTACTACTAACCCACACACAGATGTTGAAAGTGATTTGCAACTGATTTGATAAAAACAAACTGCCATAGGACCCTCACAGCTCTCTATTCCATCCACCAGTTATAAAAGCAACAAACCTTGTAGGACACAAAATATGGCAAATCTCATAAATACAAAAATTTCATATTTTTGGTCACAGATGAGCCTCTTTAAACGTATGAATGAATGGCATCTGGTCTTGCTTATTTATTTAACTGTATAACTTATTCTAGCATTTTTTCTTAGCATATGTTCACACTCCAATTTCCCTTACCTTCATTAGCTCTATTCGCTGGTTGTGGGGTTGATATTGCTCCAGTGCTCTCTGGCGTAAAAGTGGATGAAAAGGAGTTCTCTCTTTCCGGTGTCGTGTTATCCACAGAAGCTGTCAGAAAGACGAGGAAAGAAATTAATCGATAGAACTAGCAACTACCACTTGCACCTAGTAATGTGCTTCAACATTACTACTAACCCACACACAGATGTTGAAAGTGATTTGCAACTGATTTGATAAAAACAAACTGCCATAGGACCCTCACAGCTCTCTATTCCATCCACCAGTTATAAAAGCAACAAACCTTGTAGGACACAAAATATGGCAAATCTCATAAATACAAAAATTTCATATTTTTGGTCACAGATGAGCCTCTTTAAACGTATGAATGAATGGCATCTGGTCTTGCTTATTTATTTAACTGTATAACTTATTCTAGCATTTTTTCTTAGCATATGTTCACACTCCAATTTCCCTTACCTTCATTAGCTCTATTCGCTGGTTGTGGGGTTGATATTGCTCCAGTGCTCTCTGGCGTAAAAGTGGATGAAAAGGAGTTCTCTCTTTCCGGTGTCGTGTTATCCACAGAAGCTGTCAGAAAGACGAGGAAAGAAATTAATCGATAGAACTAGCAACTACCACTTGCACCTAGTAATGTGCTTCAACATAACTACTAACCCACACACAGATGTTGAAAGTGATTTGCAACTGATTTGATAAAAACAAACTGCCATAGGACCCTCACAGCTCCCTATTCCATCCACCAGTTATAAAAGCAACAAACCTTGTAGGACACAAAATATGGCAAATCTCATAAATACAAAAATTTCATATTTTTGGTCACAGATGAGCCTCTTTAAACGTATGAATGAATGGCATCTGGTCTTGCTTAATTATTTAACTGTATAACTTATTCTAGCATTTTTTCTTAGCATATGTTCACACTCCAATTTCCCTTACCTTCATTACCTCTATTCGCTGGTTGTGGGGTTGATATTGCTCCAGTGCTCTCTGGCGTAAAAGTGGATGAAAAGGAGTTCTCTCTTTCCGGTGTCGTGTTATCCACAGAAGCTGTCAGAAAGACGAGGAAAGAAATTAATCGATAGAACTAGCAACTACCACTTGCACCTAGTAATGTGCTTCAACATTACTACTAACCCACACACAGATATTGAAAGTGATTTGCAACTGATTTGATAAAAACAAACTGCCATAGGACCCTCACAGCTCTCTATTCCATCCACCAGTTATAAAAGCAACAAACCTTGTAGGACACAAAATAAGGCAAATCTCATAAATACAAAAATTTCATATTTTTGGTCACAGATGAGCCTCTTTAAACGTATGAATGAATGGCATCTGGTCTTGCTTATTTATTTAACTGTATAACTTATTATAGCATTTTTTCTTAGCATATGTTCACACTCCAATTTCCCTTACCTTCATTAGCTCTATTCGCTGGTTGTGGGGTTGATATTGCTCCAGTGCTCTCTGGCGTAAAAGTGGATGAAAAGGAGTTCTCTCTTTCCGGTGTCGTGTTATCCACAGAAGCTGTCAGAAAGACGAGGAAAGAAATTAATCGATAGAACTAGCAACTACCACTTGCACCTAGTAATGTGCTTCAACATTACTACTAACCCACACACAGATGTTGAAAGTGATTTGCAACTGATTTGATAAAAACAAACTGCCATAGGACCCTCACAGCTCCCTATTCCATCCACCAGCTATAAAAGCAACAAACCTTGTAGGACACAAAATATGGCAAATCTCATAAATACAAAAATTTCATATTTTTGGTCACAGATGAGCCTCTTTAAACGTATGAATGAATGGCATCTGGTCTTGCTTATTTATTTAACTGTATAACTTATTCTAGCATTTTTTCTTAGCATATGTTCACACTCCAATTTCCCTTACCTTCATTAGCTCTATTCGCTGGTTGTGGGGTTGATATTGCTCCAGTGCTCTCTGGCGTAAAAGTGGATGAAAAGGAGTTCTCTCTTTCCGGTGTCGTGTTATCCACAGAAGCTGTCAGAAAGACGAGGAAAGAAATTAATCGATAGAACTAGCAACTACCACTTGCACCTAGTAATGTGCTTCAACATTACTACTAACCCACACACAGATGTTGAAAGTGATTTGCAACTGATTTGATAAAAACAAACTGCCATAGGACCCTCACAGCTCCCTATTCCATCCACCAGTTATAAAAGCAACAAACCTTGTAGGACACAAAATATGGCAAATCTCATAAATACAAAAATTTCATATTTTTGGTCACAGATGAGCCTCTTTAAACGTATGAATGAATGGCATCTGGTCTTGCTTATTTATTTAACTGTATAACTTATTCTAGCATTTTTTCTTAGCATATGTTCACACTCCAATTTCCCTTACCTTCATTAGCTCTATTCGCTGGTTGTGGGGTTGATATTGCTCCAGTGCTCTCTGGCGTAAAAGTGGATGAAAAGGAGTTCTCTCTTTCCGGTGTCGTGTTATCCACAGAAGCTGTCAGAAAGACGAGGAAAGAAATTAATCGATAGAACTAGCAACTACCACTTGCACCTAGTAATGTGCTTCAACATTACTACTAACCCACACACAGATGTTGAAAGTGATTTGCAACTGATTTGATAAAAACAAACTGCCATAGGACCCTCACAGCTCTCTATTCCATCCACCAGTTATAAAAGCAACAAACCTTGTAGGACACAAAATATGGCAAATCTCATAAATACAAAAATTTCATATTTTTGGTCACAGATGAGCCTCTTTAAACGTATGAATGAATGGCATCTGGTCTTGCTTAATTATTTAACTGTATAACTTATTCTAGCATTTTTTCTTAGCATATGTTCACACTCCAATTTCCCTTACCTTCATTAGCTCTATTCGCTGGTTGTGGGGTTGATATTGCTCCAGTGCTCTCTGGCGTAAAAGTGGATGAAAAGGAGTTCTCTCTTTCCGGTGTCGTGTTATCCACAGAAGCTGTCAGAAAGACGAGGAAAGAAATTAATCGATAGAACTAGCAACTACCACTTGCACCTAGTAATGTGCTTCAACATTACTACTAACCCACACACAGATGTTGAAAGTGATTTGCAACTGATTTGATAAAAACAAACTGCCATAGGACCCTCACAGCTCTCTATTCCATCCACCAGTTATAAAAGCAACAAACCTTGTAGGACACAAAATATGGCAAATCTCATAAATACAAAAATTTCATATTTTTGGTCACAGATGAGCCTCTTTAAACGTATGAATGAATGGCATCTGGTCTTGCTTAATTATTTAACTGTATAACTTATTCTAGCATTTTTTCTTAGCATATGTTCACACTCCAATTTCCCTTACCTTCATTAGCTCTATTCGCTGGTTGTGGGGTTGATATTGCTCCAGTGCTCTCTGGCGTAAAAGTGGATGAAAAGGAGTTCTCTCTTTCCGGTGTCGTGTTATCCACAGAAGCTGTCAGAAAGACGAGAAAAGAAATTAATCGATAGAACTAGCAACTACTACTAGCACCTAGAACTGTGGTGTTGTTTAAAAGATTTAGATTTCATGTTTTGTAGAAAAATGAGTTAGTGTAATAACCTTTTGCTTGTGGAGATGTGGGTCAAAGTTGTATTTCAATGTTAATTATAAATTATTATTTGATTTGCAATTGAGGGACTTTTGTCATTGACAGCATTAGTTCAGGACTGGATTTTTAAGGGGCAAAGCTAGAAGTTAACCTAGAAGTTACCATCTAACATCTCAAAACACTGCAAACATTTTATTCTCTTTTCAATAGGGCCCTGTAACTTAAACAGCAGGAAGTGATGTGGCTCCATTAGAAAATGTAAAAGCATAAACAATAACTACCTGCATTTTATTTGGCTGAGTCTCTTACTGCTAGAGATATTGGGAAAACTCCCATTTATTCTACTCTCTATGTTTAATATTTCTGTCCCGCTAATGCATTGTCCTCTTGGTGGATGATTGTCTCATGTTTAATTTACCACACACACACACACAAATGCACCTTACACTGAGGTTAGAATGTTGTTTCTCACGTTATATCTATCAACTTTTTGAAGATCAGTTGTGTATCTTCCTTTGGTCCTCTGGTAATATCACTTGATTTAGTGAGTTCAAAGAGGAACATTCAAAGTTTAGGTAGGGAGTGATGGAAAAGAGAGAGGATGGGAAGACACTTGGCTCCATGCCTACAGGACTGTTGACACAGTAGTCGTTTGGGAAGTGCGAGAAACCCAAAAGACTGCAGAAGTTAAGAAAGGAGGCTGAAAAGAAAAAGAAAAAAAATCCAGCCGAAAGACATTTCTAGGTATTGTCAAGTACATACCAGAAATTATTTAAATGTTTTACCAGATTGTCCAGGGGTTCTGTAGCCAGTATTCGTGAATGCGGAAGAATAAAAAAAAAAGAATTCCCAGTACTATAAATAGTTACTAATTAAAGAGCAATTAAAGAAAACCTCTGTGAAGAAAAGTCAAAATTATACACGTAGAGAATAATTTCTAAAATTTTGCAGTTTTGGTCACAGCTGAGCTACTTTAGATAGTATATAAAAGCAACAAACCTTGTAGGACACAAAATATGGCAAATCTCATAAATACAAAAATTTCATATTTTTGGTCACAGATGAGCCTCTTTAAACGTATGAATGAATGGCATCTGGTCTTGCTTGTTTATTTAACTGTATAACTTATTCTAGCATTTTTTCTTAGCATATGTTCACACTCCAATTTCCCTTACCTTCATTAGCTCTATTCGCTGGTTGTGGGGTTGATATTGCTCCAGTGCTCTCTGGCGTAAAAGTGGATGAAAAGGAGTTCTCTCTTTCCGGTGTCGTGTTATCCACAGAAGCTGTCAGAAAGACGAGGAAAGAAATTAATCGATAGAACTAGCAACTACCACTTGCACCTAGTAATGTGCTTCAACATTACTACTAACCCACACACAGATGTTGAAAGTGATTTGCAACTGATTTGATAAAAACAAACTGCCATAGGACCCTCACAGCTCTCTATTCCATCCACCAGTTATAAAAGCAACAAACCTTGTAGGACACAAAATATGGCAAATCTCATAAATACAAAAATTTCATATTTTTGGTCACAGATGAGCCTCTTTAAACGTATGAATGAATGGCATCTGGTCTTGCTTAATTATTTAACTGTATAACTTATTCTAGCATTTTTTCTTAGCATATGTTCACACTCCAATTTCCCTTACCTTCATTAGCTCTATTCGCTGGTTGTGGGGTTGATATTGCTCCAGTGCTCTCTGGCGTAAAAGTGGATGAAAAGGAGTTCTCTCTTTCCGGTGTCGTGTTATCCACAGAAGCTGTCAGAAAGACGAGGAAAGAAATTAATCGATAGAACTAGCAACTACCACTTGCACCTAGTAATGTGCTTCAACATTACTACTAACCCACACACAGATGTTGAAAGTGATTTGCAACTGATTTGATAAAAACAAACTGCCATAGGACCCTCACAGCTCTCTATTCCATCCACCAGTTATAAAAGCAACAAACCTTGTAGGACACAAAATATGGCAAATCTCATAAATACAAAAATTTCATATTTTTGGTCACAGATGAGCCTCTTTAAACGTATGAATGAATGGCATCTGGTCTTGCTTATTTATTTAACTGTATAACTTATCCTAGCATTTTTTCTTAGCATATGTTCACACTCCAATTTCCCTTACCTTCATTAGCTCTATTCGCTGGTTGTGGGGTTGATATTGCTCCAGTGCTCTCTGGCGTAAAAGTGGATGAAAAGGAGTTCTCTCTTTCCGGTGTCGTGTTATCCACAGAAGCTGTCAGAAAGACGAGGAAAGAAATTAAGCGATAGAACTAGCAACTACTACTTGCACCTAGAACTCTGGTGTTGTTTAAAAGATTTAGATTTCATGTTTTGTTGAAAAATAAGTTAGTGTAATAACCTTTTGCTTGTGGAGATGTGGGTCAAAGTTGTATTTCAATGTTAATTATAAATTATTATTTGATTTGCAATTGAGGGACTTTTGTCATTGACAGCATTAGTTCAGGACTGGATTTTTAAGGGGCAAAGCTAGAAGTTAACCTAGAAGTTACCATCTAACATCTCAAAACACTGCAAACATTTTATTCTCTTTTCAATAGGGCCCTGTAACTTAAACAGCAGGAAGTGATGTGGCTCCATTAGAAAATGTAAAAGCATAAACAATAACTACCTGCATTTTATTTGGCTGAGTCTCTTACTGCTAGAGATATTGGGAAAACTCCCATTTATTCTACTCTCTATGTTTAATATTTCTGTCCCGCTAATGCATTGTCCTCTTGGTGGATGATTGTCTCATGTTTAATTTACCACACACACACACACAAATGCACCTTACACTGAGGTTAGAATGTTGTTTCTCACGTTATATCTATCAACTTTTTGAAGATCAGTTGTGTATCTTCCTTTGGTCCTCTGGTAATATCACTTGATTTAGTGAGTTCAAAGAGGAACATTCAAAGTTTAGGTAGGGAGTGATGGAAAAGAGAGAGGATGGGAAGACACTTGGCTCCATGCCTACAGGACTGTTGACACAGTAGTCGTTTGGGAAGTGCGAGAAACCCAAAAGACTGCAGAAGTTAAGAAAGAAGGCTGAAAAGAAAAAGAAAAAAAATCCAGGCGAAAGACATTTCTAGATATTGTCAAGTACATACCAGAAATTATTTAAATGTTTTACCAGATTGTCCAGGGGTTCTGTAGCCAGTATTCGTGAATGCGGAAGAATAAAAAAAAAAGAATTCCCAGTACTATAAATAGTTACTAATTAAGGGGAATTAAAGAAAACCTCTGTGAAGAAAAGTCAAAATTATACACGTAGAGAATAATTTCTAAAATTTTGCAGTTTTGGTCACAGCTGAGCTACTTTAGATATTATATAAAAGCAACAAACCTTGTAGGACACAAAATATGGCAAATCTCATAAATACAAAAATTTCATATTTTTGGTCACAGATGAGCCTCTTTAAACGTATGAATGAATGGCATCTGGTCTTGCTTATTTATTTAACTGTATAACTTATTCTAGCATTTTTTCTTAGCATATGTTCACACTCCAATTTCCCTTACCTTCATTACCTCTATTCGCTGGTTGTGGGGTTGATATTGCTCCAGTGCTCTCTGGCGTAAAAGTGGATGAAAAGGAGTTCTCTCTTTCCGGTGTCGTGTTATCCACAGAAGCTGTCAGAAAGACGAGGAAAGAAATTAATCGATAGAACTAGCAACTACCACTTGCACCTAGTAATGTGCTTCAACATTACTACTAACCCACACACAGATGTTGAAAGTGATTTGCAACTGATTTGATAAAAACAAACTGCCATAGGACCCTCACAGCTCTCTATTCCATCCACCAGTTATAAAAGCAACAAACCTTGTAGGACACAAAATAAGGCAAATCTCATAAATACAAAAATTTCATATTTTTGGTCACAGATGAGCCTCTTTAAACGTATGAATGAATGGCATCTGGTCTTGCTTATTTATTTAACTGTATAACTTATTCTAGCATTTTTTCTTAGCATATGTTCACACTCCAATTTCCCTTACCTTCATTAGCTCTATTCGCTGGTTGTGGGGTTGATATTGCTCCAGTGCTCTCTGGCGTAAAAGTGGATGAAAAGGAGTTCTCTCTTTCCGGTGTCGTGTTATCCACAGAAGCTGTCAGAAAGACGAGGAAAGAAATTAATCGATAGAACTAGCAACTACCACTTGCACCTAGTAATGTGCTTCAACATTACTACTAACCCACACACAGATGTTGAAAGTGATTTGCAACTGATTTGATAAAAACAAACTGCCATAGGACCCTCACAGCTCCCTATTCCATCCACCAGTTATAAAAGCAACAAACCTTGTAGGACACAAAATATGGCAAATCTCATAAATACAAAAATTTCATATTTTTGGTCACAGATGAGCCTCTTTAAACGTATGAATGAATGGCATCTGGTCTTGCTTATTTATTTAACTGTATAACTTATTCTAGCATTTTTTCTTAGCATATGTTCACACTCCAATTTCCCTTACCTTCATTAGCTCTATTCACTGGTTGTGGGGTTGATATTGCTCCAGTGCTCTCTGGCGTAAAAGTGGATGAAAAGGAGTTCTCTCTTTCCGGTGTCGTGTTATCCACAGAAGCTGTCAGAAAGACGAGGAAAGAAATTAATCGATAGAACTAGCAACTACCACTTGCACCTAATAATGTGCTTCAACATTACTACTAACCCACACACAGATGTTGAAAGTGATTTGCAACTGATTTGATAAAAACAAACTGCCATAGGACCCTCACAGCTCTCTATTCCATCCACCAGTTATAAAAGCAACAAACCTTGTAGGACACAAAATATGGCAAATCTCATAAATACAAAAATTTCATATTTTTGGTCACAGATGAGCCTCTTTAAACGCATGAATGAATGGCATCTGGTCTTGCTTATTTATTTAACTGTATAACTTATTCTAGCATTTTTTCTTAGCATATGTTCACACTCCAATTTCCCTTACCTTCATTAGCTCTATTCACTGGTTGTGGGGTTGATATTGCTCCAGTGCTCTCTGGCGTAAAAGTGGATGAAAAGGAGTTCTCTCTTTCCGGTGTCGTGTTATCCACAGAAGCTGTCAGAAAGACGAGGAAAGAAATTAATCGATAGAACTAGCAACTACCACTTGCACCTAGTAATGTGCTTCAACATTACTACTAACCCACACACAGATATTGAAAGTGATTTGCAACTGATTTGATAAAAACAAACTGCCATAGGACCCTCACAGCTCTCTATTCCATCCACCAGTTATAAAAGCAACAAACCTTGTAGGACACAAAATATGGCAAATCTCATAAATACAAAAATTTCATATTTTTGGTCACAGATGAGCCTCTTTAAACGTATGAATGAATGGCATCTGGTCTTGCTTATTTATTTAACTGTATAACTTATTCTAGCATTTTTTCTTAGCATATGTTCACACTCCAATTTCCCTTACCTTCATTAGCTCTATTCGCTGGTTGTGGGGTTGATATTGCTCCAGTGCTCTCTGGCGTAAAAGTGGATGAAAAGGAGTTCTCTGTTTCCGGTGTCGTGTTATCCACAGAAGCTGTCAGAAAGACGAGGAAAGAAATTAAGCGATAGAACTAGCAACTACTACTTGCACCTAGAACTCTGGTGTTGTTTAAAAGATTTAGATTTCATGTTTTGTTGAAAAATAAGTTAGTGTAATAACCTTTTGCTTGTGGAGATCTGGGTCAAAGTTGTATTTCAATGTTAATTATAAATTATTATTTGATTTGCAATTGAGGGACTTTTGTCATTGACAGCATTAGTTCAGGACTGGATTTTTAAGGGGCAAAGCTAGAAGTTAACCTAGAAGTTACCATCTAACATCTCAAAACACTGCAAACATTTTATTCTCTTTTCAATAGGGCCCTGTAACTTAAACAGCAGGAAGTGATGTGGCTCCATTAGAAAATGTAAAAGCATAAACAATAACTACCTGCATTTTATTTGGCTGAGTCTCTTACTGCTAGAGATATTGGGAAAACTCCCATTTATTCTACTCTCTATGTTTAATATTTCTGTCCCGCTAATGCATTGTCCTCTTGGTGGATGATTGTCTCATGTTTAATTTACCACACACACACACACACAAATGCACCTTACACTGAGGTTAGAATGTTGTTTCTCATGTTATATCTATCAACTTTTTGAAGATCAGTTGTGTATCTTCCTTTGGTCCTCTGGTAATATCACTTGATTTAGTGAGTTCAAAGAGGAACATTCAAAGTTTAGGTAGGGAGTGATGGAAAAGAGAGAGGATGGGAAGACACTTGGCTCCATGCCTACAGGACTGTTGACACAGTAGTCGTTTGGGAAGTGCGAGAAACCCAAAAGACTGCAGAAGTTAAGAAAGAAGGCTGAAAAGAAAAAGAAAAAAAATCCAGCCGAAAGACATTTCTAGATATTGTCAAGTACATACCAGAAATTATTTAAATGTTTTACCAGATTGTCCAGGGGTTCTGTAGCCAGTATTCGTGAATGCGGAAGAATAAAAAAAAAAGAATTCCCAGTACTATAAATAGTTACTAATTAAAGAGCAATTAAAGAAAACCTCTGTGAAGAAAAGTCAAAATTATACACGTAGAGAATAATTTCTAAAATTTTGCAGTTTTGGTCACAGCTGAGCTACTTTAGATATTATATAAAAGCAACAAACCTTGTAGGACACAAAATATGGCAAATCTCATAAATACAAAAAATTCATATTTTTGGTCACAGATGAGCCTCTTTAAACGTATGAATGAATGGCATCTGGTCTTGCTTATTTATTTAACTGTATAACTTATTCTAGCATTTTTTCTTAGCATATGTTCACACTCCAATTTCCCTTACCTTCATTAGCTCTATTCACTGGTTGTGGGGTTGATATTGCTCCAGTGCTCTCTGGCGTAAAAGTGGATGAAAAGGAGTTCTCTCTTTCCGGTGTCGTGTTATCCACAGAAGCTGTCAGAAAGACGAGGAAAGAAATTAATCGATAGAACTAGCAACTACTACTAGCATCTAGAACTGTGGTGTTGTTTAAAAGATTTAGATTTCATGTTTTGTTGAAAAATGAGTTAGTGTAATAACCTTTTGCTTGTGGAGATGTGGGTCAAAGTTGTATTTCAATGTTAATTATAAATTATTATTTGATTTGCAATTGAGGGACTTTTGTCATTGACAGCATTAGTTCAGGACTGGATTTTTAAGGGGCAAAGCTAGAAGTTAACCTAGAAGTTACCATCTAACATCTCAAAACACTGCAAACATTTTATTCTCTTTTCAATAGGGCCCTGTAACTTAAACAGCAGGAAGTGATGTGGCTCTCTAAGTGATGTAATACTCTCTAATATTTGCGAAAGACGATGAGTCGGGAACATTTGACAAGTTCAGCAATATTGCTAATTGAAAGTGCCTCTTTACAAAATATTACTTATGATGACTTAATTGACGATTTTGTAAAGAAAAAGTGTAGAAAAAAAGCTATCTGAATAAATATTTTTTTTTCAAATCGAATAAGTTTCTTCAGAGGAAGTTAACTTTTATTTTTCCATTCATGCATCATCTATACTTTTTATTTTTATACATTTTTCATGTTAGCATAATGCAAATTTCATCTGTACCAGAAGTTCTCAAACTGTGGTCCAAGAACTCCATTCAGATGGACCGAGGAAAGGTTATGATGTTTTTTTTAATAAAGCGCTCTTATCCAAAGCACTTTACAATAGTTAGCTAATGGTACAAACAATATTTGGAAAGATCATTAAGTGGTCCTCCGAGACCCTCAGCATTTTCAAGTGGTCTGTGAAAAAAAGTTAGACTATAAAAACAATCAAGGTACCTCACAATCAAGGAGAAGGATGAAGAAAAAAAGAATGAAAAACAGGGGGGCGGGGGAGATAAGAGAGAATTTTCTTTTTCTTGGCTGTGTCCCTTGGGAGGTCCCCCAAAAAAGGCCTAATTTCAACCCTGGGGTGAGACCATCTCGTACAAAGCACATGTTGCATTGGTGCAGCTCATCTAAACTAGGAATTTTTGCCAGTATTTGCTTATGTAGTGGCACATCAGTGCAAGACACCCTCTAGTTGTAGACAAGGGCTAAGGAGGATGAAAAAAGGAGCCAATTATGGAATAATTTCCTATTGTCAAAATAGTAAGGAAGCCAGAGAAGAAGAAAATGGCTTTACTTCTGCAGATATCTGCTCTTTCCATTGGTATGTTTCTGTAAAGCAGCGGAGACAGGAATCGAGTACATGTCCTGTGAAATTATACGTAATTCTTTAAATTGGACTATAAGCTTACATGTAGTAATGGGCTCCTGTGTGGTATGTGAAGAAGCTGATAAACAAAGAAAGAAAACAAAAGCCAAAATTAAATACTTTACAAAAGAGACATTTCAATAAATATGGAGCTACTGGAAAAAATAAAGTAAAATTACATCTGAGATGTTCTATTCCAATGAGCTAAATCACTTGCTGCTGTGGGGAATACAGCATGATGGGGGCCTGGAAGGAGAAAAGAACCACAAGATTCCTCTTTGTTTCTTGCAGTTTAATTCCCCCTTGCAGAAGAACCAAGGGTTCAACTCCAAACCCTGGAGAGTACATAGGATTTTATGGAGGCAGAGATTACTGGAGCTCACAGGCCTCTGTATGGATGATTCTGCAACATGGTACCCAGGGCACATTCGAGTCACGTTGCCATGAGCTTCCTTGCCTGTAGTTGACCCTGAGATCCCGCATAATGATGAGTTTCCCACTTGGAAGATTGAATGTAATTCCCCTAAAATACAATTCATATGAAAGCTCTCCCAGCTGTTGCTCCAGTGTAAATGGGGAGTAAAGTTATTACGCACTGATTGACCTCTGGAAACTCCCCATAATCCTTTTAACTGAAGCGTCCTCTCTTGTTTTGTTGTGAACTCTGGATGAGGAAGTGCCCTTTCAAAGCTCCGTTTCGGGGGCTGCTTATCAAAAAAACAAACACAGCTACTGTTTGCTTTGAATGAGTGAGAGGCAGGCAGGGGAGCTCCGTTTGGAGTGCTGACAGCTAATGTTTGCTTGAAGAGAGAGGCGGCGCGGGGGATGGGAAGGGGGGTTGGGGTCCATTTCAGTGAGCGGCTGCTTATCTGGTCTATGAGAAAAAAAGAAATAGCTGCTGTTTGCTGTCAGTGACTGAGAGATGGGTGGGAAAGGGAGGGGGGTCTGAACTTACAAGGCAGCATTCTGCCACACTCACAGCACTCCAAAACCCCACTCTCTCTCCCCCAATTCTCCCTGTCACACTCCACCCCACCCCACCCCACCCACCCCCATTTGAAAAGCATGTTGCAGCCACGTGAATGCTGGGATAGCTGCCCATAATTTACCGCTCCCAATGCAGCTGAAAATGTGGCCACAAGAGTGCACTGGCAGCTGTCAGTGTGGGCAGACTGCAGCGCTTTCCCTATACAGCTGTACGAAGGCGGCTTTAACTCACAGCGCTGTACATCTGCAAGTGTAGCCAAGGCCTATAGCTCTGATATCTGAAGCAGTGTCAGGCACATGTCTGTTATGCTAGGACACTAGAAAGTGAATTAGAAAAGTGTGATAGGGAACCGCCCCAGCAGGCTAATTATCTACTAAAATCAGACAAAGCAGTCAAATCACTTTAGGACAATTTACATTTACCTATGTAGGGTTCTGCCATTTCATTGGCATTTGGGTGGGTACTTGGCAACTTGACTTCAGTGAAACCCTCCACCGCCACCCCCGCACACTATCTTGCCCCCAGCTGCCTCAGGACCAGTTTTTTATGGTGAGTTTCCCACTTGGAGGTTTGGATGTTATTCCTGAAAATCTCAAAAAATAATAAACATCTGAGTACCTGAGCAGACGACACTGGCGTCCTCACGGTGGGCGCAGTTATGTGTGCCCCACCCCCGGTGTGAACACTGCGACAGAGAGGATTCGTTCCCTCTGCACTCCACGTCATCCAGGAGAATACTTCCGGAGCCTTCCCCGAACCGGGCATTACCGGGGGCCTCAATGGCCTGCCCACACCCAAGCTGTCTGCACACAACCTTTGCATCATTTATGTCCCAGGCATCATCACAGACTGTTCCCCAGTTTCCATTGTAGCGGACTTCAACGCGACCGGAACACCCGTTCTGTCCATTCATGAGTCTCACTAATGGACCTGGGAAAAACAGAGGGGAATTAGGTTTCAGAGGGGAATTAATTTTCACCCAGCTGTTGAAATCTGGGGCTCTTTTCTAGTTATGGATCAGTTTCCCCACACTAGTAGAACACTAAAAAGTGAATTAGAAAAGTGTGATAGGGAACCGCCCCAGCAGGCTAATTATCTATGAAAATCAGACAAAGAAGTGAAATCACTTTAGGACAATTTACATTGACCTCTGCAGGGTTCTGCCATTTCATGGGCATTTGCGTGTGTATATTGGAGACAGGAGCCCAGTAGCTGCACTGTGAAATTATGGGCACCTCTTTAACTCAGCAGGCATAACATAATAAAAAAGAACATTATTTAAAGCACGGCTGAGAAAAAACTCACCAGTTGTAAGGGGCTCGCTTGTTGTAGGTGGTGGAGCTGGCAATGCAAAAAGATAATGACAGTCTTAAAAATGATTAAAGATGATTAAATGCCATCTTTATTAAGTAGACAATTGAATACTTTTTAAAAAGAAGAACAGGAGTACTTGTGGCACCTTAGAGACTAACAAATTTATTCATGAGGTTGAATACTTTTTATGACTGACAATTCAAATAATGAAAGACAAGAGACATTCACAAACTAGGACATAATCACTGAAGGAGAGTGAATGAAGAACAAAATATATTCAAAACTACAAACCCAAATGGAGAACATGTTAGTGCTAATGTAGTGGATAGATTCATATCCTCTGTGGATTGGGCACAGAGGGAGACCTGGAACACACACTCACCAGTGGGTTACATATTCTTCTGGTCAAAGAAAACTCATCCCAAGCATCTGAAGCCACAGCAACTCAAAATTCAGGACAAGACTGCTCTTCTGTGACCGCATCTTCCTGGCCAATACACCAGAGATTGAAACACGACCTCCAGAGTTAAAAGCATGAGTTGCTGCGGCTTGTTTTTAAGACTCAAGACCCTCCAGCAGGGGTTGTAACAGACTCATATCCTCTGTGGATCAGCAGAGAGGGGGACACTTAACGAGACACTGACCAAAGGGGTATGTTAATGCCAAAGTGAGGTAAGTCTGGGCCAGGAATTGGGGAAAGGAAATCGGATATATGTGAGATGAGCTTGTACCATGTGTCGTATTGCTCTTTGTTCTGGGAAAACCCATTGGATCAGTTTCCTGGTGGGAGAAAATCTTTCCATGGTTTTCTTTACATCACAGAGTTCAAGTTATTGATGAGGGAGTAAGATTTCCCCACTCCCATTTACAGAAAGCAAAGGGCTTAATCCCAAACACTGTTGATCTCAGGGGATCTTATCGAAGCACTTACCATCCTCACAGGTACTTTGTATGGACCACTGGGCCACCTGACCTCCATCTGCCTACTTGGCAACTTGACTTCAGTGAAACCCTCCACCGCCACCCCCGCACACTATCTTGCCCCCAGCTGCCTCAGGACCAGTTTTTTATGGTGAGTTTCCCACTTGGAGGTTTGGATGTTATTCCTGAAAAACTCAAAAAATAATAAACATCTGAGTACCTGAGCAGACGACACTGGCGTCCTCACGGTGGGCGCAGTTATGTGTGCCCCACCCCCGGTGCAAACACTGCGACAGAGAGGATTCGTTCCCTCTGCACTCCACGTCATCCAGGAGAATACTTCCGGAGCCTTCCCCGAACCGGGCATTACCGGGGGCCTCAATGGCCTGCCCACACCCAAGCTGTCTGCACACAACCTTTGCATCATTTATGTCCCAGGCATCATCACAGACTGTTCCCCAGTTTCCATTGTAGCGGACTTCAACGCGACCGGAACACCCGTTCTGTCCATTCATGAGTCTCACTAATGGACCTGGGAAAAACAGAGGGGAATTAATTTTCACCCAGCTGTTGAAATCTGGGGCTCTTTTCTAGTTATGGATCAGTTTCCCCACACTAGTAGGACACTAAAAAGTGAATTAGAAAAGTGTGATAGGGAACCGCCCCAGCAGGCTAATTATCTATGAAAATCAGACAAAGAAGTGAAATCACTTTAGGACAATTTACATTGACCTCTGCAGGGTTCTGCCATTTCATGGGCATTTGCGTGTGTATATTGGAGACAGGAGCCCAGTAGCTGCACTGTGAAATTATGGGCGCCTCTTTAACTCAGCAGGCATAACATAATAAAAAAGAACATTATTTAAAGCACGGCTGAGAAAAGACTCACCAGTTGTAAGGCGCTCGCTTGTTGTAGGTGGTGGAGCTGGCAATGCAAAAAGATAATGACAGTCTTAAAAATGATTAAAGATGATTAAATGCCATCTTTATTAAGTAGAAAATTGAATACTTTTTATGACTGATAATTCAAATAATGAAAGACAAGAGACATTCACAAACTAGGACATAATCACTGAAGGAGAGTGAATGAAGAACAAAATATATTCAAAACTACAAACCCAAATGGAGAACATGTTAGTGCTAATGTAGTGGATAGATTCATATCCTCTGTGGATTGGGCACAGAGGGAGACCTGGAACACACACTCACCAGTGGGTTACATACTTCTTCTGGTCAAAGAAAGCTCATCCCAAGCATCTGAAGCCACTGCAACTCAAATTCAGGACAAGACTGCTCTTCTGTGACCGCATCTTCCTGGCCAAAACACCAGGGATTGAAACACGACCTCCAGAGTTAAAAGCATGAGTTGCTGCGGCTTGTTTTTAAGACTCAAGACTCTCTAGCAGGGGTTGTAACAGACTTATATCCTCTGTGGATCAGCAGAGAGGGGGACACTTAACGAGACACTGACCAAAGGGGTATGTTAATGCCAAAGTGAGGTAAGTCTGGGCCAGGAATTGGGGAAAGGAAATCGGATATATGTGAGATGAGCTTGTACCATGTGTCGTATTGCTCTTTGTTCTGGGAAAACCCACTGGATCAGTTTCCTGGTGGGAGAAAATCTTTCCATGGTTTTCTTTACATCACAGAGTTCAAGTTATTGATGAGGGAGTAGGATTTCCCCACTCCCATTTACAGAAAGCAAAGGGCTTAATCCCAAACACTGTTGATCTCATGGGATCTTATCGAAGCACTTACCATCCTCACAGGTCTTTGTATGGACCACTGGGCCACCTGACCTCCATCTGCCTACTTGGCAACCTGACTTCAGTGAAACCCTCCACCGCCACCCCCGCACACTATCTTGCCCCCAGCTGCCTCAGGACCAGTTTTTTATGGTGAATTTCCCATTTGGAGGTTTGGATGTTATTCCTGAAAATCTCAAAAAATAATAAACATCTGAGTACCTGAGCAGATGACACTGGCGTCCTCACGGTGGGCGCAGTTATGTGTGCCCCACCCCCGGTGCGAACACTGCGACAGAGAGGATTCGTTCCCTCTGCACTCCACGTCATCCAGGAGAATACTTCCGGAGCCTTCCCCGAACCGGGCATTACCGGGGGCCTCAATGGCCTGCCCACACCCAAGCTGTCTGCACACAACCTTTGCATCATTTATGTCCCAGGCATCATCACAGACTGTTCCCCAGTTTCCATTGTAGCGGACTTCAACGCGACCGGAACACCCGTTCTGTCCATTCATGAGTCTCACTAATGGACCTGGGAAAAACAGAGGGGAATTAATTTTCACCCAGCTGTTGAAATCTGGGGCTCTTTTCTAGTTATGGATCAGTTTCCCCACACTAGTAGAACACTAAAAAGTGAATTAGAAAAGTGTGATAGGGAACCGCCCCAGCAGGCTAATTATCTATGAAAATCAGACAAAGAAGTGAAATCACTTTAGGACAATTTACATTGACCTCTGCAGGGTTCTGCCATTTCATGGGCATTTGCGTGTGTATATTGGAGACAGGAGTCCAGTAGCTGCACTGTAAAATTATGGGCGCCTCTTTAACTCAGCAGGCATAACATAATAAAAAAGAACATTATTTAAAGCACGGCTGAGAAAAGACTCACCAGTTGTAAGGGGCTCGCTTGTTGTAGGTGGTGGAGCTGGCAATGCAAAAAGATAATGACAGTTTTAAAAATGATTAAAGATGATTAAATGCCATCTTTATTAAGTAGAAAATTGAATACTTTTTATGACTGATAATTCAAATAATGAAAGACAAGAGACATTCACAAACTAGGACATAATCACTGAAGGAGAGTGAATGAAGAACAAAATATAATCAAAACTACAAACCCAAAAGGAGAACATGTTAGTGCTAATGTAGTGGATAGATTCATATCCTCTGTGGATTGGGCACAGAGGGAGACCTGGAACACACACTCACCAGTGGGTTACATACTTCTTCTGGTCAAAGAAAGCTCATCCCAAGCATCTGAAGCCACTGCAACTCAAATTCAGGACAAGACTGCTCTTCTGTGACCGCATCTTCCTGGCCAATACACCAGGGATTGAAACACGACCTCCAGAGTTAAAAGCATGAGTTGCTACGGCTTGTTTTTAAGACTCAAGACTCTCTAGCAGGGGTTGTAACAGACTCATATCCTCTGTGGATCAGCAGAGAGGGGGACACTTAACGACACTGACCAAAGGGGTATGTTAATGCCAAAGTGAGGTTAGTCTGAGCCAGGCAATTGGGGAAAGGAAATCGGATATATGGGAGATGAGCTTGAACCATGTGTCGTATTGCTCTTTGTACTGGGAAAACCTATTGGATCAGTTTCCAGGTGGGAGAAAATCTTTCCATGGTTTTCTTTACATCACAGAGTTCAAGTTATTGATGAGGGAGTAGGATTTCCCCACTCCCATTTACAGAAAGCAAAGGGCTTAATCCCAAACACTGTTGTTCTCATGGGATCTTATCGAAGCACTTACCATCCTCACAGGTCTTTGTATGGACCACTGGGCCACCTGACCTCCATCTGCCTACATGGCAACTTGACTTCAGTGAAACCCTCCACCGCCACCCCCGCACACTATCTTGCCCCCAGCTGCCTCAGGACCAGTTTTTTATGGTGAGTTTCCCACTTGGAGGTTTGGATGTTATTCCTGAAAAACTCAAAAAATAATAAACATCTGAGTACCTGAGCAGATGACACTGGCGTCCTCACGGTGGGCGCAGTTATGTGTGCCCCACCCCCGGTGCGAACACTGCGACAGAGAGGATTCGTTCCCTCTGCACTCCACGTCATCCAGGAGAATACTTCCGGAGCCTTCCCCGAACCGGGCATTACCGGGGGCCTCAATGGCCTGCCCACACCCAAGCTGTCTGCACACAACCTTTGCATCATTTATGTCCCAGGCATCATCACAGACTGTTCCCCAGTTTCCATTGTAGCGGACTTCAACACGACCGGAACACCCGTTCTGTCCATTCATGAGTCTCACTAATGGACCTGGGAAAAACAGAGGGGAATTAATTTTCACCCAGCTGTTGAAATCTGGGGCTCTTTTCTAGTTATGGATCAGTTTCCCCACACTAGTAGGACACTAAAAAGTGAATTAGAAAAGTGTGATAGGGAACCGCCCCAGCAGGCTAATTATCTATGAAAATCAGACAAAGAAGTGAAATCACTTTAGGACAATTTACATTGACCTCTGCAGGGTTCTGCCATTTCATGGGCATTTGCGTGTGTATATTGGAGACAGGAGCCCAGTAGCTGCACTGTGAAATTATGGGCGCCTCTTTAACTCAGCAGGCATAACATAATAAAAAAGAACATTATTTAAAGCACGGCTGAGAAAAGACTCACCAGTTGTAAGGGGCTCGCTTGTTGTAGGTGGTGGAGCTGGCAATGCAAAAAGATAATGACAGTCTTAAAAATGATTAAAGATGATTAAATGCCATCTTTATTAAGTGGAAAATCAGACAAAGAAGTGAAATCACTTTAGGACAATTTACATTGACCTCTGCAGGGTTCTGCCATTCCATGGGCATTTGCGTGTGTATATTGGAGACAGGAGCTCAATAACTGCACTGGATCACTGGGCCACCTGAGCTCCATCTGACTACATGACTTCAGTGAAGCCACAAACACACACACACTCTTGCCCACACCTGCCTCAGGACCAGTTTTTTATGGTGAGTTTCCCACTTGGAGGTTTGGATATTATTCCTGAAAAATATGATTCATGTAAAAATAATAGAAATCGAGTACCTGAGCAGATGACACCGGCATCCTCACGGTGGGCGCAGTTATGTGTGCCCCACCCCCGGTGCGAACACTGCGACAGAGAGGCTTCATTCCCTCTGCACTTCACGTCATCCAGGAGAATACTTCCGGAGCCTTCACCAAACCGGGCATTACCGGGGGCCTCAATGGCCTGCCCACACCCGAGCTGCCTGCACACAACCTCTGCATCCTTTATGTCCCAGAAATCATCACAGACTGTTCCCCAGCTTCCATTGTAGCGGACTTCAACACGACCAGAACACCCGTCCTGTCCGTTCACCAGTCTCAGTGATATGGAACTACTCACTGGGGCTGAGGTTGCGTAAACCGAAAAGGCTGAAAAGAGACATAAGAGAAAATAAGGTCCTAGTTCTGTAATAGCCACTAGGATCTGTTAGCTGGATGAAGGTTTTTTTTTTTTTAATCACTGAAAGAACATTGATGGCTAGAACCTGTATTACGAACAGATTCTGCTGAGCATAGTTGAGAGAAGAGTCATCAGTAAGTCAGTCTTGGACATTGGTGTGGGCCTGCCACTAGCTGGGGATTACCGGAGTGCAGTGCACTCTGGCTACATTCCTTCAACTTCCCTCCAGACACACCATCAGCACTGTTTTCACTGGGAACAGTGGCATATAGCAGTTCTCTCCAAGTACTTGATACCTGTTGGGGCCTCTCCTAAACCACAAAAATACCCAGACAGGGTTTGTGAGCAATTAAATACATCCACCTGTATATATCTGGTGATCTGCATTGCCTCTAAAACTTTGAATTATTAATCATAATTGAAAATAATTAGTTTTTGTTTGATATTTATATATTACTATAGATGTGCACAGCACTTTATAAACAAATTAAAAAAAACAACTGAGGAATTTCCTCTGGACTCAAAAAAATTATTGAAACTGCCATTTAACTGCTGCTTATATAAATGCTAAGCAATTTTTAGAAACATATTGAAATTTAAGGGGGAAATAGTGAGTGCAGATATAAATATCTGGTGGGAGAAAACTAGTAACTTAAAATATGCATATCTTTATGTGTGATCACAGACTGTCTGTAAAGTTGATCTTGATTTCTAATATATAATCTTCGTCTTTATTTTTAACATGATTATAATAAAATAATGATAATTAATGTGATAGTTTTTTCACCCATAGGATAGTATGTCAGCTACAGTGAATGCTATTTGGTAGTGGCATTCTGAAGTCATAAATGATGAAGGAGCTGAAAGATGGGGTAAAAGCTTCTGAGACAGAATAATGGATGAAGAAAGAAAGGATGCTGCTGATAACTAAGATAGAAGACTATCTGGTGCTCTACCACCTCTTGAGGTCTTCATTGCAGAATTCGCCCAGGCTCTTAACTGAATGTTGCCCCTCTGATCCAAGTTTAGTGGTGCTTTCAACTTGGGCTAGGATGCATAGCTGGAGGTATGGGCTAGAACAGTGGTTCCCAAATGGGGTTTGAGAACCCCTGTGGGTTCGTTAAATGTCACAGGTGGTTCTTGGAAAAAAATTCCCTACTGGCGGACAGAGCTGTCTGTAGGGACCCCAGGCAGCACGGGGTCAGCAGCCCGGAGCCCCTGGACTTCCAAGAGCTAAGAGGATCAAAGCAAGCATATCTATCACACTGAGGAGATTTAAACTCCAAGACTCCTTATAAGAAATGGAAAGGGAGGTGGCTATTTTTTGCTGTTTTTAAAATTAAATAGGCAGCTAGTACTGTTTTTAAAATTATTATGACGAACAAGTTTAAGCTTTGTTGTAACGTGTGTTGTTTGTCTGGACTGCTCAAGACCTGAATGCTTGTGTAGGAGGAACTCTTTGAGTTGGCTTCTTAGATACCTTCATGCTGTTTCACATCTGATGCTCCTTGATGAAACATAGGAGCCTTGTCTTATAACAGGCTTATTCAAAGTGATACAAGCTATGAAAGTGAGATCTTGGAAGAGTGTTGCCATTTTCATAATGTAATAAAAATACTGTAATGATAAATAAGAAGATAAGAATGGCCCTACTGGGTCAGACCAAGGGTCCATCTAGCCCAGTATCCTGTCTTCCGACAGTGGCCATGCCAGGTGCCCCAGAGGGAATGAACAGACCAGGTAATCATCAAGTGATCCATCCTCTGTTGCCCATTCCCAGCTTTTGGCAAAAAGAGGCCAGGGACACTTAATAATAGTGTGTAATAAGCATGTCATAAAAACAAATATTATACTTCCAAGATCACTGCTTTTATAATTTAATTTATACTCAGGTAAATGAGAAAATCCCTGGAAATATTCATTTTTAGGAGGGGGTTCACGAGAATTGACATTTTAGTGAAAGGGGTTCCCAGGTTGTTAAAGTTTGGGAACCACTGGGCTAGAGACTGGGTTCTGTTTTCACTTGGATTGGTAACCTGCTTCCTTGGCAGTGAGGACACAGGCCAAATCATTTGAGTGCTGATAATCCTCCAATGCCTTTTCCTATGCCCAGAAGGACAGACAAGTTCTCTTACAATTCACTGGGAAAGAATGATAGAGTGGCTCAGCTTATGGTGACTGCCGCCCTCGCAGGGACTGGCAGGGCACCCCCTGCGGCTTGCCACCCCAGGCACGCGCTTGGAGCGCTGGTGCCTGGAGCCGCCGCTGTTTCCCACTCAGAGATCAATTGAAATACAAATAGAGGCTTTAAAGATCTAATCTGATTAAATCACATCAGATCCTAGTGAAGTCAGGTCAAGTCACAATGGGAATCCATTGAAAACAAAGATTATTAGAATTCTGCTGTGCTGGGATTTGACCACCTCCTTGTAGTCCATTTTAATCCTCTTTGATGATGAACACAGCTAAGGGTGGCTTCTCTCTTGTTTTAGACATAATTAAATGTAACCATCTTTTTCATCCTAAACTAAATACATTAATCTATTTCTTCTTCTAATTGATAGACAAGCCCTTATTAGTAATCCCCATGCTGGTCCTTTGAGATCAAAATCTTTTATTCAAGATACAAGATTACCTGAAGTTTTTGATGTAAAGTTTGAAGAAACTCAGAGCTGTGGCTAATCTTTAAACACACCACTGTTTTCTGCACAAAGGCTCACTGTTTTTAACCTATATGCTGCTGTTTTGTCAACTTGTCTCTGACACTCTGCTCCTTGTCATCTCTATATACATTTTAGAACTTCAGATCTACTGGGCAACCTAACTGATGTTCCTGAAATGCAGCTCTCCCCCACAATGCTTGTAATACAGAAGAAAAAAAAATCATAAACATTACTGCTTTCCATTTCCAATTTAGAATATGATATCTGAGAATTTGACCTCAATCATGGCACCAAGAGATAAACTGAAATAGAAGTTTCATTGTACTAAGCCATTTAGCAATTTTCAGTAATATTTTTACTTATATTAGGTTCAGTTGCCATCAGTTCCCAACAAGTCACGTCTATCTACTCCTGTAATAAAATCCAGCTTTTAATATTTTTATACAAGAAGGAGAAAAACATCTGATAAATTTTAGACATAATACCTGGGTCATGCAAGATAGTGGCACCTATTAGCAGCATCCAGGTGAAAATCATTTGAGGTTCCATTTTTCACAGGGTTTTCTGCTTACCTAAACGGATGTAGTCTCAGAATTTATATGAATTCTAGTCTATGCAGGAGGGGGCGTGCCATGCAATTTGATCTTGCTTCTTGCACTTCCAGATCAATGCCAAGGACGTTTTCCCAGGAGGATATTTTCATTTCACAATATAACAGTGTACATCCATTGATCTAGATATCCACAGATTGTTATTGCTCCAGAGTAGACATTGGACTGATTCCAAACCACCAACCAAATACCTTTGTGGCCATGCATAATGCCATACTCTGATATGATTGTTCCAGGAAGTGGTGGCTTTCAGACATAATGACATCAAGTAAGGATGGCATATCATCAACTAATTAGCTTTCCAAGTGCCAAAGTGTCACACTGGAGGAAGTGACTCTATTATTGCAGAAATTGCATCAAAAGATCGTGGAAAGGTCTCAATTAACAAATTCCCACCTTGCCTCAGAACACTCCAGTGAAACAAAATACTCCACTGCTCAGTGGTACCTGACATTTCTCCAAATGGCTTCAGCTCCTGTTTAGCCTGGAGCGAATATCTCTGTTTATTCATGAACATTGTCCTGCCTTTCAATTAGTTCTTTTGGATCTGAGGCCTGGTGTACCAATGAAACAGTTTCCCATAAATGATGGCGGCTCACACAGGAGGAAGTGGCTGTTCCCTGATCCTGTGGGCACTGGAGCTGTTCTATGCCATGTCCAGCGTAGATCAGAGCCGTCTTGGGGCTCTTCCAATCTACGCTAATTAGTCATAATCTTCAACTGGCCATATGTCATCATTTATTCCTGGAAAACAGCAGTGGTAATCCTGTTGCTTTCTGCTCCCTTTTAACCCTGGCACTATTAAAGGAATTAGTAACACATTAGGTGTTCACTCAAAAATATGAGCATCATATTGTGGATGTATCACAAGCTCAAGACACCACTTAAAGGTCACCCATATTGTCTACCTCACAGTCCTACAAAACAGGTTTGTGAAGCTTGTTTCTTACCATTCGGATCAAACTCTGAGGTGCCCCTGCCTCAGACAAGATTAACATACACACAGATTACACTGGTCTACAATTTTTGAGAAGTCGTCTGCTTCAGAGATAAAATGTGCTATTTATTATGTATTTTGATGTGCTGAATTCAAATATGACAATTAAAACAACTGATTGGCTACTGTTTCTAAGATATTTAAGTTTTTACATTTTATGTCTATGTATATTGTGTAGATAGTAAAGTTTTAATCATAAATTGTAAATCTAGGTCTTTTCATGTGTTTATGGTTGCTTTACATAATAATATTTCACATGTCCTGTTTATGTAACACTTTAAAAATCAGCAAAAGGGTTATATAAATAAAATGTATTATGAAACAAAAAGCAAAAAACTATTATGTACATAGTTTAGTCCTATTCAGTGTCTACTCAGCGCTTCTTGGCTTGTCTCTTGTATTCATTAAATGGAGCATCTCTTGTCACTGTCCAGCAATAGTCTGCAAGTATTGATGGGCTCCATTTGCCCTGATGGCGTTTCTCCATTGTTGCAATGTCCTGGTGAAATCGCTCGCCGTGCTTGTCGCTCACTGCTCCGCAGTTCGGTGGAAAAAAATCTAGATGAGAGTGCAAAAAATGTATCTTTAGTGACATGTTGCAACCAAGGCTTTTGTATGCCTTGAGGAGGTTTTCCACCAACAACCTGTAGTTGTCTGCCTTGTTGTTTCCGAGAAAATTTATTGCCACTAACTGGAAGGCTTTCCATGCCGTCTTTTCCTTGCCACGCAGTGCATGGTCAAATGCATCATCTCGAAGAAGTTCACGAATCTGAGGACCAACAAAGACACCTTCCTTTATCTTAGCTTCACTTAACCTTGGAAATTTTCCACGGAGGTACTTGAAAGCTGCTTGTGTTTTGTCAATGGCCTTGACCAAGTTCTTCATCAGACCCAGCTTGATGTGTAAGGGTGGTAACAAAATCTTCCTTGATTCAACAAGTGGTGGATGCTGAACACTTTTCCTCCCAGGCTCCAATGACTGTCGGAGTGGCCAATCTTTCTTGATGTAGTAGGAATCTCTTGCACGACTATCCCATTCGCAGAGAAAACAGCAGTACTTTGTGTATCCAGTCTGCAGACCAAGCAAGAGAGCAACAACCTTCAAATTGCCACAAAGCTGCCACTGATGTTGGTCATAGTTTATGCACCTCAAAAGTTGTTTCATGTTGTCATGTTTCCTTCATATGGACTGTATGACCAACTGGAATTGATGGCAAAACATTGCCATTATGCAGTAAAACAGCTTTAAGACTTGTCTTCGATGAATCAATGAACAGGCTCCACTCCTCTAGATCGTGAACGATGTTGAGGGCTGCCATCGATGTTGTTGCAGACTACAAGATCACCTTCCATGAAGAAGAATGGGACAAGATCCTTTTGACGGTCACGGAACATGGAAACCCTAACATCACCTGCCAGGAGATTCCACTGCTGTAGTCTGGAGTCCAACAGCTCTGCCTTACTCTTGGGTAGTTCCAAATCCCTGACAAGGTCATCCAGTTCACCTTGTGTTATGAGGTGTGGTTCAGAGGAGGAGGATGGGAGAAATTGTGGGTCCTGTGACATTGATGGTTCAGGACCAGAAGTTTCATCCTCTTCCTCTTCCTCGTCTGACTCAAGTGAGAATGATTCTGGTGCATCAGGAACCGGCAGTCCTTCTCCGTGGGGTACTGGGCGTATAGCTGATGGAATGTTTGGATAATGCACAGTCCACTTTTTCTTCTTTGACACACCTTTCCCAACTGGAGGCACCATGTAGAAGTAACAATTGCTGGTATGATCTGTTGGCTCTCTCCAAATCATTGGCACTGCAAAAGGCATAGATTTCCTTTTCCTGTTCAACCACTGGCGGGCGAAAATTTGTTGCACAAGTGTTGCAGCATAAGTGTGGGGCCCACCTCTTGTCCTGATCTCCAATTTTGAAGCCAAAATAAAGCTGATAGGCTTTCTTAACCATAGTGGTTATACTGCGCTTTTGTGATGCAAAAGTCACTTCACCACAAACATAGCAGAAGTTATCTGCACTGTTCACACAAGTACGAGGCATCTCTGCTCACTTTGGCTAAACAGAAATGTGTCCCTTTGCAAAATCAAACACTGACAAATAAGAGAGCACGACACTGTATGATTTCTAGAGCTGATATAGGGCAATTTGTTCAGCAGAGTGATGTAAGCTTCGTTATGATTGCATCATCCATGACTTCTAGGAATAACATGATGCAATTCATATCATGTATGACGCAATACCAGCTTCAGATTGTATCATTCATTGTTTTGCTTAAAAAGCAAGTACTGTCCAAACCCAGTCATAGATTTATTCATAGATCCAGTCAAAGATGTATTTTATTCATTTCTGTTTTAAATTGAGATCCCTTCCCTTTATAACTCACTTATCCTCCGCCATTCCCAAGTCAAGGGTCATATATACTGACCCAATAGCATATCTTGAAAACTAGAGCCAATCAACAATTTTAAGCATCATTTTCGTTCTCAGTGACCCAGAATTAGTAAAGTTTGACTACATTTATTTCAGAAGCATTTTGGCTGTAGAGCAGTGTTATCTGGGATGATCGCTTTACCCCTCCCCCCACCGCGTGGCTGGGATCAGGGAAAATCCCTGCTAGCCAAACGCGAAAAGCTCAGTGTCAATTCCCCCCGTTCCCCCCTTGACTAACGGCAGGGAAAGATTTCTTTTCAGCCACAGGCAAACAGCCCAGTAGGAACGGCCACCCCTTAATTAAATTCCCGTATTTCAACCAGGTTACCATTAATGATATCACTCTCCTGAGGATAACACAGCGAGATAAAGAACGGATGTTGCTTGAATGCCAGCAAACACCGGGACCATATGCTGCCAGGCTTTTTCATGCAATGATACCAGATTACTTGCTACTAGCATGGCGTGGTCAACTGTCCTACCATGGAGGTCAGAATAAGGCTGCACTGCCCAGAAACCTTGTGGAAAGGCTTTTGGAGTACCTCCAGGAGAGCTTCATGGAGATGTCCTTGGAGGATTTCCTCTCCATCCCCAGACACGTTAACAGACTTTTCCAGTAGCTGTACTGGCCGCGAAGTCCTCAGGGCAAATTAATCATTAATAAATGCTTGCTTTTAAACCATGTTTTATATTTTAAAAGGTAAACTCACCTGAGGTCCCTTCCATGGGGTCATGATCTGGGATACTGCCTTGGGAGGGTACTTCACACAGGCTGAGAAAAAGATCCTGGCTGTTGGGGAGAACGGAATGCTGTGTGCTCTCCGCAAGCTCCTCCTCCTCCTTCTCCTCCTCATCCTCATCCGCAGAATCCTCAGGCATGGCTGAGATTACCCCCGCCTCGGAATCCACGGTCAGAGGTGGGGTAGTGGTGGCGGCCCCCCCTAGAATTGCATGCAGCTCAGCGTAGAAGTGGCATGTCTGCGGCTCTGACCCGGAGTAATCGTTTGCCTCCTTTGTTTTTTGATAGGCTTGTCTGAGCTCCTTAACTTTCATGCAGCACTGATATGAGTCCCTATTGTGGCCTCTCTCCATCATGCCCTTGGAGATTTTTTCAAAAGTTTTGGCATTTCGTCTTTTGGAACGTAGTTCTGGTAGCACTGAATCCTCTCCCCATATAGCGATCAGATCCAGTACCTCCCATACGGTCCATGCTGGTGCTCTTTTTTGATTATCGGCCTGCATGGTTACCTGTGCTGATGAGCTCTCTGTGGTCACCTGTGCTCTCCACACTGGGCAAACAGGAAATACAATTCAAAAGTTCGCGGGGCTTTTTCTGTCTACCTGGCCTGTGTATCCGAGTTCAGATTGCTGTCCAAAGCGGTCACAATGGTGCACTGTGGGATAGCTCCCGGAGGCCAATACCATTGAATTGTGGCCACACTAACCCTAATTCGAAATGGCAATATCGATTTCGGCGTTACTCCCCTCATCGGGGAGGAGTACAGAAATCGATTTTAAGAGCCCTTTATTTCAAAATAAATGACTTCGTTGTGTGGACGGGTGGAGGGTTAATTCGATTTAACGCTGCTAAATTCAAATTAAACTCATAGTGTAGACCAGGCCCCAGTCTTCTGATTTCAGCGAGTGGCAGGGCTACTGTATATAAAAAGACCTTACACATTTCATTAGCGCCTGGCAATAATTAAGCATTGTGATATTTATTAAATGAATGTCCATCTGAGCCAGGACCAGTGGGGCACAGCCGGTAGTTGCACTGGGCGCCCTGGTAGAAATTTTATGACGGCTGAGTCCAGTCTTTCGATTGGGAGTGGCCTTCAAAGGGCATTTGGCCATATTAGATTTGTGAAGCTGCACATAAATCTTTTATAATTGGTCCAGGTATGCCAAATTGTGGTCCAGAATTCTTAAGCAAAAGTTTTATGATGGTTTTGGCATTTTTTTTAACATTATTAAACTAACACATTTTACAATTATAACATTTAAACATTTAAATTAAATTAATTGGAATATTTACAAAGGGGTCCCCAATGGGTGGGGTGCTCAGCTGATTTTGTCTGTACTGGTCTGCCACTGTTGTGGGCTAGGCAGATAGGACAAGAACTGCAGTACTGCTGTGCCATAATGGAAAAATTTGGGGCGTATCATTCCTCCCTTTTCTCACGCATGCCGTCCTATGGGACACGCAAGCAAGCGGCTGTCTGGGGAGTGTCACAGGGCATTAGAATATAAAAAAACAATTACCTTAAGGACTAAATGCTAAATACCAAAATTAAACAACACTAGTTTTCTTTGTTTGGCAAAAGTATTTCTTGGTTTTACAACCCTAAAACAACACTAATTTATTTTAAACTTATAAAACAAAGATTGTACACGCCAGGAGTGTTCTTTAGCAAATTTGACTAACTTTTTCATAACCAAATGATTTCATAACCTCTTGCCTGGATTATTTACAGACATTCCCAAAGGAATGGCTGCAAAGAAACCAAGAATTTTCCTTTTTATAACACCTTCCTTTAACATTTGTACATAGTTTTAGTACTTAATTTCCTTCAGTAACTACAGAGTTAACTTTTCACTTTTTTTCTTTAAACTTCCTTAAACTGTGGTTACCTGCTTGTTTTGGGCCTGATCCTTTTCCCCTCGCTGCATTATTTCTTTCCATGGGCACAGGCATTGTTTTACTACCAATTTAGCAAGGAGGGTGGGCTTTTTGGCTAATCCCCTTTTATTTATTTATACACACCTATTTACATACATACATTACATTTAGATGCATTTTATTTAATAATAACCTTCATTTTTTATGTCCAGACTTAATACTATTTTTCCTTGAGGCGGTAACAACCCCTCAGCACCAGTGCATTGTAGGAAAGGATAGTAGCAGGACTAGGGACAACAGGAGGTAGGAAGAACAACAGCATGAACAGCACAGTAAAACAGGGAAGTCACACTTACTGACCGTCAGAATAATGACTTCTTGTTGAATTAAGGAGGTAATTACAGGTTAAATTCTCGGTCTAGTTTGAGAGAGGGTTCTACTGCACTTTGGGAAGGGGTTTTGCTGGGTTTAGGCGAATTTCAGCCGGTTGGGCAGACCCAATGTGCCCAACCGGGTTGGCATGATCAGCCCATAATAAGGGGGGGGGGGCTTAGCCAGCAGTTCCTATTGCAACGAGGAAGGGCTGGGGTCGGTTTCTTTCTTTAGAGTGTCCTTCTGCAAAACTGCCAGGACATTATTGTGAGCGAGATCAGGCACATCCAGATACACACCATTTGGGGTACAGCAGATTGTATAATTCCGTGGGAAACCAAGGTGCATGCACGGACACCAAGGACACCAAGGTCTCCTGACCCCAAGTGCCAATGCCCGGGAATGGTGCAAGGGGAATATTTCCTCAGAATGGGGAGACTCTGTCTGAGGGGTGAACGTAAGGGGCTTCCGTTGCATAGCATTTCTTTACGGCTTAGTTGAAATTAAATCCTTTGCCAATTCCCTTTTTTATCTCTTTTAATTGTATAGTACCATTTTTTTTTGTTTCTTTATACCAATTAAAATATGCATTTCACTGGTCCTGTCTGACCTTATATGTTAACAGGGCACCTCTGAGGTGCAAAATTTTATTCAAATTGAAGGTTCCGCTTGGGGGAACTGCAGGCTAGGGTTATTCCTAGTGTACCAGTTCCACTTGTTTAAAAATGTACAGGTTGAGGGGCCATAATTTGAGTACGCGGCAGGAGTGCCCTTCTCTGGCATGGGAATCTGCTTAGATTCCCCTGCCCCCATTACGGATACCTAGTAGACAACCACCACCAGGTTGACAGTCACCCACAAAGGGCAAAACACAAAACACTTAACAAGCCGACTAGCACGGTTGACAAAACATACAACATTCACTGTGTGCCCCCTCGTTATACCGGCGAGGCGTGACCCATACGCCAACATTCAAACATTTATACCAGAAAGGGTCGGGAAAGGCACGGACCCTGCACACCCTCCTTTCAGCAAAGAGCACTGACCCGTCTTCAAGAGAATGGTGTCGCTACCCTATCGCCTCTGGGGTAGCGGGCGGTTTCCAGGCCCCCCCCCCCTCCGAGCGGGGAAGGGAGCCTAAGGCTCCAAGAGGGAAATTGGGGAAAAGAACTTGGTCGCAGGGCATGGAAACCAGAAAAGGGTCACGAAAGGCACAGTCTCCGCACACCCTCTTCCAGCAAAGAGCACTGGCCTGTCTTCAGGAGAATGGGGTAGGTCACCCTACTGCCTCTGAGTTAGTGGGCGGTTTCCCAGGGCTCCCCCGCTCTCTGAGCAGGGGAGGGAGCCTAGTGCTCCGAGAGGGAAGCAAGGAAAGGGGATCTTGCGACCTTCACACATTTGCAAATATACAGCACACCCTCTAAACTGGCTTTTAGCCCCAATTACTGGCGGCTAGTTTTTCTCCCTCAATTACAGCGGTCACGGAACACAACTTTTAGCTTGGTTCAGGCTTTGGGCCTGCCAGCCACAAGGTGGGCCCAGGCCAAGCAAGCAAAGGCCCAGACCATTAGGGATAGCCTAATTTCCCCCCCAAACCATGGAGGTGGTGGAATCTCCATCCTTAGAAGTTTTTAAGGCCCTGCTTTACAAAGCCTTGGCTGGGATGATTTAGTTGGTGTTGGTCCTGTTTTGAGCAGGGGATTGGACTAGATGACCTCCTGAGGTCTCTTCCAACCCTAATATTCTAAATAATACCTATACCTATCTCATAGAACTGGAAGGGACCCTGAAAGGTCATAGAGTCCAGCCCCCTGCCTTCACTAGCAGGACTAAGTACTGGTCTTTTGCCCCAGATACCTAAGTGGCCCCATCAAGGATTGCACTCACAACCCTGGGTTTAGCAGGCCAATGCTCAAAGCACTGAGCTATCCCTCCCCCCAAATGTTATAGAATAAGCCTGAGCAAACAACTAAGTGGGTCTGAATCAGGGGTTATAAACACACAACAGGCTATGTCAGAGAGTTCTACTGAAATTTCATTGTCCTTTACAACTGTTTTGTATATGATATCCATACAGCAGAGTATCTGTTGAAACTAAAAAGAAGAGGAGTACTTGTGGCACCTTAGAGACTAACAACTTTATTTGAGCATAAGCTTTCGTGGGCTAAAACCCACTTCATCGGATGCATAGAATGGAACACACAGATAGAAGATATTTATACATACAGAGAACATGAAAAGGTGGGAGTAGCCATACCAACTGTAAGAGGCCAATCAATTGAGATGAGCGATCATCAGCAGGAGAGAGAAAAAAACCTTTGAAGTGATAATTGAGATGATCCATAGAAGGTGTGAGGATATTTTAACATGGGGAAATAGATTCAATTAGTGTAATGACCCAACCATTCCCAGACTCTGTTCAAACCTAAGTTAATTGTATCTAATTTGCATATTAATTCAAGTTAAGCAGTCTCTCTTTGGAGTCTGTTTTTGAAGTTTTTTTGTTGCAAAATTGCCACCTTCAAGTCTGTCACTGAGTCATTAGAGAGGTTGAAGTGTTCTCCCACTGGTTTTTGAATGTTATGATTCCTGATGTCAGATTTGTGTCAATTTATTCTTTTGCGTAGAGACTGTCTGGTTTGGCCAATGTATATGGCAGAGGGGCACTGCTGGCACATGATGGCATATATCACGTTGGTAGATGTGCAGGTGAACGAGCCCCTGATGGCGTGGCTGATGTGATTAGGTCCTATGATGGTGTCACTTGACTTGATATGTGGACAGAGTTGGCATCAGGCTTTGTTACAAGGATAGGTTCCTGGGTTAGTGTTTATGCTGTATGGTGTGCGGTTGCTGGTGAGTATTTGCTTCAGGTTGGGGTGCTGTCTGTAAGCAAGGACTGGTCTGTCTCCCAAGATCTGTGAGAGTGAGGGATCATCTTTCAGGATAGGTTGTAGACCTTCGATGATGTGCTGGAGAGGTTTTAGTTGGGGGCTGAAGGTGATGGCTAGTGGCGTTCTGTTATTTTCTTTGTTGGGCCTATCCTGTAGTAGGTGACTTCTGGGTACTCGTCTGGCTCTGTCCATTTGTTTTTTCACTTCAGCAGGTGGGTATTGTAGTTTTAAGAATGCTTGATAGGCTGGGCATTAGACAGCTTGCTAGTATTTTTCTGCATTTCCAGATGCAATGCAGTATTAATACCTAGCACTTTTCAGCTTATTTGTTCTCCCCATGCCTGAAGTGGCATTCACCTACCCTCTTTCTCAAGCCATTACCGAACCTGTTAGTCAGTCTCCTAGAAGGGCAGAGTTCAATTTCTTTTCTCTTCTAGGTGCCTAAAAGCAATTAGCCCTGATTTAACAGTTGTTACATTCAGCCCAGATAAAAAAAGATATTGGCAGAGTGAAGAATCTATAGGGAAAGGGATAAAACAAAAGTTGATTAAATAAAACTGACAACAAAAAAACTGGTCACTATCGAAAATGCCCTTAAGCAGGTGCAAACATTTAAGGAAAGGTAGATGAAACCCTTAGGTATTATGTCCTTTATTGTGGCCTGAACTGTGTCCAACTTTCCATTCCCAAAGGTGTGTGTCCATAGCCAGGGTGTGTCACCACCTACAAGCATTGGAAGTCCACCATGTCAGGGGGAAACACCTTCAGAGATAACACTCTTTCTTTTGCTATGCAGATGACTGGTATGCTGATATGAATTGGCATCAATGTTTTTGGCTGAGTGGACAGTGTTACCATTCATTTCATCCTCTCACTCAACCAACTTGATTTAAGTAAGATTTTATACCAAAGTGATTCATTTATATTGGCATACGCTAAACTCTTGGCTCTTTTCCTGGTCTCATGTTTACCTGGACAATTTAATAAAGAGGGTTACCCTGCTTTCAGTGAATGCCTTTGATCTCAGCATGTAGTGTTAGGTGGGTCACAAAAAGTCTCATTAGCCCCACTGATTGCTTTCAACATATTTTAAGAGTTACCATCCAAACAGATAGCTTTCTAGTTATGTAGCATAACCAATGGAGATTAGGAGTGTGTAGTAGAGAGAGCTTTAACACATATTACTTTTTGAGTTTCCTTTATTTAGATTTTGACAACAGTAAAATCAGTGCACACAAATGAGTGTAGAATGATCATGAGTAAAGATGGCCGCAAGCTGCAGTTTGCACCTTGATCTAAACTTTACCAGAGTAAACAGGTAAGGGGTTTTGTTTGGTTCATTATATAGATGGGGCCAGCTGTGAAGTCTGAATCTGGGTTCAGATCTTAATTTCCTGAAATTTTGAGGGGAGTTATTACCTTGGCTTTTGGTTCAGACCCACCTCTAAGTATGAGCAATTCATATATTACCGATTTAAAAAAATTATAGGCCAATTCAGGCCCTTAAATAGAAGCAATTTAGCAGTGTAGAAAGCGCATAAATGAGTGAAAAACTAATTAAAGAGTCATCAGTCCCAGTCCCATTGAAAAAGGCATTAATTCTATGGGCCTGATTCTCCATTGACTTCACAGGAGATATTCCTGATATACACTAATATCAATGAATGGGGAATGAGGCCTATTATTCAACCTAGAAACACAAACACTGCTTTCACTACAGTAAAATAAGGAATTTAGGGAAAAATCACAAATGCTTTTGGACAAAACCTGAAGTCTTTACCCAGGCAAGTCTCCATTGTAATCAATAGGAGTCTTTCCTGAATAAAGAGCTCAGGATTTAGTCTAAAATGTTAAAAGCCTGAATATTCTCAATGAAATGACTAATTGAACAAGCAATTTAGCATTTCTTCCTCTAATGATACTCAAAAATGGAATTCAGATTAAAATCAGTTTGCAAAAAACCAGACTATTTCCCTTATAAGTGAAATCAGACTGTACCAGAACAAACAATGTTGGCATCATGCAGATAGCTTTATGAGGGCCAGCCCTTGTGCAAACACTGCCAAAGATAGGATTGTTTCTCTTGGTACTACACGTCACCAAGGAGAATATTTCTTGAACCGTGACCAAAGTAAACATTTCCTGGTGTTGAAATGGCCTGCTCATCTCTTGTGCATCATTTAAGTCCCAGGAGTCATCACAGACTGTTCCCCAGTTTCCTTTACAAGATATTTCAATACGACGCTCACATTTGCTCCTTCCATTCGTCAGTCTCGGTGACATTTCTTGGAAAGAAAAAAGAACGTAATTGACACTTTGTTTTTCAGTAAATTAATGCAACATTTCTGTGGGCTGAGAAAAGTTCATTAAGAAGGAGTTAAACCATCAAAGAGTGACTGGGTTTCCTGTGAATCTAAAGAAACATGTTTCAGAATTTATATACGTGTCAATCTAAAGGAGTGTGCTGTGCAATTTGATCTTTGTTCTTTAACTTAATGGATTCTTACAAAATAAATGTGTTATGGGATACATTTAAAACCTTTTTTTTGCAAAAGTTTGTTTAGAATAACTGTTTTTAGTTCATCTTAATTTTTTTTAAACAATTTCTTCTTCCACAGACAGGGTTAGATCCTCTCCTCAGTGTTCCCAGATAACAGCTACTTACATCAATGGGAGCTTGAGACACGCACTCAGGGAGAAAAGGGATATTTTAAAGCTGGGAAATTTTCCACCTTTCCATTTTCCTATAGTTCTATTCCTACAGAGCAAAAATGGACCAGAATCTAGAGTCCCACTGTGGGTAGGTACAAAAAACACTCTGACTTTGGTTTGCGCTCCCTGACTTTTCATAGGTCTATAAGCTCCATTATGTTTTCCACTACCCTGCCTCCAACTTTGATTGTGGTCATTAGGAAAGCAACACCCATTCCACTCAGACTCCATTTTTTTCTGAAATGACCCCACTGGTCAGACCCTCAGCTGATGTAAGTCAATGTAACTCTACTGACGTAAATGAAGTGACACTGGTTTACACTGGCTAAGACTCCAGCCCTCTGAGTCGAACTGCTATAGGATGATGCCTGCCAGTGTTGTCTTCTAGGAGATGTTTCCAACAATGATGTTAAAGACCTACCCTTGTATATTTCTTATTCAGTATTATTCTTATTCTGATTTCTGGAAGTAGCATTTAGGGTCCTGCAATGGGTGGTGCCAGATGAGCTGCTGGAGCATCTTCAATTTCAATGGGGGGAAACTGAGGACTATCAGCACTTTGCAGGAGGCACTCAGGGCTTCACACAATTAGGCTCTTGGACAGCAAATACTTCCCATATCAATTGTAAAGGAAAAAGATTAGGGGAAGATTGATCAATCTTTATTTTCTGGCAGATAATATTTTAAGGAGCTAGTTTATTGCCAAAAATCTACTAAAATTTTTATCTACAGTTTAATATAATAAAAAGCTAAAAGTTTTGAAAGATTTGAAAGTTTCAGTTTAACAGATGAGTTTTGATTTCCCACAGAGGAAAGCCATTCGTGTGACATTTCAACTGATCTTTGCAGCATTGGCATATAACAGCTTCCTTGTCTCCTATAACAACAGACCTCTTAGAGAAATATACCAAACACTCATGAAACAAAGAAAGCCTGTTTGAAGTTTGACATATGGAGGGCACTGATCGAGTGCTTTGGTTAACACATACAATGATGCACACTAAAAAACTTTCCACTGCACTATCCAAGTTTTTCATTCATTTAAAAAGAAAACAAAACATGTTTTTGGCTATGATCTTGCAATTGGATCTGCAAGGACAGATCACTGAGCCTCAGTATAGCCTCAAAATTTCAAACATAGGTACCTGCAATGAGGAACATATATTCATAGTAGGCACTAGGCACCTACGTGGAAATCAGTGGGAGCTTCCCTATGCTCTGTACCTGTGAAAGTCAAGCCACTTATTTTGGCACCAAGCCATAAAGCAAACTGTGACCATCAGGAGGATTCCAGTGTTATCTGTTCTGGAATTTAATAAGTCACAGTTGTGCAAGAACCACCCTCTGTGACAACAATCCACACAAGGGGCTTCTCTCTTCTACGCTGCAAATCATCCAGGAAAACTCAGCCTGAGCCTTGACCAAAATGGCCTTGCCCTTTCCACAGCTGAGCTGTCTGCACGCCTCCTGTGCTTCTCTCCTGTCCCAGCCATCATCACATACCGGTCCCCAGCGTCTGCTGTAATAAATTTCAACACGGTCTGCACACCCGTTCTCCCCATTCACCAGCCTTAGGAATGTATCTTCAACATATTGGAAAAAATGAATGCCAGTAAGCAGAGACATGTTTTCCATGTTTACATTTTCTATTAGCAGTCGCAGATTGGTTACATGCCATTGTAGGCAGTCTTATCATACCATCCCCTCCATACACTTATCAATCTCAGTCTTGAAGCCAATTAGGTTTTTTGTCTCCCACTGCTCCCTTGGAAGGCTGTTCCAGAACTTCACTCCTCTGATGGTTAGAAACCTTCATATAATTTCAAGCCTAAACTTGTTGATGGCCAGTTTATAGCCATTTGTTCTTGCATCCACATTGGCACTTAACTCCCCTCCCTCCCTGGTATTTATCCCTCTGATGTATTTATAGGGAGCAGTCATATCTCCTGGAGGATCCACCCCAATTGCTCATTTTCCTGGACTGGGGGTAGGGCTGGGGTCAGGCTGTTTGCTCTTGGTGCTGGCTGCTGCTTGGCTTGGCCTGGCCTGGATGGATGATCAGGTTGATTCCTGCCATCAGCTGGGTGAGCTGCTGGCCCCTAATTGGGTGGCTAGCTCTGGACGTTCTTGCCATTTGCTCCATGACTGGGCAAGGGGCTCTGATCCTGGCTCTTGCTCTTGTTCCCTGGTTACTGCTGACAGGCCCTTGCAATCAGATGAGTACAGCACTGCCCACTATCACTTCATATATAGCTCTACATCTATTGTGGGTAAGGGGATTATGCTCCATGCTACAGCTCTTGTGGTTAGAGTACTCTGGGCTGGGTCTACTAACAGTGATTCCATGTAGGTCATCCCTTAACATATAGATGCAGACTTCAGTGTTTCCTTGGCTCGCCAACTCAGGAGATATAAGCTCTTAAGCCCAAGCGGTTGAGAGAGCAGTTAGAACCCGGCGCTTCTTGGCTACAACAGATGACTGAGCAGGCCTAGAACAAGGGCTTGGATAGGAATGAATATCAGAGAGACAGACAGGGTCAGTTAAGGATAGACGATACCAGGACAGGTTTGTACAGAGAGGGGAATGAGCCAGATGAGTGGGAAAGGCTTGGTATGAGGGAGTTAAAGTGGTAGTGTGGAAGGAAAATTAGTAGGCTGGAGGTTAAAGGATGGAAGTAACATGCTGAGGGGCTAGAAGTGGAGGGTAAACTGGAGATAGGGAAGAGAAAATGTTGGGAGGGTGATGGGAGAGGGGAATCCAGGAAGGTCACACTGAGCTTGACACACGTCACTTTGTTGAGATCACCTATGCAGAGGGAATGGAGAAGAAGGGTTTGAGAGAGGAGAGTAAGGCAGCAAACAGGTGGTGGGTTTTGTGAGCATTGAACTCTGGAAGGAAGGAGAAGAATGTGCTTTGTGAAGAATATGGCAGAATTGAAAGATAAGACTATGAATTTGCAACTGTAGAAACTTGCTGTCCCAGGATTTCCTATTCCCAGGCATTCAGCAGCCTGGGACCAGCAACTGAGGCAGTAAATGAGGAGTGAGCCAGGCCTGGGACTGGTGGGGAGGACAGTGTGGTAAAAGTGTGGGACAAAAGTCCAGTGTGGAGGAGAGTCATCAGGGAACTCAGATAAACTGGAGGTCCAACATGAGTAGCCTCCACAAGTCCAAACACAGGGATTAAGGATGCTATTAACAAAGATTCCGATGATTCAGAAATGCATCTCAATTTCCAGAGCTCAAAGAAGATTACATAGACTAGCTTCATGCAGCTAATATGTTTGCCCATAACATGTTAACGTATCACTCAACACGTAATTGATTTACAATAGTAAATACTTAACATGCATAAAAGAAATGACACCAGCATCTTTATGGTGACCACAGTTATGTTTGTACCACCCCCTGTGAGAGCACTTCCACCGGTAGGATTCATTCCCTTTGCACTTCACTTTATCCAGGAGACTACTTCTGGTGTCTTGACCAAAATAGACATTTCCCGATACTGAAATGGCCTGTGAGCATCCTAGCTGTCTGCACACAACTTCAGCATCGTTCATGTTATAGGAATGATGACAAACTGATCCCCAGGTTTCTTTGGAATAAACACTAACACGCAGCCCTTAATTTGTAATGAAAGAGGTGCCGAGGCTCAAGCAATTTTTTACGTTCATCACTGACCCAGCCAGCCATGAGGTGCCAGGGCTATGAACTGCTAAGGCTAGAGGTGCTGGGGCTCGGCTCTGGCAAGCCCCAGCACAAATTAAGCCCTGCTAACACGACATTCGCATCTGTTCATTCCTTTAATCAGTGACAGTTTCATTTCTTTGAAAAAACAAAGGAAAAATATTACAAGTTGGCACCTTTGTTAATTTTTTTATGTTAAGCTAGTTTATAACTGGCTGATGCAAAAATTCTTAGAACCAAGAATAAATTTAAAAGGAGTACAGTAGCCTAGCGTAAACACTCCCATACCTGAAAGCACTAGGCCATAACCACACATTGAATGAAGCCAGTGGGGTTGTATGTAATTACCTGCACCTCTGCTATATATAGTCAATCTCCAGAATACATTAGTGAAGCCCTTATACAAGACAGGGATTAAGCTATCAAAAATATATATAAAAACTCTAAAAAATGAACAATGTCTCCGGGATGTTTCAATTATTCCCTAAATAATCTAAAACTCAATTATTTCCAGAATCTAAAACTTAATATTAATAGTTACTGTAACTTGACAAAATATCGTCAATTCAGTCAGTGTGAATGTTGATTTTTAAACTCGAACCCATAGGCAAGATAGTTCTATGGTTCACAACATAGGAATAAACACAAACAGAAGGAAAGCTATCTAAAACTTAGAGAATCTATTCTTTGGATTGTAAACATGGCACCAGTATGACAAACTAGTTTCATTGTATGAAGGAGTTTAATGCTTGAAGGGCTTGCTCTTGCTATCCTAGCCAGCAAAACTTCCAATGATGTTTAGGACTGAAGGAGCAGATCCTAAATTAGTACCAAGGTCAGCTTGGTACCCAATTTGACTGGATGTCTAGTCAATCTGATTAAATGTTCTGCAGAGTTTACAGGTTGATAATTACTTAGGGGTATGCTATGGAATTTGAGATTTCATTGCCTGCAAGAAATCAGTACAGAGGAACTGTTTCAGTAGACCTATTATTATTTACAGTGAGATCCCTACTTGGCAAACGGTATGTTTTACAGTAACTGCATTTTTTAGTTATCTTAATATGTTTATTGTACCATATAATTTCCTGATCCACCTATACGTAGGGGGCCATTCTTTCTTCAATGTGCACACATAGCTTAAATTAACATCAGCAGGAGCCTGGCACATGTATCAGAAGTTAGATTTCTGAACTTGCTTCACTTGTGTCAAGTCTAGAGTCGATTTCAACACGGATTTTAATCACAATGAGCCAATATCCTGAAGTGCTTTCTTTGCTAGGTCACAGTTCTTTCTTTGTTAAAATGGAGAGGTTGCCTACCTTATACAGTAACTGGAATTCAAGATCAGAGGGGTAGCCGTGTTAGTCTCTTGCATCTGAAGAAGTGAGGTTCTTACCCACAAAAGCTTATGCTCCCAATACTTCTGTTAGTCTTAAAGGTGCCACAGGACCCTCTGTTGCTTTTTATGGAATTCAAGATATTTTGTCCCTAGGGGTGCTCCATGTTGATATGCACATGTGCACCTGTTCACTCTTGATCAGAGATTTTTCTGCTAACAATGCCTTTGGGGACTTAGTTAACTTAAAATTCAGTGCTGTGTATGATAAGCTCCAATGATTCCTTCCAACATACATTACCTTGTATTAGTCAACACTGAATTCCATTTACCATCATGCTACCTACTCACTATATTCGGTCCATCTGAAAGTTCTGCACAGTGCATAGCGTGGGAAGTTGGAGCGTAGGATTTTTCAGAATAAGCATCAATGAACTTTTTATTTAAAATGTTGGGCCATATTCTGCATGAAAAACTTGTCTTCAGAGCCTTCAAGTAAAGGCTGCAGGAATTAGCCATTTGTTATTGTGGATTGTGCTTTACAGGCATATAAGCAGACAAGGTCCCAGATCAGAGGAGCCTATAATTTTATGCCCCTCCTGAAAATGTTTACACACAAGAGTAGCCCTATAGAAATCAGGGCCTAAATTAGACCATGAGCGACAAAAACGTCAGACCATAGCTGGATGTAGGGGAAAGAGAGAATACTACCCTTGTGGGAGTGGTTTTCCTCTACTCAAAGCAGATCTATAACGTGAATGTTTTTACCTATTTTTTTTACATTTATTAGATACTAGATTATTGCACCTAAATGGGGATTAGTGGTAGAAAAGTAGCTATAAATTCACATTAATAAAATGTGTGTACATGTCTACACTGTACACTAAGTCAGAGCTTGAGCATCCATACTGAATTGTAAACCTAGGTCCACAATTGATGGATTCGGGTTTCAGTGCCAATGCATCCATGCTGGACTATATAGACCTTTTGACATGAGTCCACTCTGCAAAATGACAGGGCTTGGACCAGAGTCAAAATGGGACTCGGGCTTTCTCCCATCCTCCTAGCAGGGTCCGAGGACCCAAGTCTTGATTGCTTGCTGACCTGAATCAGACTTATTTGTGTGTGGATGGCTTAGTTGTGGAGTGCAGATTTAGCCTAAAAAGAAATAAGATGCAATTCTATCTAATGCCATGCTTTCCCTATCTAAGGTAAAAATAAACACGCAGTTCATTGACAGAGTTTTAGCATTTTATTTGATGTCGGTTTTGCATCTTAATCAGAAACAAAATACACTCATACAGACTTTCATTTGTAATTACATCCTAAATACATTTATTATATTTTAAACTATTTATACTGATTGATTATGTGTTTAATTAGGTATAATAAAAACTTAATATACATCCCTATGCTAAACAACTGTTGGATTTCAAGATGTATCACTTTAATAATCAAGTGTTTACTAAATTAACAAGGGCAGGAATTTTCATGTTACTTCCAGAGAAATACACTTACTTGTGCTAGTTAAATGCAGAGATGGCCCCAACCTGAATCCACAGAACTCAACACCCCCAATGTCCAGATCAGAGTTTCACAGCTGTCCTTTCTCTACAACTGACCTAGTCAAAACCTTCCCAAACATATTCAGACTGATCACTGTAACCAAAATACAAATGCACTAAACATGTTAGGAAATCACCAAATGCTGCAAGAATCAAATAATTGTGTACCCATCTACTGCCTGCACAGTTACCCACTTTGAACATATCCATGTCCATTTGTGTGTACGAAGACAAGATATTGCAGGTACAATTGGTGCCTGTGCACTTTTGTCTGCACACACAAAACTGAAGATTTATTTTCCTCAAGCCCTATTTGAGACTCTTCATTTAAAGTGCATCCAAATCAGATTTAGTGGAACACATCTCTGCATATTAGAGCATGTTCTGTACATTTATTGTTGACCTTTGAAAGCCAAGTACTTTCCTTTTTAATTTACTATGTTATCTATTAAATCATTGTGCAAATGTTCGACATTGAATACATTCATGAAAGAATGAGGCTGAGCCACCTCATGTGATGCCTTGGGATACTCTCATAGCACTTGATACTCAGTGCTTCTCCTCAGTTTACTTCTCAAAAGGGCCCCAGTGAGAACCAAAACAACTCCTGCCAAGAGCAGAGTGACAAGAACAAATGGGCTGTGTACGTCGTCTTTTTCCAGAAACTCTCTCTTGTGTGGATCTGTAAATGAGAGAGAGAGTTTATCTGACTTAATCTTACAGTTTTTGTCAGTACATAAATACATAGGAGGTGCTAGAGTGATAGAGCATCAAGGACACCGTTGAGATTTAAAGGTAAAAAATTCATTGCCATTAAGAATCATAATAGTCTGACCAAAAGTGTCATACTGATAAATTTAGTTTTGAAAACAAGAGCAAATTGTTTAATGTCTGTTAAAGTAAAATAGCACAAGCAAATGCAGCATATGTTAAAAATGACCGATAGACAACTCTGGAGTTTAACATCTTATGCTTAGGTGCAAGACAAAACAACAGCAATGCCAATATCTCACATTGCTTTGTCAGTGTGTCTCAACCGCGACCTGGAAGACCATCAACCAGTTCTAGGGGTAAGACGATAGCTCAGTCTGTGCTCATTAGCATCATGAGGTCTCTGAGGACTATCACAAAAGTTCCAATTGTTGATGGTGTTTGTAATGTAATTACCCAGACCAAGGCCACCAATTTATTTTACACAGCCCGTTGACAAGCAATCAAATGGTAACAACTTTCAGGGGCTAGAGGTTCAGACTAAATTTGAACTAGCATCTGTGAAAGTGAAATGAAATGCCCTATTACCAATTCTGAGAGACATTTGTTTCCCCTGTAAGCCAATATTTTGATCAAGCATTCGCTCTTATCCTACAGTAAAAGACCAGTACACCATTATTTTCTGTAATCATGAATAAGTCTGTAAACAAGTCCATTCACATTTATAATAATGATGATCACCACCATTATTAGTTGCATTACTGTAACGCCTACAGCTCCATTTAGGACTGGGTTCTCATTATGCTATGCACTATGCAAACACTCGGAAGATAAGGCCTCTGAACCAAAAAGCTAATTAATGTGAAACAAGGTGCAACAGGTGAGTAACAAACAGAAGAAAAGGAGAGAGTGAGAGACCAGGGTGAAAGCAATACAAACGGCAGTTAAACAAATAGGTGTATCTAAGCTGAGGTGAGCTAAACTGATGTTTCTGAATAATCTGAATTTAAGTTTATCAATAAATAATAGCACAGCCAACGCTGGGTTTTTCTAGCTGTCAAAGCAGAAGTGGGTCTTGAAGAGGGATTTGAAGAAGGAAAAAGTACACATTACAGATTTGTTTAGAGAAGGCATTATAAAGAAAAGCAGATTATCAGCATGTAATCATTTTATGACATAAACTGACAGTAGGGTGGAGATTTTTTTGCGGGAATAACGGATGCTTGAAAAATTTCTGGATACTTTCATGATTAACTCCTTTTTCCCATCAAATTGCGTTCACAAAGAAAAAGGCTTGTCCCTTAGCACACTCCTGTTCAGAATTCATGATAAGGAAGCAGGCAAAGAATAGGACATACTGAAATGTGATACTTAAATGTGTCGTGGAAAAAGTCACCCATGCATTGATTTTAGTTCACAGACTCAAGCCTGAGGCCAGTTTATTGCAAAACGTACCAACGCGTTGGGGTAGCAGTCCGAAAACTACCACACCTAGCACAGCACGCAGGCTGCCTTTATTCCATCAAACCGCAAGCATTGTACAAATAATACGTCATTTATGCGAAAATAAGAGTAGGGGTCTGTCCCTTTTTCCCGGTAGCTCCCTCATTATTTACGAGAATTGGGTGCTTATTGGGTGTGTGTGGGGGGGGTTTCTTGGTGGTTTCCGACATGGGTGGTACTTAGCACCAGCTGGAGTGTTGTTCTCATCAGGGTACATATTGTTTTTTTCCGGGGTCATAGGGGTTTATTACGGGATGCCCAAAGATGATATATGATTAGCTGGTTGGCAGATAGCTGGAACTATAGGGGAAGTTGACCTTTACTAGAAGCAATTTCATCATATAGGCAGTTATTATGTTTTATAAACAAGCGGTTATTGTGTTCTTACAGACAGGCAGTTATCATGTATTTCATAAACAAGCAGTTATTCTGTTGCTAAGGCCTATTGCATTGCTTCCTCCCCCTCCCTCCTCTGGTCATAGCCCATGACTGTATTTGGCAGGGGCTTGTACAGCTTAGTTTTGTTCAGGCCCTGGCCTGTACTGTTCTATGTAAAGGCCGTCTGTATAGTCAGCTTCTGTCAGCGGGCCTGAATTTGGGCCTTCGATGTTACTTTGGCTGCCAGAAAGAAGGCCACCTAGTTCTTTTCCCCCCACAATGATATTGTAAAATAATACTTAACAGATACAGCAAGAGAAAAGGCCATAAAAATAAATTACCAGATTTTTTGTCCTCATTGGTTTCTTTTTTACGCTGGACTGGCCCCACAACAACATCTATTTTTTCCTGGTAAGGACTTGTATCCCTCTTGCGCCTCGCTAAACATCCCTGATAGCATCGAGAAGTATAATCATATGCCCTGCATACAACTATCTTGCACTGCAAGTAAATGGCAGCATGTCTGTTGAGAAACTTGAAGGCATTGAATTTGAAACGAACAATGTATCCCATTGGTGAATAGTATGAGCTGTAGGTGGAATCTCTTACACATCTGTAACAAAAAAACAAAACCAAAATAAATCAGAATTGCTCCACTAACACACATGGAGGAATCAGAGTAAATATGTCTGCTTTACTGCTGCAATGCAAGCAATAAAAGCAGAAAGAAAGATACATGTATAACTTTAGGTATAACTTCTTTATAACTAAAAGTCCTTACCCATTCCTGATTAAACCATAAGTCAGGTTTGTGAAGTCATCAGAATATGGAGATGCCATGCATGTGTCTGCAAACAGCACCAGGTTGGAATCGGAACTGTAGAGAGTGGCTTGAAGGAATAAATCCTGGTTTAAGTCAACATAGTATGGGGAATTGTAAACTGGATTTGAGAAATTTGATGATTCATAAAATGAAATATTCACGTCATATCTGCCATGCTGGGTTTCCCGTATGTCAATAGCACCTTTGGCAACGTACATTATTTCTACCATTGTGTCCTGGTTCATTTTGCAGGTAACGTGAAACTGAAAGTCATTTTCCCTTGTGATAATATAACCAGAAGGAGATGTTCTGATTACATTGGAATAGGTGATAGTGTTATTTTTCACCTGTGAAAATATGAGAGAATAAAATGTTTCAAAATATTGCAGTTGAAATAATTGATTTTATAAAAAGACACTGTCAACTTGAGTTTTTTAAAAACTGTATTAATAAAATGTATGTACATGTCTACACTGTACACTAAGTCAGAGCTTGAGCATCCATACTGAATTGTAAACCTAGGTCCACAATTGATGGACTCGGGTTTCAGTGCCAATGCATCCATGCTGGACTATATAGACCTTTTGACATGAGTCCACTCTGCAAAATGACAGGGCTTGGACCAGAGTCAAAATGGGACTCGGGCTTTCTCCCATCCTCCTAGCAGGGTCCGAGGACCCAAGTCTTGATTGCTTGCTGACCTGAATCAGACTTATTTGTGTGTGGATGGCTTAGTTGTGGAGTGCAGATTTAGCCTAAAAAGAAATAAGATGCAATTCTATCTAATGCCATGCTTTCCCTATCTAAGGTAAAAAATAAACACGCAGTTCATTGACAGAGTTTTAGCATTTTATTTGATGTCGGTTTTGCATCTTAATCAGAAACAAAATACACTCATACAGACTTTCATTTGTAATTACATCCTAAATACATTTATTATATTTTAAACTATTTATACTGATTGATTATGTGTTTAATTAGGTATAATAAAAACTTAATATACATCCCTATGCTAAACAACTGTTGGATTTCAAGATGTATCACTTTAATAATCAAGTGTTTACTAAATTAACAAGGGCAGGAATTTTCATGTTACTTCCAGAGAAATACACTTACTTGTGCTAGTTAAATGCAGAGATGGCCCCAACCTGAATCCACAGAACTCAACACCCCCAATGTCCAGATCAGAGTTTCACAGCTGTCCTTTCTCTACAACTGACCTAGTCAAAACCTTCCCAAACATATTCAGACTGATCACTGTAACCAAAATACAAATGCACTAAACATGTTAGGAAATCACCAAATGCTGCAAGAATCAAATAATTGTGTACCCATCTACTGCCTGCACAGTTACCCACTTTGAACATATCCATGTCCATTTGTGTGTACGAAGACAAGATATTGCAGGTACAATTGGTGCATGTGCACTTTTGTCTGCACACTCAAAACTGAAGATTTATTTTCCTCAAGCCCTATTTGAGACTCTTCATTTAAAGTGCATCCAAATCAGATTTAGTGGAACACATCTCTGCATATTAGAGCATGTTCTGTACATTTATTGTTGACCTTTGAAAGCCAAGTACTTTCCTTTTTAATTTACTATGTTATCTATTAAATCATTGTGCAAATGTTTGACATTGAATACATTCATGAAAGAATGAGGCTGAGCCACCTCATGTGATGCCTTGGGATACTCTCATAGCACTTGATACTCAGTGCTTCTCCTCAGTTTACTTCTCAAAAGGGCCCCAGTGAGAACCAAAACAACTCCTGCCAAGAGCAGAGTGACAAGAACAAATGGGCTGTGTACGTCGTCTTTTTCCAGAAACTCTCTCTTGTGTGGATCTGTAAATGAGAGGGAGAGTTTATCTGACTTAATCTTACAGTTTTTGTCAGTACATAAATACATAGGAGGTGCTAGAGTGATAGAGCATCAAGGACACCGTTGAGATTTAAAGGTAAAAAATTCATTGCCATTAAGAATCATAATAGTCTGACCAAAAGTGTCATACTGATAAATTTAGTTTTGAAAACAAGAGCAAATTGTTTAATGTCTGTTAAAGTAAAATAGCACAAGCAAATGCAGCATATGTTAAAAATGACCGATAGACAACTCTGGAGTTTAACATCTTATGCTTAGGTGCAAGACAAAACAACAGCAATGCCAATATCTCACATTGCTTTGTCAGTGTGTCTCAACCGCGACCTGGAAGACCATCAACCAGTTCTAGGGGTAAGACGATAGCTCAGTCTGTGCTCATTAGCATCATGAGGTCTCTGAGGACTATCACAAAAGTTCCAATTGTTGATGGTGTTTGTAATGTAATTACCCAGACCAAGGCCACCAATTTATTTTACACAGCCCGTTGACAAGCAATCAAATGGTAACAACGTTCAGGGACTAGAGGTTCAGACTAAATTTGAACTAGCATCTGTGAAAGTGAAATGAAATGCCCTATTACCAATTCTGAGAGACATTTGTTTCCCCTGTAAGCCAATATTTTGATCAAGCATTCGCTCTTATCCTACAGTAAAAGACCAGTACACCATTATTTTCTGTAATCATGAATAAGTCTGTAAACAAGTCCATTCACATTTATAATAATGATGATCACCACCATTATTAGTTGCATTACTGTAACGCCTACAGCTCCATTTAGGACTGGGTTCTCATTATGCTATGCACTATGCAAACACTCGGAAGATAAGGCCTCTGAACCAAAAAGCTAATTAATGTGAAACAAGGTGCAACAGGTGAGTAACAAACAGAAGAAAAGGAGAGAGTGAGAGACCAGGGTGAAAGCAATACAAACGGCAGTTAAACAAATAGGTGTATCTAAGCTGAGGTGAGCTAAACTGATGTTTCTGAATAATCTGAATTTAAGTTTATCAATAAATAATAGCACAGCCAACGCTGGGTTTTTCTAGCTGTCAAAGCAGAAGTGGGTCTTGAAGAGGGATTTGAAGAAGGAAAAAGTACACATTACAGATTTGTTTAGAGAAGGCATTATAAAGAAAAGCAGATTATCAGCATGTAATCATTTTATGACATAAACTGACAGTAGGGTGGAGATTTTTTTGCGGGAATAACGGATGCTTGAAAAATTTCTGGATACTTTCATGATTAACTCCTTTTTCCCATCAAATTGCGTTCACAAAGAAAAAGGCTTGTCCCTTAGCACACTCCTGTTCAGAATTCATGATAAGGAAGCAGGCAAAGAATATGACATACTGAAATGTGATACTTAAATGTGTCGTGGAAAAAGTCACCCATGCATTGATTTTAGTTCACAGACTCAAGCCTGAGGCCAGTTTATTGCAAAACGTACCAACGCGTTGAGGTAGCAGTCCGAAAACTACCACACCTAGCACAGCACGCAGGCTGCCTTTATTCCATCAAACCGCAAGCATTGTACAAATAATACGTCATTTATGCGAAAATAAGAGTAGGGGTCTGTCCCTTTTTCCCGGTAGCTCCCTCATTATTTACGAGAATTGGGTGCTTATTGGGTGTGTGTGTGGGGGTTTCTTGGTGGTTTCCGACATGGGTGGTACTTAGCACCAGCTGGAATGTTGTTCTCATCAGGGTACATATTGTTTTTTTCCGGGGTCATAGGGGTTTATTACGGGATGCCCAAAGATGATATATGATTAGCTGGTTGGCAGATAGCTGGAATTATAGGGGAAGTTGACCTTTACTAGAAGCAATTTCATCATATAGGCAGTTATTATGTTTTATAAACAAGCGGTTATTGTGTTCTTACAGACAGGCAGTTATCATGTATTTCATAAACAAGCAGTTATTCTGTTGCTAAGGCCTATTGCATTGCTTCCTCCCCCTCCCTCCTCTGGTCATAGCCCATGACTGTATTTGGCAGGGGCTTGTACAGCTTAGTTTTGTTCAGGCCCTGGCCTGTACTGTTCTATGTAAAGGCCGTCTGTATAGTCAGCTTCTGTCAGCGGGCCTGAATTTGGGCCTTCGATGTTACTTTGGCTGCCAGAAAGAAGGCCACCTAGTTCTTTTCCCCCCACAATGATATTGTAAAATAATACTTAACAGATACAGCAAGAGAAAAGGCCATAAAAATAAATTACCAGATTTTTTGTCCTCATTGGTTTCTTTTTTACGCTGGACTGGCCCCACAACAACATCTATTTTTTCCTGGTAAGGACTTGTATCCCTCTTGCGCCTCGCTAAACATCCCTGATAGCATCGAGAAGAATAATCATATGCCCTGCATACAACTATCTTGCACTGCAAGTAAATGGCAGCATGTCTGTTGAGAAACTTGAAGGCATTGAATTTGAAACGAACAATGTATCCCATTGGTGAATAGTATGAGCTGTAGGTGGAATCTCTTACACATCTGTAACAAAAAAACAAAACCAAAATAAATCAGAATTGCTCCACTAACACACATGGAGGAATCAGAGTAAATATGTCTGCTTTACTGCTGCAATGCAAGCAATAAAAGCAGAAAGAAAGATACACTTATAACTTTAGGTATAACTTCTTTATAACTAAAAGTCCTTACCCATTCCTGATTAAACCATAAGTCAGGTTTGTGAAGTCATCAGAATATGGAGATGCCATGCATGTGTCTGCAAACAGCACCAGGTTGGAATCGGAACTGTAGAGAGTGGCTTGAAGGAATAAATCCTGGTTTAAGTCAACATAGTATGGGGAATTGTAAACTGGATTTGAGAAATTTGATGATTCATAAAATGAAATATTCACGTCATATCTGCCATGCTGGGTTTCACGTATGTCAATAGCACCTTTGGCAACGTACATTATTTCTACCATTGTGTCCTGGTTCATTTTGCAGGTAACGTGAAACTGAAAGTCATTTTCCCTTGTGATAATATAACCAGAAGGAGATGTTCTGATTACATTGGAATAGGTGATAGTGTTATTTTTCACCTGTGAAAATATGAGAGAATAAAATGTTTCAAAATATTGCAGTTGAAATAATTGATTTTATAAAAAGACACTGTCAACTTGAGTTTTTTAAAAACTAGCTAATTTTTTTTAATCTAGTTTCCCAAAGAACACTCTTTAAATAGTATGTTCTGATTTTTTTATTTTTATTTATTTATTTATTTTTGCTTCTAATTACTTAAAAATATTAGAAGAATTTTTCTGCTTCTTTGTTGATGTTTATGGTCTTTTCAGAAAGGGACCGACTATGCCATGGAACATTGATTATACACAAATTCTGCCCAATGCAGAAAGCAAACAAGTTGAAAAAAATAGATGTATTCTCCCCCACCCCATTTGCGTAATCTCAGGTTTCACTTACTTGTAACATATTAGGTATACAATTTTCCAACAGGATTTTCAAATTGATGTTGCACCTTTAATTTGGTTCTGACATAAACAGCCCACTGAAAAATTTAGTCATTAGTAAAATGCACACCTTAGTCCACTGATTGGAATCTCTTGTCAAAGCACCACTGCTTCTCTCTTGCTCAATTCCTCCTACATTCCAGGAGAATGGGGAGTTTGCACATTTTTGGTTAATATGTATTTTGTGGTTTGGCATAACACTATTGGTGATCACCCTAACCCTCACCAGCAGGGTCTAACAAGTGACTACCTTTCAAGGCGATACAAGTGCTCTGGAACACATCGAATTTGTCACTAATCTGAAGAGCAAGAGCCATAAATTCACTTTTAAGACAAGGTGTAGCAGAGCTCCCAGAGCTAACATAAAACCTGTTCTCTGAAGGCACTTTTATAAATTCACTGAACTTTGTTTTTCTATTTATTTTATTAGAGATCAGATGTTCATGCTATGAAAGTCAGTTCTGGATCTGGATTTCAGACATCCCAAAGTCTATGGTAGTTCAGATATAGGAGTTTTGTTCAGTCCATTATAAAGACAGGGCCTATTGACAAAGTTTGGATTTATCTTCAGCACCCAAATTACAGGGATTTTTGTTCAGGCCACTATCTGTTTTTATATAGTAGTATTCTAGCTACTCAGCATACACTTCTGATGGTTAATTCATGTAGGTGCTTTATCAAAATGACATAAGAAAAGAAACATTGTACTATTAGTTTTGCTCAACTTCTGTATTAGCACCTGCTGCTCAATTAATGCCCCTTCTGCAATAGTTTATAAACTACATACATGATGAATTACATTTGCACACCTTAGTGGTCCATGGCCAGGATGTACATATTTAATCAAAGTGTTCTTTACATGTTTTGATTTTAGAATGAATTTATTGCTCGTGAAAGGTGCCAACTGACAGTCCTGGAGTCTAAGCTACTCTGTTTATCCACAGAATGATAGCTGATTTCCCCCAATCCTCTACAGTGAGGTCTCAACCCTGACACAGAAGGGCCACTTTTAGGGATGAGGTAGATTTCTCCCCCTTCGTCTACTCTTGACAGAGTCTGGCCACATCTGAAACAGAACCAAAGAATCAGTCCCTTCTGGTTGTACATCTTCCCAGGACTTGTAAAAGAAAGAGTTCGGGTTTAGGGATTCAAATATTACCCTCTCCCCTAAAATTCAAGGGGATTTTGTCCACTGTCTACCTGTGACAGAGTGCTAGGCTTTGTCTACACTGCACTTTCGTTGATAAAACTTTTGTCATTCAGGGATGTGAATCCCCCGCCCCCAAATGACAAAAGTTTTACTGACAAAAAGCGCTAGAGTGGACAGTGCTTTGTCAGTGGGAGAGCTCTCCTGCCAACAAAGCTACTGCCTCTTGTTGGGGGTGGATTTATTTTGTCGGCGGGAGAGCTCTCTCCTGCCGATAAAGAGCGTCTACACTGTGCACCTTTTAGTGGCATGGCTGTAGTGGCACAGCTGTGTCACTAAAAGGTGCGTAGTATAGACATAGCCCTAGCTGTAGCACCATGGTCTTGTAGGTAATTGCCTAACAAAGAAGATTATGGGCTAAATTGGAGGCAATTTACCTATTATGGTGGAAATTGACACTTGGGGGCAATGATTGGGCTATCTGGGTAATTAGCTCGGTAAGGGATGATACATAATTGGCAGGAACAGGAAGTGGGGAGCTCAGAGAGTGAGCTGGATGAGGTAGAGAAAGCTGGATGGAAGACTCTTCCTGACACATGCTTATACTATGTTCTGCAGTGCTGTGAATCTAAAGATACACATTGTATGTATAGCATGAATAAGAGACCATGCAAACAGGCCAGGCAATGCAAGGTAGCTGAGGGCACACCCTCTGACACTACCAGATGGAGTTTTTCCAGACACCACTGACCTGGGCAACATTCACAAATGTGACCAAGAGGTCAAAGGCTCTTCACCCATCCATGCTACCAACACCTTGAGTCATCCTGACAAATATGAAGTGACCGGGTTCTGTGTTTATTGTAATTTCCCCTCAAGATCTTCTTTTTTTAAAGTCAGGGCTCCTAATTGTCAGTAAAGTGGTTAGACAAACTCATGCACAACAAATATACTAATCACCTCGAACATAGGATGAGCATTTTTAAATAAATGTTTCTGTATCTAAATTATGGCCTTTTAAAGTGAATGGTTTGACTGATCATTTTTGTTCAAAACTAATTTAAATTGCTTTGTTCAACTAAAGGTGTGTTCACATGCAAAAGTGACATATGAATAAAAAGTACATTTCTCACCTGTCTTATTGTACCACATCCATTAAAAGGTATGTTGAATATAACATAGGTTTCCGTGATCTGTTGTGGCCCACAGGATGAGTCATTCAGATAAACATCCCAAGCATTGTAGCCCAATGACTGCAGATAGGTTCTGTTAATGACTGCACGCATATATTGTCCAGAACATGACAGTGCTAAATGATGAGACGAAAGGAAAGGTTCATATTAATTTTAGATATGTATCCAAACATTACTATAATTAAAAATCAACTGGTTCCTGACTTAAAACCTCTGGGCAAGCTCAAAAGCTTGTCTTTCACCAGCAGAAATTGATCCAATAAAAGATATTACCTTACCCACCTTGTCTCTCTAATATCCTGGAACCAACTTAGCTAGAACACTGCAAGATATTAAATTTAGCCTGATCCAATGTCAGGCTGATCTAAATGAATGGGAGTTTTTCCATTGACTTCACTGGCTTGATCAGGTCCTTATTGTTACCTTACCAATAGGAACATTGCTATATTTAAGGCAAGCTTACCTGTATCATTGTTCTTTTCTGGAAACGAATCATAGTAAGCACTGAATCCACTTCTTGTATAACTAAAGTCACTTGAAAACAGAACAGTCATTGTATTTGAAGATGATGTAAATGTGTAATTTGAACCATCACAAATCCTCCCAAGTAAAGGAGATGTATTGAGAGGACCATCATAGACTTCAACAAAGTCATAAGCACAATTATATGAAGCTTCTAGCCTGTGGAGATAAAGTTATTTTGTGTTACTCTAAAGCAATATCAGTTAGAAAATAGTTTTCAAAATGAGTGAAATGAGGTTGGAATGAACTGATTCCTGTAGACTTCAGAGGAACCTAGTACTAAATGAATATATAACAGCGTGAACACTTACGCCTTTGTTGATAAGATAAGCTAACAGCAATATTTGAAAATGATTTGGTGAACTAATGCAAAAGCTATGGCAAAATTCTCCTCCCAGATCTGCCAGTTAGAGCTCTGTTGCATATTCTGCACATTTTCTGCAAAGAATGATATGCAATGGAGACAAACAGTGAGATCTGGAGAGGAACGTTTGACATAAGTCAAAGGGGTGTGTATATATTCTTTTTTCTTTTAAAAATGTGTTTTTAAATGTGATTGCATTGTTTGTAGAAGGTGTTGGACTGACAGCCACAGAGTCTGAAGACTCACTTACAGAACAGGGACTATAAAGATCAAGCAGTAGACAATCAAGCTTATTCACAAACTATTGCTTTGTTATATATCTCACATAGATCAAGTTTGGATTCAACCACAAAACCATGTCACCTCGATGCTACAGTAGCTAACATTTATTTATTCTTCCAAAAATACCCATACAACTTGTAGGACTATACAATGCTCATAGCATATTAGCCGAGTTAAAGATAGTAAAAACATTGAATCTGTGCTTGGCTAACATTAAAAAAGGTTTTTCTAGTTCTGTTTTTAAAGAAAAACAAAACTATGCTTCCCACTGCCCTGTGAGCTATTCAAACCCTTTGATGACTCCAAAAATCTTCCCACTTGCTTTAGCCTGACTTCCTTCACCATCAAGCGGTCATGCCAAAAAAAAAAAGGTTCTTCCAGACCAGGAAAGTTGGCTAACATTTCCCATTCAGTGCTGCTCCACAAATGAGACATATGGCTTGACCACAGAGGCCCAGAACTGTCAAGGTACTTAAACATGTGTTTAATTTTAAGCACCAGAGTAGTCCCATAGACTACTATGTGCTTAAATGCTTTGCTTGATAGGATCCAGAGAGAGGTAGGCTGCCTCTGCAGCATTTCCAGTGCCAGCTATCGAAGGAGAAAAAGGACCAAACGAGACTCTTGCATGGTAGTAAGTTGGTCAGCTACTAGATTGCCAGATCAGACCTTCTACTGTATTTGGTTGATTGGAGACTTTAATAATGAAATAAAATAAAATTCATAAGAAACATAAGCAATGGAACACCTTTCAAAACTCAAAATCAAATAGTTTAAAGAGGTCAGTAAGATTATAAGGCTCTTCTATGCAAGATCAAAATCTTAAAAAAAAAAAAAGCCAAACAAATATGGAAAGTGGAAGTCATCACTTTATATCAAGTTCTCTGAAGGCTAAACTGCAGTTCAATACCTAATATTTTACTTACTCAAGATGCTTAAAGATGAGTCTGATATAATAATTGTTCTTGACTTCTATTCTCCAGATGCATTTTACATTCACTGGATAGTTTTCAGGAAAGAATGGACTAGAGAATGATCCAGCAGCTGTGGAAAGGTAGCCACCACACGAGCCATTTATTGCTAAGAGGAACAAAAACCAGTATATTTTAGAATTCCTTTTGGTTTTATTTCCAGTGAAGATATTTAATCTGTTTATTCAGAAGAGACCTCAATACAGCTGCTGGGGAAAGAGAAAGAGGTGGCCATACATGCCTTGGCACAAGTTGCAGAAGCCTAAGGACCGCTTAAACTTCCACCAGCTTGTAATGACCCCTAGGAGCCATTATGTGGGTGAGGATCGCCAGAGCACAGTGTACTCTGGCCTTGCCTCTTCTAGCCTCTCCCATCACACCCTCTACACCAGAGCCAGGAGTGAGTGGAGTAGAGTGTTATGGTGGTTTTGTGCTAGCCAGGTGTTACTGGGCCAGGGAAATCCCTAGCTGCCCCCTTCAGGCAGTTTGCTTGAAGCTTGGCCCTGCGCCAGATGCACCACACCCCCCAAATGAGGGGTGAGGTTCTGGACCATACATTAATTCTGCACTCCTCAACATCTGTTTCTGCATGATCACAGGAATACATAAAATAAATCTGATTATGCACAGCACCTCCACATAAATGAAAATGCACTTCGTACAAGCAAGATTGCCCATCAATAGTTTAAATCTCTCAGAGCACATTTCAACTAAGGGTTGCATGCTTATACTCCAAAAAGGTATATACACAAGGTCAATAAGAGGTACATACACAAGAAGGTTCAGGAAAGTTTGCTTTAAAAGAATCTACCTAATCAGGCTCTGCTTCTCTTTACTACTAAGCTGACACCAAATGTGTTCCTGGCTCCTTCCTCGTGGACCTCTAGTGCCCTCCTTAAACCTTCACATACAGAAATCCACTCTACACTGCTGTCATTTCCTCCACTGGTTTCCCTTACACTTTTATACATCTCTCATAGAGTCCCTTTGTCTCTCAGCTGGGCCCCAGATGATTCCATTTTGCATTTAATGGGCTTGGGCTCACAGCTCAGTTTGAGGCACACCAGCCTCCAGAGCTTGTTATAATTAACACAGTGTAGGCAACCTGGAGCCTAATACAGAGGGAGCGGAATGCCACAGTAGATGTCAAAATGCAAGTAGAGTAGTCATGTAAAGAAAAGGAAGCTCTCATCTAGGAGTCTCCCTAACAGAGCTAAGTGTGTTGGAGAGTTGGGATATGCAACTGGTGGCAGCTCAAAAGATTCTGAGACACAGTTAAAGTTTGGATGCTTAACACAGACTTCAGAAAAAACAACAGTAAAGCCAATATAAGACCAGACTTACAATTTATAGTGGTTGGTGGAGTACTTGGAAGAGCTGTATCCACAAAACAAAAAGAAGCAAAATTAGCAACCATCTTTGTTAAATAAAACTGTAAACTACTCTCTGAGCATAGTTCATGAGCACGATCACCAAACCGAAGCTAATTTGAATCCAGATACAAAACACCACCACCACCCCATTCCTTGGCCTCTCTTTAGTTAGCACACCAGCCTCCAGAGCTTGTTATAATTTATACAGTGTAGGCAACCTGGAGCCTAATACAGAGGGAGCGGAATGCCACAGTAGATGTCAAAATGCAAGTAGAGTAGTCATGTAAAGAAAAGGAAGCTCTCATCTAGGAGTCTCCCTAACAGAGCTAAGTGTGTTGGAGAGTTGGGATATGCAACTGGTGGCTGCTCAAAAGATTCTGAGACACAGTTAAAGTTTGGATGCTTAACACAGACTTCAGAAAAAACAACAGTAAAGCCAATATAAGACCAGACTTACAATTTATAGTGATTGGTGGAGTACTTGGAAGAGCTGTATCCACAAAACAAAAAGAAGCAAAATTAGCAACCATCTTTGTTAAATAAAACTGTAAACTACTCTCTTAGCATAGTTTCTGAGCATGATCTCCAAACCAAAGCCATTTTGAATCCAGATACAAAAAAACACCACCACCCCCTTCCTTGGCCTCTCTCTTTAGTTAATACACACTAATATTTTGGTATAATATAGGCTCTTTCCTTGAGCATGAGTGAAAATGTGAGAATTTCCATTTGTGATTTCAAAAATGAAATAAAATCCCACAAAAACAAACAGATGTGATTCCAGGCCAGATTCTTATCAGATATAAAGGAACCTCACTTTCAGAATGCGAGGTGCATGGAAGTACAACAACATAGCATTTCCTCTCCACCTCTCTCTCATCCAAAAATTTCAATCGGTGCAGCTGTAGAAGATGCTTAAATGTAAAAAGTAAACAGTAAAATTTGATACAAACTTCAGTATTAGCAATAATCTATACAATCCTCACTGAGAAAAATGGACAACAGTCCTAACTTTATGGAAATCAAACTAACAAGATCACACTGGAGGGAAATAGGTTCTGACACAGCTAGAAAGTGGAACTAGAATTGAATAGGAAAGTAATGGTGTCCCTGTTTAGTGGATTTACTCCTCAACTTTGGGCCTACATATAAGTGACCACAGCCTTTGATAGACATGACACCCCTAATGGTTCTAGAGAAATGTAACTGGTTTTCAGAAATGATTTGGAAAACATACAAAATTTAGTGGAGAATGCAATTCTTCCTATAGGTTTTTCTCACCCTCTTATATTCCCGCTGTTGAATTCAATACTTTTCATTCAAATCGTCCAGGATAGATTTGTTTAGCCTTTTTAAAAAGGGTGTGTGTATAAAATACAAACAATTAATATAAAATGAATATATTGCACTTTAATTCAATACAAGATCTCCTAAGTGTCCTTAATCTTCAGGATCTTAACAGACTTGTCTAATAGCAAAGCGAACTGATGCGATAGTGACAGGATGTGGAGAGGATTCTTTCCCTGACTCAGTTTTCTATGCTGACCCTAGCTTTTGAGACAGTTGAGGGATGAACATTGGCAGCTGTCTTAACAAGGATTTTTACTCAAATGTATCCTTTTTATTAGAAAAATCCAAGGACTGTGGTCTCAAATTAACATAAAATGTTAACCACCAATAAAATGCAGACCAAAGATAATGGTTATTAAATAAAAATAATCAAGCTTTAATCACACATTCCAATTCAAATTAATAGATTAATAGTAAACATGTAAATCTTAGTCTTACCTGGGAACATAGAGTTATAATAAGCAGAAAACCCATATCCTGAGTTATAAGAGTCTCTGTGTAATAGAACTGTCAGTGTGTTTGAAGATGATACATAGCTGAGATTTGACCCATTACAGATTTTCCCAAGTAAGGGGGATGCATACAGGGGTCCATCATAGATTTCAATAAACTCCTGAAAGCAGTTCAAACTGTGGAAGTAAGTTAACAACATATGTTTTATAAACTGGGTAATATAGTCACATTATTTATACCTCCATGTCATTCATTAGTCCTGTCAATGATGCCAGGTGAGGGATTGCACAGATCCTTGTATTCCAAAAATCTAGGAATTCTGTCCCCAATCTCCCACATACCACTTTACAAAGGGATTTATTTGATCTAGAAATGTAATTCTTCCACCTCAATCCCACAAAAGGCAGCCTCATGAAAAGTTACTTATTTGCTAAAATGTAGGCACTGGAGCCGCTCTTCCCTTCAATGGATCCACTGCTCTTCCTGTCCTCTTTGAGGAGGAGGAAGAGGAGCAGCCTATCTGCTCCAACTACTACACATTGCATTCAGACCCTAACTGTACTTTGTTCTCCACTGAATCCAATGTTCAGTAACTGAGGACCTTTTGCATTTCTCAGCCAATTAGCTAGTTTTCCAAAATAGCTCACCCAGGTCTACACACAGCCTGCCAACGGACTCCAAGCTCCTTGGTCTCCTACAGTAAGAGACCAAGTCTAAAGAAGGGGCAGAGGGCAGCACTCTAATGTTGCTATCCGTCACTGCCCATCTCGTTGTGAAAGGACTTTTTAGCATGGGAATAAGCTTTTCCAACCCAAACAATCTTTCTGCCTCTAAGAGTGTGAGAATATTCCTCTCTTGACCACCCCCACACAAGCCTACCAGCCCGTACCATCTCCTCTGAGTGCAACAAAGATGGACTCAAGGCAGTTGCTGTCTTGGAAATTTCCAGCAATTCCAAGATCCTAGATACATGAATAAAATAAGTGTTGTCAGAAGGCTAGGATGCTGGTAATTCCTCATACTTACCTAACATAAGAGAAGACAAGTGCTATGCGATTGTATTCTATTTGTATTTGCCAGACACACTGTGTGATGAGACCGTTTCCAGGGTAATACGGGCTAGAAAGTGACCCAGATGGATTTGAGAGGAAGCCACCACACTGATCTCCTATTGGAGAACATAAAACGAGAAGATGTAAAACTAAGATGATTTCAATTTTGTTTTAAAGTTCTGAATCTCTTTTCCACAGGTGAGCCCAAAAGAAAACCCAGACCCAAACACCCCATCATCTGTTGAAATCTGTCAGTCAATTTCATTTAACAATTTGTCCGGATTATAATTTGGATCTATGTATTTCTGAACATTGGGACAAAAATCCAGTTCTTCCAGGTTTGTCTGGGCTGGAAACACGGCAAATAAATAAATAAATAAATAAATAAATAAATAAACTCCTTCTCTTTTGGTACTTTGGTATTTCATCTTCGACACTCACACAAACCCAAAAAAGTACAGAGACATAAGCTATTTGTATTCTTGCAGTTTGAGAGACAAAAGAAAGTCAGTTCCCTTTTTGCCCATTTTTCAAAGGATTGAAGAAAGATACCATCGGCCAAATCCTGAGCATTCCCTGCTCCTTTTGAGGGTTTATAATGGCACTGCAGATGCTCAGTGCCTGCCCGGGGCACTCAAGATTTGTCCCTCTATTTAAAAGCCAAGGATATGTGACTTACCATATGTAGTACTGTCTCCCTGTGTTGTATTTCCTGGTGGAGCTGTTCATGTAAAAAGGTTAATATTAATAGTCAAGTAAAACTGTTCCCTTCTATGACAACTCCTGATTGATTTTAGCAAAATGGTGGCTTCAGCTGCAGTGTGTCAGGCACAAAATTACATCGCTTATTAAAAAAGGAAGCCAGATAAAGTGGTTCGATCTATGAACTGTAGTGATCTGTGATCTGATTCTTTTCAGGATTTCCACAAATTCCACTGGAACAAAAGCACAAAGATCTCAACAGTGCCAAGTCCATTTGTGAGGAAACATATTCACAACCAGGTCTTTGGGGATCATCTTGGAGAGCAGTAAACACCACACGTGGTGGTGATCTATGTGGCACAGGAGTGACTGAAGTGCCCATAGAATGCTCTGGATTCAGCACATCACTTTGGCAATCTTGACAAATGGCACTTCAACAGAGGAGTTATTGGAGCTGTCCTCCAATGGGCAATGGTGGTACCACCCACGGCCCTTCTATAAGGATGAATGCTTCCTACGGCACAATGGGGCCAGACCGGCACAGAAATTAGCATTTAGTACAACTAAATCTGACCCAAGATATAATACCTGGAGAAACTATAAGAATAGGTAGGAAAAGGTAAATATAGCTGGTTTTATTGAATAAAAATACCATTCGATTTTATTCATTTCTACAGAGACAGTGTTCGGTGATCCAAGAGAAATGGCAGGAAGTTGGAAACAATTAATTGATTTAAGATTCATTCTTGCACTCATAGGGAAAAGGAAATATGTTCTGGATTTACAGGTCTCTAGCCTTCTTTTTAGGCAGACAAATTCAAAGGGAAATAATGATAGGGAGGAGATAAATCCCTAGGGCAAAATTAAATGATGCTTTAAATTTACAAAAGGAAAAGAGTCTGAACAGAGATATAACCATGAAATCCCAGAAGTGTCAACAGCATGGCATAGTTACAATAGTACATAGTTTTATATCTGTAAAATGAAAAATGTTTTACCTGTTGTCCCCAGTGCAGTAGGTGTAGGAAGCTCTTAAATGTAAAAAGTAAATAATATAATTTGATACAACCTTCAGTATTAGCAATAATCTATACAATCCTTAAGAACTTGTAAGCAAATTTCTGCACTACAGTAGTGTAAAACAAGTATGGCTTTGAAGTCAAGCCAGTGAGGGAAAAAAAATCAATCCTTCCTGAGAAAAATGGACAACAGTCCTAATTTTATGGAAATCAAACTAACAAGATCACACTGGAGGGAAATAGGTTCTGACACAGCTAGAAAGTGGAGCTAGAATTGAATAGGAAAGCAATGGTGTTCCCATTCAGTTGATTTACTCCCCAACTTTGGGCCTACATATAAGTCACCACAGTCTTTGATAGGCATGACACTCCTTATTTTTCTATAGAAATGTAACTGGGTCTTCAGAAATGATTCTGAAAACATACAGAATTTAGTGGAGAATGCAATTCTTCCTATAGGTTTTTCTCACCCTCTTATATTCCTGCTGTTGAATTCAATACTTTTCTATCAAATTCTCCAGGACAAATTTGTTTAGCCCTTTTAAAAAGGATGTGTGTATAAAATACAATCAATTAATATAAAATGAATATATTGCAATTTAATTCAAAACAAGATTTCCTAATTGTCTTTAATCTTCAAGATCTTAACAAACTTGCCTAATAGCAAAGCGAACTGATACGATAGTGACAGGATGTGGAGAGGATTCTTTCTCTGACTCATTTTTCTATGGGTTATTTCCAGCCAATCCTAGGTCATGAGACACACATGGGGGATGACCAATGGTAGCTGTGTTAACAAGGAATTATACCCAAATGTATCCTTTTTATTAGACAATCCAAGGACGGTGGCCCCAAATTAACATAAAATGTTAACCAGCAATAAAATGCAGATCAAAGATAATGGTAATTAGATAGCAACAAAGAGTCCTGTGGCACCTTATAGACTAACAGATGTATTGGAGCATAAGCTTTCGTGGGTGAATACCCACTTCGTCAGACGCAAATAAAAATAATCAAGCTTTAATCACACATATTACAATTCAAATTAATAGATTAATAGTAAACATGTAAATCTTAGTCTTACCTGGGAACATAGAGTTATAATAAGCAGAAAACCCATATCCTGAGTTATAAGAGTCTCTGTGTAATAGAACTGTCAGTGTGTTTGAAGATGATACATAGCTGAGATTTGACCCATTACAGATTTTCCCAAGTAAGGGGGATGCATACAGGGGTCCATCATAGATTTCAATAAACTCCTGAAAGCAGTTCAAACTGTGGAAGTAAGTTAACAACATATCTTTTATAAACCGGGAAATGTAGACACATTATTTTATACCTCCATGTCATTCATTAGTTCTGTCAATGATGCCAGGTGAGGGATTGCACAGATCCTTGTATTCCAAAAATCTAGGAATTTTGTCCCCAATCTCCCACATATCACTTTACAAAGGGATTTATTTGATCTAGAAATTAATTCTTCCACCTCAATCCCACAAATGGCAGCCTCATGAAAAGTTACTTATTTGCTAAAAGGTAGGCACTGGAGCCGCTCTTCCCTCAATGGATCCGCCGTTCTTCCTGTCCTCTTTGAGGAGGAGGAGGAGGAGCAGCCTATCTGCTCCAACTACTACACATTGCATTCAGACTCTAACTGTACTTTGTTCTCCACTGAATCCAATATTCAGTAACTGAGGACCTTTTGGAGCCTCTGAATGCATGAAGAGTCTCGCTCATTGCTCAACATTTGACCCCAGAACTGGAGCTGGATGAATAACTGATGTTTAAGTTTTTGACAATTCTGGTTAAACAGAAATATCGGAAAAAAATTGGTTCAACGCTAACTGAAACCATAAATTCTGAATAATTGCAGTAGATCAGAAAAGTCAACAAAAAGTTTGCTTCAGGGCAAACAAAATGTTTAGTTTCTGAGCATTTTAAACTTTCTTTTAAAATACAAGCAGAGGAAATGAAGGGATAGATTTAGAAAAGAGGAACAGGTGATGCCCCCCGCCCCTTTGTACTCAAAGGTTAGCTACATAGTTAGAAAACTCATCTTGAAGGTGGAAGACCTAAGTTCAAATTCCTGTGGCACATCAGGCAGAGGAGGGAACCAAACCTGGGTCTCCCACATCCCAGGTGAATGCCCTAACTACTAGGGTAAAAGTTACCTAGGGCCACCACCACTTCCAACTGTTTTGTGAATGGTACCTAAATCCACTTGTGAACCTAGGCCCAAAAAGGTTTCCCCACCCATAAAAATATTCCTTGAATGTGTGTCAAATTCACAAATAATTTCAGGTAAAAATAAATTAAATTGCATTTCTCAGCCAATAAGCTAGTTTTCCAAAATAGCTCACCCAGCTCTACACACAGCCTGCCAACGGACTCCAAGCTCCTCGAGGATGACTACAGTAAGAGACCAAGTCCAAAGAAGGGGCAGAGGGCAGCACTCTAATGTTGCTATCTAGCACTGCCCATCTCGTTGTGAAAGGACTTTTTAGCATGGGAATAAGCTTTTCCAACCCAAACAATCTTTCTGCCTCTAGGAGTGTGAGAATATTCCTCTCTTGACCACAACAAAAAAGGCTACCAGCCCGTACCGTCTCCTCTGAGTGCAACAAAGATGGACCCAAGGCAGTTGCTGTCTTGGAAATTTCCAGCAATTCCAAGATACTAGATACATGAATAAAATAAGTTTCTCGGAAGGCTAGGATGCCGGTAATTCCTCATACTTACCTAACATAAGAGAAGACAAGTGCTATGCGATTGTATTCTATTTGTATTTGCCAGACACACTGTGTGATGAGACCATTTCCAGGGTAATACGGGCTAGAAAGCGACCCAGATGGATTTGAGAGGAAGCCACCACACTGATCTCCTATTGGAGAACATAAAACGAGAAGATGTAAAACTAAGATGATTTCAATTTTGTTTTAAAGTTCTGAATCTCTTTTCCACAGGTGGGCCCAAAAGAAAACCCCAGAGCCGAACACCCCATCATCTGTTGAATTCTGTCAGTCAATTTCATTTAACAATTTGTCCGGATTACAATTTGGATCTATGTATTTCTGAACATTGGGACAAAAATCCAGTTCTTCCAGGGTTCTCTGGGCTGGAAACACTGCAAATAAATAAATAAACGCCTTCTCTTTTGGTACTTTGGTATTTCATCCTTGACACTCACAGAAACTCAAAAAAAGTACAGAGACATAAGTTATTTGTATTCCTGGTCTTATATTAACTGAACTTTTTTTTTTTACCTCAGAGTTCCATTTGCAGTTTGAGAGACAAAAGAGTCAGTTCCCTTTTTGCCCATTTTGCAAAGGATTGAAGAAAGATACCATCGGCCAAATCCTGAGCACTCCCTGCTCCTTTTGAGGGTTTATAATGGCACTGCAGAAGCTCAGTGCCTGCCTGGGGCACTCAAGATTTGTCCCTCTATTTAAAAGCCAAGGATATGTGACTTACCATATGTAGTACGTTCTCCCAGTGATGTATTTCCTGGTGGAGCTGTTCATGTAAAAAGGTTAATATTAATAGTCAAGTAAAACTGTTCCCTTCTATGACAATTCCTGATTGATTTTAGCAAAATGGTGGCTTTAGCTGCAGTGTGTCAGGCACATAATTACATCACTTACTAAAAAAGGAAGCAAGATAAAGATAAAGTGGCCAGACTGGCACAGAAATTAGCATTTAGTACAACTAAATCTGACCCGAGATGTAATATTTGCAGAAACTATATGAATAGGTAGGAAAAGTTAAATATAGCAGGTTTTATTGAATAAAAATACCATTAGATTTTATTCATTTCTATAGAGACAGTTTTCGGTGATCCAACAGGAAGTTGGAAACAATTAATTGATTTAAGATTCACTCTTGCACTCATAGGGAAAAAGAAATACGGTCTGGATTTAAGGGCTATAGCCTCCTTTTTTGGTACACAAATTCAAAGGGAAATAATGATAGGGAGGAGATAAATCCCTACGGCAAAATTAAATTATGCCTAAATTTACGAAAGAAAAAGAGTCTGAACAGAGATATAACCATGAAATCCCAGAAGCGTCAATAGCATGGCATAGTTACAATAGTACATATTTGTAAAATGAAAAATGTTTTACCTGTGGTCCCCAGTGAAGGAGTCATAGAAAGCTCTTAAATATAAAAAGTAAACAGTAAAATTTGATACAATCTTCAGTATTAGCAATAATCTATACAATCCTTAAGAACCTTTTAAGAAATTTGTGCACTTCAATAGTGTACAAACAAGTATGGCTTTGAAGTCAAGCCAGTGAGGAAAAAAATCAATCCTTCCTGAGAAAAATGGACAACAGTCCTAACTTTATGGAAATCAAACTAACAAGTTCACACTGGAGGGAAATAGGTTCTGACACAGCTAGAAAGTGGAGCTAGAATTGAATAGGAAAGCAATGGTGTCCCCGTTCAGTTGATTTACTCCCCAACTTTGGACCGGCATATAAGTCACCATAGAATTTGATAGGAATGACATCCCTTATTTTTCTATAGAAATGTAACTGGGTCTTCAGAAATGATTCGGAAAACATACAGAATTTAGTAGAGAATGCACTTCTTCCTATAGGTTTTTCTCACCCTCTTATACTCCTGCTGTTGAATTCAATACTTTTCTATCAAATTCTCCAGGATAGATTTGTTTAGCCTTTTTAAAAAGGATGTGTGTATAAAATACAAACAATTAATATAAAATGCATAGCTTGCAATCTAACTCAATACAAGATTTCCTAAGTGTCCTTAATCTTCAAGATCTTAATAGACTTGTCTAATAGCAAAGCCAACAGATGCGATAGTGACAGGATTTGGAGAGGATTCTTTTGCCGACCCTAGATTTTGAGACACAGTTGGGGGATGAACATTGCCAGCTGTCTTAAGAAGGATTTTTACCAAAAATGTATCCTTTTTATTAGACAGATCCAAGGACTGTGATCCCAAATAGTACTATGCGATAATATTCTATTTGTATTTCCCAGACACACTGTGTGATGAGACCGTTTCCAGGGTAATATGGGCTAGAAAGTGACCCAGATGGATTTGAGAGGAAGCCACCATACTGATCTCCTGTTGGAGAACCTAATACTGCAAATAAATATCATCTGTCTGATGGGATTAATTGCACCCTCAGCAAGTTCACAAGTGACACTAAGCTGTGGGGAGAAGTAGATATGCTGGAGGGTAGGGATAGGGTCCAGAATGACCTAGACAAATTGGAGGATTGGGCCAAAAGAAATCTGATGAGGACAATTGCAGAGTCCTCCACTTAGGAAGGAAGAATCCCATGCACCGCTACAGGCTGGGGATCGACTGGCTAAGCAGCAGTTCTGCAGAAAAGGACCCGGGGATTACAGTGGATGAGAAGCTGGATATGAGTCAGCAGTGTGCCTTTGTTGACAAGAAGGCCAATGGCATATTGGGCTGTATTAGTAGGAGCATTGCCAGCAGATCGAGGGAAGTGATTATTCCCCTCTATTCGGCACTGGTGAGGCCACACCTGGAATATTGCATCCAGTTTTGGTCCCCCACTACAGAAGGGATGTGGACAAATTGGAGAGAGTCCAGCGGAGGGCAATGAAAATGACTGGGGGGCTGGGGCACATGACTTATGAGGAGAGGCTGAGGGAACTGGAGTTATTTAGTCTGCAGAAGAGAAGAGTGAGGGGGGATTTGATAGCAGCCTTCAGCTACCTGAAGGGGGTTCCAAAGAAGATGGAGCAAGGCTGTTCTCAGTGGTGGCAGATGACAGAACAAGAAGCAATGGTCTCAAGTTGCAGTGGAGGAGGTCTAGGTTGATATTAGGAAACACAATTTCACTACGAGGGTGGTGAAGCACTGGAATGGGTTACCTAGGGAGGTGGTGGAATCTCCATCCTTAATGGTTTTTAAGGCCTGGCTTGACAATGCCTTGGCTGGGATGATTTAGTTGATGTTGGTCCTGCTCTGAGCAGGGGATTGGACTAGATGACCTTCTGAGGTCTCTTCCAACCCTAATCTTCTATGATTCTCTTTTGGTACTTCGGTATTTCATCTTTGACATTCACCGAAACCCCAAAAAAGTACAGAGACATAATCCATTTGTGTTCCTGGTCTTACATTAACTGAACTTTTTTTTGTACCTCAGAGTTTCATTTGCAGTTTGAGAGACAAAAGAGAGACAGTTCCCTGCTATTCTGAGCTGGCTTGCCCATTTTTCAAAGTATTGACGAAAGATAATGTTGGCCACATCCTGAGCATTCCCTGCTCCATTTCAGGGTTTATGGTGGGCACTGCAGAAGCTCAGTAGCTGTCCAGGGCACCCAAGATTTGTCCCTCTTTTAAAAAGCCAAGGATATGTGACTTATCATATGGCGTATGTTCTACCCATGTTGTATTTCCTGGTGGAGCTGTTCATGTAAAAAGGTTAATATTAATAGTCCAGTAAAATTTTTCCCTTCTATAATAATTTCCTGATTGATTTTAGCAAAATGGTGGCTTCAGCTGCAGAGTGTCAGGCACCAAACTACATCACTTATTAAAAAAAAGGAAGCAAGATAAAGTGGTTCAATCTAAGATCTGCAGTGATCTGTGATCTGATTCTTTTCAGGATTTGCACAAATTCCACTGGAACAAAAGCACAAAGATCTCAGCTGTGCCAAGTCCATCTGTGAGGAAACACATACACAACCAGGCCTTTGGGGATCATCTTGCTGAGCAGTTAACACCACATGTGGTGGTGCTCTATGTGGCATAGGAGTGACTGAAGTGCTCATAGAATGCTCTGGATTCAGCACATCACTTTGGCAATCTTGACAAATGGCACTTCAACAGAGGAGTTATTGGAGCTGTCCTCCAATGAGCAATGGTCGTACCATCCACAGCCCTTCTATAAGGACGAATGCTTCCTACAGTACAATGGGGCCAGACTGGCACAGAAATTAGCCATTAGTACAACTAAATCTCACCACAAGGTTTTTCTCAGTATTGTACCAAATTGGTACCTTGTCAGGCAGCTGCCATCACCCTATGTGAACAGCAGTCTCAACTGCAGGCCCTGTAAGCTGTTATTGTCTTTACATCCTGAGAATGATGACCACAGCTGCTTCTGTGTGCTGGTGAATTACCCTTTCCTTGCTGGATCAGAGCCGAAAGAAGCACCACAAGGCTCCTGCACAGAGATAAATTCTGGGAGCAGGGGAATACTGGCTAATCAGAACACCTCTCTCCCAGCTGGTCAATGGATGCCAGAGACTTTCAGTGGGGAGGAGCTACCTAGTGTTGTTTGGCCAGTGTCTCCCTCCCTTGCTACCAGGATTGTCCCCCTTTTACCATCAGCCCCATCAATTTCCCCCCTTCATTGATGCCGGAGAGTGGCATATGGCAGTTACATGTATTCTGTGGTCGGAGAGTTATACCCCTATGCAAGAACCTGCCCATACAGTTTTGGTTCCCTGTCAGACCCCAAACTAGAAAGGACCTCACTCTTTTTGACAATTGCTATATTAAATAAAATCTATCCAAGATATTTTTAAACAAATAAAATCTCAAAAATATAGAATAGATCCAGTTGCTTTGATAAACACACAGAGAGAGACAGACAGAAGAGTGTGTCAGAATATGCTGCACATAAAGAGGGCCATATTACAACTGTTATATACATACATATAAACCTAAGTTTCGGTTCATACGCAGTCCACACACAAAAGACCATAAGTGTAGCTATGTCCCAGGTGCCTTAAGCCATTCTGGTGATTCAAAGCTTGCTGGTAAATCTGGCCCACAGTATTTTAAATAAAGTAACATTAAACTTTATTCATTACAATAATGTAGTATTATGGAAACATGAAGCCAAATAAAAAATTAATAGAGATATCCTATCTCCTAGAACTGGAAGGGACTTTGAAAGGTCATTGAGTCCAGCCCCCTACCTTCACTAGCAGGCAGATAGACTTGCCCCAGATCCCTAAGTGGCCCCCTCATGGATTGAATTCACAACCCTGGGTTTAGCAGGTCAATGCTCAAACCACTGAGCTATCCCTCCCCCCATAATAATATCTTACAAGTTTATTATAGATAGTGTTGGGAGAAAGTACTAGAACAGTAATATACAAATCTAAGGAGATTATGTGTACATAGACATAAATGATTAATACATGTGTTAAAGGAAAATGTTAGTGAGGTATGTACATTTACATGAAAATTTAAGTAGTGTTAAAAACATTACTCGTTTTCTAAAAGTTTACAGCAGATGTTCATGTGCCACAGCAACATAAATACATTATCTTTCTGTAGGAAACCAAAAAGAAGTAAAGTCAGTAGAGAAAATTAACATCCTCTAATAAGAAAAAGTAAAAGAAAAATCAAATAATGGGAACTTCTCATGGGGAAGGAGGTAGCTCGGTCTGGAAGGTATTAGATTAAAAGGTTGAATACCATTTTCTATGCAAGATAGAGGCAAAATGGAACATTGTAAATCCTTATAGATATAATGGATAGATGAATATGTTAACTAGATTGGAAGGGTATCTCAGATAGATTTAATGCTGTAAATTAGATCAAACAAGAAACCGAATCTATTAATGTTTTACTTGATTTTTACTCAGACCTTACTCTGGAATTGATGTCAAAACTTCCACTGAATATATAAATGAGTAAGGAAGGACATCATGATTTGGCCTAATCAGAATAAATAGATAAGCACGTAAAAGTTCAATTTCATGACGTGATAACTCTAATCACTTCTGAATAGATGTGCGCAAAAAGCTTAAATCAATCAGCCTCTTGACTTGTATCAATGTTACACCTCTCTCATTTACCTCAAAGATTTGGAACATGTTTTCATTTAGCAATTCAAATGGACAATGTAGCCATTAGGACTTTTAGCTGAAGCTGGGCAAATTTAAGCAACCCATTATTTGGTAAAAGCCCTCAGTGTAGTAAGTGGGTTACACCCTTTCTTCCTCAAGCTGTTCACTTCAGAAAATTGGTTAGATCATTTTGTTGGGAAATTCACAGCACCTACAGTATATGTGTAATGTAACAATGTAGCAACATGCAGCATATTAGGTACTGTCAATCTGTTACCAAGGAAAGCAATACAGTATAAAATGGAAATTGATACAAGTTGTATGGTAGTCAGTATCAAAAACAAGTAGTTGTGATATTAAAGATCAGACACAGAAGACTATAAAATGCAGGACAGTAAGCAACATCTGTTGTACATATTTAGTTTTTAGCATGATTTATGTCAAATTCTCTATCATATTTTGGAGGCAAGAGAGGGGTTCTAGTTTAAGGTAGACAGTAGTAAAGTAAGGTCTCTTTCATTACCACTGCATGACTGTAATGGCCAGAAGGGGTGCAAACGTCTCCTTTATTCTGCATTCACCTCTCCCCTTTCCCTGCCTTCTCTACCCTCAACTTTGACTAAGGGGATTTACACAACAGTTACACTAGCAATGAATACCACCATTGTACAAATTACACTTCCGTTTCACCGAAATCATTAACCACCTTTACACAACAAATGAACTGGGTCCAAAACATTTAAGTAACATCTGAGACACGAGGTGGGTGAGATAATATCTTTTATTGGACCAACTTCTGTTGGCGAGAGAGAAGTTTTTGAGCCACCCAGGGCTCTTTTTCAATTAGTCCAATAAAAGATATTACCTCACTCACCTTGTCTCTGTAATATCCTGGAGCTGACACAATTACCACTACACATAATGTAACATTTGTTCATAAAGCACATTGAAAAAGAAAGCATTATACAAGCACTAATCAACAACCATGGCATTAGTTGCCGAGACCAAAAACACAGGGTCTGATTCTCCTCACAAGGACACCAATGTTAATCAGAAATAATTGCTTTGAAGTTAATGTAGTGACAATGGTGTGAAGTTAGAATCAGGCCCATAGTTTTACTGAACTAAAGAGTTCCAGGAATTTAGGTGACAACTTTTCTCAGCAGTATAGGCTGCCAACTTTTCTACCTGAATAGCTCTCTGAAAACTTGTCTTCATCCTTTTATAGGTAAGGGGGAAAAAAGTGGGAGAAATCAGAACATTTTAGACACAATACCTGCATATGAAAGCAACAGCCAAATGAAGGTCACAGAGTCATACATTTTGACTGGGTTTAGAGGTGCAGGAAAAGCAATGAACTTCAAGATACACGTTGCTTGAAAATATATAGAGGCAACTCTTGAAATCTGATCTTTCCTCTATCAAATTAGTTAAAAGAAAGTGTTACATGGGTCACCTTTAAAAAAAGCTTTTGCTGCCAAGCTGTTCCGGTAAACCATGATAACAATATAGGTGCCCTCAACGCTGCTTTGATTTCTTATCATTTACTCCAGCAAAAGCTAGCTTTAAGAAATTCCACATCATTTTTATGCTGCTCTCTTTTTTAAAAAAATGTTTAGGGGCAGGTAGATTCTGGAGTAGAAGTGTAGGTTGGAGGACTCCGTCACCAGCCTGAAGAAAAATATTCAGCTACTCTCAGATCAGTTCATAACCTTTGCCTCAGGGCTCTGGTGGTTGTCCAACACCCACCCACACAAAAGGAAACGAAGTAATTGTCCTATTCCCAACACAAATTGTGGGGGCTCTACCCTAACAGCTCAGGGGTCAGGGCCTCTTGCAGTCCTCTGTTGCTGTTATAGGAAAGTATTGTTGCAGTCCAGGCTAGATGACCACAATGGTTCCTTATGGCCTTGGAATCTATATCTCCCAAGCTAGTAATATCAGACCATCACCTGACACTGCTCAGCTGGGTTGGATGATTCCCAGCACATGCCTGTGGGCTAAAACCCATGTTGCTGATACAGACTAACACAGCTACCACTCTGAAACCTTAATAAGGTTCTTTAAATGCAATCTTGTTTAATTTAATATCAGCTTTTATCTTTCTCTCAAAACTATTCCCACAATTTTATTTTGATTAAATATACATTTATAATATCCATCACTCCAGTGTCCTGATCATATTTTAGTACTTCTGCTCACCAAACCCAAGCCTTGATATACACTTGAATAGTCTACTTCTTAAAGATTTAAGTAGCTACCATTTGCAGAACTCTGCTGATAAATACAAACTAACTTAATAGTGGATTCGCTTAACTGAATCTGACACACAGTCCTGTTATGCTGTTTCCATGTATTTTTAATAAGGAAATATTACACAATCCATCCATAATTCCAAGGAAAACTACACACTGGATGTAAGTGTAGCCCCTCTCCTGAACTGATTCTTGCTATCACTTGTATTTAGAGTGGCTTCTCTTATCCCCTTGCATTGGCTGGGTCCTGGGTTCTTATCTGGCAGCAGGAGCCTCCACCCAAAGTGATTCTCCAGTGTGTCATATACATAAAGGTGCTGTCCCTTGAGAAAGTGAATAATATTAGCTGGTAAGGATTGTAAAGCCCAATACATAGGGTACCATAAACTTCACAGAACTAACCCCAGCAAAGGAACATCACACCAAAACCAACAGTATAACCAAAGAAGACTTTATTGGGAACAAGAAAATAAAATCTAGGGAACAAAAGTCTTAATAGTTAACCTTGATAAATAAACCATTTCCTCACATCCCAGCACTAACAACTTCTCCAAACCACTCCCTCCCTGCACCTCCCCAAGGCAGATGGTAGGCTGAGGTTGAGTGTCCAGAGATAGTGTTTCAGTGCTGTGGTATTGGCCTGCTTAAACTAAAAGTTCTCTTAATCCATCTTCACCCTGGGTGGGGGAAGGTTACTTGCCTGACTCCCTGCTTCCTGGGTCTGAAATATTCCCATGGGGGTCTCAGCTGGCTCTTGAGAGCCAGCACTGGGTCAGAGCTCTGCAAGAATCCCCTTCAGTGGTGAGAGGAGTGGGAGTTTTGCAGCAACTCAGGAACTCTGAGCTGTGCTGTGTCCCTCCCAGATTCCAAACCAAACAAACTCCCTGTGTCAGGCTGTCCCCTCACAGGGGGTTGTGTGGCCTGGGTTTGTCACTGAGCCAGTAGATGACTCATCCAAATCACTCCAGGAAGAAGCCTCCCCGTTGGCTTCAGTAGGAATTACTAGTCCATTCTGACCCCACTCCTGGCTCCAAGCACACTGGGAGATGTGGTCAGAGGACTTAGGCCTGGTCTACACTGGGGGGGGGGGGGAGGGGAGGGCGATCTAAGTTACGCAACTTCAGCTACGTGAATAACGTAGCTGAAGTCGATGTACTTAGATCGACTTACCGTGGTGTCTTCACCACAGTGAGTCAACAGCTGCTGCTCCCCCGTCGACTCTGCCTACGCCTCTCACGGTGCTGGAGTACAGGAGTCGACGGGAGAGCACTTGGGGATCCATTTATCGCGTCTAGACTAGACGTGATAAATTGATCCCCGCTGGATCGATTGCTGCGTGCCAATCCGGCCGGTAGCGAAGACATACCCTTAGGTGACCATTATAGCTGTAGTCCTTTCAGGGCTCGCTGAATTTCAGTCTAGAGGTCCAGGAGGCAGGAAACTCAAAGTGGGGGTATAAGAGGGTTCCCTACTCACACTGGGGTGCCTCCTTGTGGTTCCTTTCAAGTATAACTCCCCCCACCAGATGATGCCACCTTCTGTTCTCTCTCTTGCTCTGCAGCATCTCACACTCCAGGATTGGCAGCCCTCTTCATGGTTTGGTCCTCCAGACAGTCATTATATGTTTCTCCACCCCCACCCCCCAGGATATTGTTCCCAGGAGTCCCCTAAGTCAAAGCTATACTACTCCCCCCAATCACTGATAGGGGAACCCAGGCCCACCCTCTACTCCAACGTCCAATTCAGGGACCCCCTAATCAACAGCCACAGTCTGCTTTATTCCAAACATTACTGCTATTTCCCTGAGCCTCTTCCTACTCTGTATCACTCAGATTTCTGTTCCATTACCCTTCTAGGTAAACCCTTCCTTCAGAGCCTGAATCACAGGGCTTTGCCTCTTCCCTTAGGTTTTCTTTTCTTCTCTAATACCTAGAGAGTGAATGAGTAGAGGCTTCCTCACTACAAGACTTTCCAATCTCAATTTACTAGCTTTGTACCAGCCCAGTCTACACCTGCTCAGCTGAGCTTCATCTTCCATTAGACCTTGTCTATCCATTTTAATTGTCCCACAAGTGCAGCCTACTAGATTAACTAGCCCCTTCCTACCTCCCTTAATCCCTTCAGGTGAGGTGTGGAGTGAACACCCCAGGGAGGGGGTGGGGAGGGGGAAATTACATAGGTACTGTAGGTTTAGTTGCAAAATTAGAGTTTAAACATACAGCAGAGACTGCTAAAAATCACAAACAGAATGCTTATGGAAAAAATCCATGGTAAAATTGTTTTCATTGGACTCCAGTGCCTCACATTACCAATAACGGTTGCTCAAGAAATTTGGCTGTGCTAGGCAACACTTCAGTGTGATACCAACCCACCCCACTCAAATTCAGCCTGGTCGCCCTTCCATCGTCACAGAGGGGTGGCCAGGCTAAATCTGAGTAAGTGTTGTTGAAACCTGGTACGTGGGCTCACAGTGTTGCTTGGGTTTGGTCCAGCCCCTCCCCAAGTTAAAACCCGCTGCTCTAGTTAGCTTCCTAGAAAGCTGTCAACAAGGCAGCTCCCTAGCTTGTCTATAGCTAAAGCAGCCTTGGATTTCCAAAGGCTTTTCACACTCAAAACTCCTATTGCCTTAAATGGGAGTTGCACATGTGGATAACTGCCCGCCGAGACATTTGCTAGATTATCCAGAGGGTGCTGGGGACAGATGGATAGGTTTTTGTCCCCTGTGAACAAATTACTCCAGAGCATGACAAACAATCTTTAAAAATGACCTTCCCTACATTCTTTACTTCTTTCTGTTGCATAGTTCTCATTAGTATATTATTTAGGTTTGGGGAAGATTAGAGTAAAACACTGACATCTGTACAGGAGAGACAGACCATTCTTTGACCATTGTTTTGACTGTCATTATTGATTGAGAGCTGAGACTGTAAACATTTTGGGACAGGAAATGTCTTTTGGTTTTGTGTTTGTACAATATCTAGAACAATTAGGCCCTAGCCCAGGACTAGGGCTCCAAGGCACTATGGGAATACAAATAATTTTTGGTTAAGTCATTCTCATAAATTTTGATTGCATTGCTGGGCTGTTTTTTCTGACGTGGTTATCTTGACAATGCTTTGGCCTTTGTTTTGATTGCATTGCTAGGCTGTTTTTCTGATGTGGTTATCTTGCCAAGGCTTTGGCCTTTGTAAATAAACAGATGATTTTAATGGGACCTAGTTTTCTGAACAACTCATCACTGCAATTGAGAGGTTCACAATCTGGCCCCACATGGTAGAGTGGAGGGGGGTACATTCACTTTCCCCTGGTAGTATCTTTCCTCTGTGGCATGGAATCCATTTGACCAACCAACTTATCATAAGTTTATTGGGCACTGAGAATGTCTGTGCTCTATAGCTCTGCAAACTTATATTTTTTGATATCTTTGAAATTGAGCTTACAGTAATTGAACAAAATATTAAACTACAAATCAAACAAACTGGAAATCAGTGGGTGTGAAAATCTGCCTGTTAATTGCTGGCATAATATTTTGCTTATTTGTTATCAACAGTGCCAAGTATATGTTTAGCTTAGGAAACAAAGAAGGTGTTTGTTTTCTCCCCCTTTTCCAGCTCTCAAATGGCAAATAATTCAGATCACCTCTAGGTTCTTGATGTACCCTCTGTGTCACCTTGACATGCATTTTAACAGTTTTAATGAGAAGAGTCATCATTATGAACCTGGCACAGATCTAAGATGCACCCGGATTTGATCTGAAGAGGGGGAAGAAGTGATCTACATACATTGCTTGTATCCCACTCTCTGTGAACATTCTGACAGGACCCCCTTACAGCACTGCCTATCACAATCCATTTCTTCCTCAGTCCTCAGCAGGAATAGTTTGCTCCATTATACCAGTATACAGCTGTATTTCCTCCATCACTGCATTCCGAATCAGATTCATAAATACTCATTGGCCCCAATGTGCAGAGCTCGTGCTAGGCATAAGTAGACTAAGCAATTGCGGAGGGCCCTGAGCAGCTCAGGGGCCCACTCCACTTGCTTTTTATTATAAGAACTTGCCTTCTTTAGTACTGGGAGGCCAAACATATTCCTGTTTAGGGCCTCCAATGGCTAGCACTGGCTCTGCCAATGTGCCAACTGGGCTGGTTCAGGGCGCCTATGCACCACTTTGATAGGAGTCCTCTATGACACTACAAAGGGATCACTGCACTATGTCAGCAACTTTTGTCAGGCCTGACATAGTCATTCTGCTGAACACACTGGTGTGATGATATTTATTTAAAAGGTGACATGCACTATATGTTTGAAATCTAATAACACACTTCTCATTAGTATTACTGTGAAATGTTTAACAACACTGTAGGTGCAATTATCGATACTCTCTGATATTATGTCTTGGAGACTGAGAAAGGAGCCCAAACAGGGTTTTTCCATTGTGAAAGTCTATACTCTCATGTTCACCCTTTTACAAGACTATAATAAATTTTGTACGAAGTATGTCTTGTGAAGTATCATTTGAAAACTCAATCTGCTGAACATTACTGTCCTGGTACAATAGGACCTCAGAATTATGAGCACAGAGCTGCGAACTGACCAGTCAACCACACACCTTATTTGGAACCGGAAGTATGCAATCAGGCAGTAGCAGAGACACACACACACACAAGAAAGCAAATACAGTACAATAGTATGTTTAACTACTAAAAAAAAAGGCAAAGCAGCATTTAATCTTCTGCACTGTAAAAGTTTCAAAGCTGTATTAGGTCAATGTTCAGTTGTAAACTTCTGCAAGAACAACAATAAGGTTTTGTATAGAGTTACAAACATTTCAGAGTTATGAACAACCTCAATTCCCGAGGTGTTCATAACTCTGAGGTTCTAGTGCAAAATAAGTGTGATAACACTGTATGTAAAGTTATAAGATTCTGCTGAATAGCATTACTAAGATTAGAAAAGCAGGCACAGACCAGTTCCCCAGAAACAATAGGCAAATTGATGCCTTAGTCACAACATAATCAGATGAGCTATCACCTAGTTAAGTGGCCATTCTTTGGCAGGTGTGAGCAACACATTTATATATTGGCAAAGGCACAGAGGGGGTTTCCTGTCCCACAAACTTGCTGTCACTTGAACCCCAGCTGGAAATCATTCTCAAGGATGGGAGAAAGGTATAAGAATAGAAAACAACTACCACACATACCTCTTCTCTTCTTCCCTCTGCTCAAGGCAACAAAAACACCTGAAAGAACACTGAACTGAAGGAGTGGATCTGGCTAGAGGACATCTAGTCAGGAGACTGCAAAAAGCATGTGGTGAGAAAGACCTTTGCTTTGAATTCTTGTAGCTTGATAAGTTAGATGTTAGTTTGTGTTTTACTTTTTATTTTCTTTGTAACCAATCCTGACATTTATGCATTACTTGTAATCACTTAAAATCTTTCTTTTGATAGTTAATAAACTTGTTTTATTGGACCAGTGTATTTGGGAACCTCCACTTGAAATAATAGGGCTTGTGCGTATCATTTTCCATTGATAAAATGACAGTCTTTATATGAGCTTGTATTGTCCAGTAGAGAACTGTGTATACAGAGAAGATGTATACAGTGTTAACTATTCTGTAAGCACCGAGGGTATTTTTTTTAAAGTGTCTAAATTACTTAAGGGGCCTAGGACCATTGATTCTCAATGAGACCCCTAAGTGCTTTCAGGCCAGGTTTTCAAAAATATTTAGGCAACTAAAGATGCATCAAGGCAACTACTGAGACCAACTCCCTAATTCCCATTGAAATCAACGAGCCAATATGGGTGAAATAATATCCTCTGTTGATGGAAGGGAAGGTTTGTTCCTTCCATCAACGAAAGTTGGTCTATTAAAAGATATTACCTCATCCACCTGGTGTCTCTCATATTCTGGGACCAATACAGCTGCAACAGCATTACAAACAGCATTGAAATCAATGGAAGTTAGGCACCACGGTGCTTTTGAAAATGCCAGTAGGCACCAATCTGCATCCGAAAGTCCCCAGTAACCTAAAAAATCTGAAATTAAGTTATTTTTGAAAATGGGATTTAAACATTTTTGAAATTATTATTCCGAGGTGAAATAATTCTAAGTAAAGTAAGAACTGTTCACAGCTCCTGTTCATTAGGTCACGGAAGCTACTGATTGTACAAATCATTATAATCATCAATGTAGACTTGTATATGTCTCTCACTAGAAAAACATATTAGCAGACACCCAGCAGAGAGTGCCCCACATCCCGTGACGCACTCATGACTATAGCAGAACAAATAATGGAGGAAAGTATGTTTAATAATTCACTATTAAAATAACAAGAAATTTGTGCAATGAACTATTTGACAAATGTTCTCCAATCAGCTCAGTTCATAACTAAGGTTTCCATGTGTCCCCTTCAATCAATAATGCAAACAGAATACATATGTGGATAAACAATGCTGTGGAATAATTAATCCAAAAAAAGGAAAGCAAGAGGCAAGCATTGCAGGGGCCAGGAACGGAGGAGAACTAGAAACATTATAGAACTCAGATAATCTTATCAAAATGAAAGACAAGCCAGAGGCAAAGCATGAATGGAGAAAAGATAGACTGAGATAAAGAGAGTCCTTCTCAAGGAGACTGTGAGGCATGAGTAATTTAAAATACAGAAGAAAGAAGTGAACCCAACTTGAAACAAATCTCAAACGAAAAAATATGAAATAATTATCAACATTTTCTAAAAAAGGAAATAGAAAAATTAAGAGCATGATTGTGCCAGCACAGGTGTTTGGTGGAGTTCAGTTGTTCCAATTCACTAATAAGGCTTCATCCTTAGATCTTCTCTGGGAGGGAATTGGCAGCAGATAGAGAAGCACCACTAGTAAGTATATGTATCTGTGTAAGATACAATGACAGAGTGCTGAGAGCCAACATCTGACCCAGCACTCTGGTCACTTAAGCTCTGATTAGTTCCCCCCAGAGAAGACTCGATTGAGGAATACAGTACTTAATTACCTAATGGGACTGGGAATGCTAAGGAGCTAATTGTCCAATCAGCTGGGAGGAGCAGTTAAATAGTATAGGAAGGCAGTGCACAGGGAGTAAGGCTAGCAGAGCTGAGGGAAAAGGGATTTCAGGAGGGTGAGATGTCTTCCCCCTTGAGAAATGGCTGACATCTGAAAAATGCTGTAGACAGAGCTGTTGCACAGGATTAATACAATGGTGGTAATGTTTACAAATTACATTGAGGTGTTTGCAATCTTGTATGCCTCTAGCTTGTTAAGGATTGCAGGACAGGAGTGGAGCTTCTCCTGCTACAGGTATGTAGATAAATTCCATTACTGCAGTACCTGAGCACCTCACAGTTTTCCATGTGAACTGAACCCTGTGAAGCACTGTTATCATCTTTCTTCAATCCTGGGGTTCTCAAACCTTATCATGAAGACTACCTACAGGACCACTTCCTTTCCCATTTGCTATGATGCAGACCAGATCCCTGCCCCATCTATTAATACATAACTTCCCTGTGGCAACTAAAGCAATGCTCACGTGAAAAAGTAATATTAGGACAGTAATGTATTTTCAGCTTCCTTTAATGCAGGTTAGTACCTAGAAACAAGGAAAATAGCCAGCACCATATGACTAGCCAGATCTACATGACCACCAACAAAAGCTATATAGAGCAGTGTGAGACTCATTGACCATTCCTCAGTCTTATTCCATTCTATTCCTGTTTATTTTACCTAGTCCACAAAGATTAAGAGGTCTTTTCTCCCACCAGTAACACACGGTCCATTTCACACACACAATTTTCTCAGAACACCCCGCAACCCCCGATCAATATGAAGTACCGTTCCTGATAAAGGAAGTTCAAATCAGTTAATTTAGGGGTGGGGGAGGGAATTTGAAAAAACGGACATCAGCAGAAACCTTGGGTTTCACAGAAAAAGTCATCTGAAATGTTTGAAAATAATTAACCAGATATTCAGGAACAGATTCCATTCTGGTCTTTTTTACAATAATTTCTTTGCCCGTATACAGGAAATCACTTAGAAAAATATACTAGCTGAAGGGCATAGTGGTTACATTCTGACATGTATTGGACTTTAATAAAATATACATATGGCTCATTAGAGTCAATGAAAGTAAGGGAAAGAGCATGTGCTTGGGCCTACAGGAAAAAGGATTGCAAGTGCACGGGACATTTTAAAGTGCATCTAGAATCCATCTGCATGGTGTGTGTTCTCAGGCCAACTACTCCACACAGAAATAATTTACAAAAAATATTGGGACAGAAAATCTCCTCCGCTTTGGGCATACTATGGAGCTGGAAAGCTGCTGGATCTCCCTAGCTGATGATTCTGCCGGTGTAGGTCTAGCTCCTAGGCTAGTGTCCCTACAATCCTTGATTTGGTGACATAGAGGGGATGGGGTAGGCATGGTCAGAGCACCAATATGCTCCAGTAATCCTTGGCTGGCGGATGGCTCTTTGATCAGCTGGCATCTTTAGGGTGAGCCCCAGGGAGCAGCAACTGGCTCCTTTGCAGTCCCCTCTGTTCTCCACTGCAATCTTGACATTTCCCAGGTTTCAAAAAAACACACACTAAGATATTAGAAAAATTGAAGAGAGAATTTGAGTCAAATATCAGTGACTGATCCCATTGAAATATCTGGCTTCTTAAAACCAGTTTCTCTATAATCTGTACTGTTTAAAGGCTGAGACAAATCTCATTTTCTTATAAAAATAAATAAATACACTTATTGATTGTACCAACCATGTTTTGGAAATAGAAAAAAAAAAAAACCAACACAAATTAGTTTTGCCAAAGTTTCTTTATCACAAACCACATTCTTCATATTGCAAAGCAGTAATTTGGAGATGCAGAGACATTAGATTTGCAAGTACACAAATAGAAATATTGCTTTTTAAACACTTTTCTAATTTTAAATTGCTGTGTTTACATAAGAGATTCATTTAGACTGAAAATCATCCCAACCTACAAATTTGCACGATCTATTACATTTGACTCCTCACCATAATTTCCATGTCAGACTATTTGAGATGTTAGAAACACTGGTCTTGAAAGGAAGATTATGAGGAAGAAAACATGCATTACAATCTAAATATCTTGATGATCAGAAGTGACTGGAATGTGCTAGGTAGGCGCAAAAGAAAAACATAAAAATAATGTCAGACTGCCCTTTATTATGTATAAAGTTGTCAAAACAAAGTACTCTCTGTCTATCTTAAGTACTTGTATGACTCAATTCCCTGTAATATCTGTCCATCTCACAATCTTATATATTTCTCCTTACAACAACCCTATGTTGTTATCTCCATTTTACAGATGGGTAATTGAGCCCAGAGAGACTGTGACTCACCCATGATCACACAAGATGTTTGTGGTGAAACAGGAATTGAACCCAGTTTTTGGCCTATCTAGACTAGAGATAGTCCTGAGCTGCAAAGTCTGGTTCTAGATTGAGGGGAGGGAGCTGGTGGGCCGGATATGGGGCTGGTGTTCAAGTCCATGGAAAAGGCAGCAAGTTAGAGAGTTGGGATCTAGATTCAAACTTCTCCTACCTTCTCCTGTTATTTTGGAGGTGGGTTTTAACCTCAGGCCCATCTCTAGCCTGAATTTACCTGAACTCAGAGTGTAGTCTCATTACAATAAGGTTTTCATGCTTTCTCTTTAAAGCATGATTTGTTGTATAAAAGTTATTTAGTGCAAATGCTAGAAACTGAATCATTACATAAATGCCCTGATGCTCGTATCTGTAGTGTCTCACATTATCTCGTATGGAATCGGTCTCCTCAGTTTATTTTTCAAAAGAAACCCAACAAGAGTGAAAATAACAGCTGCAAGCACCACACCCGTAACAATAAATGGAGCCTGGGAATGACCAGCAGTAGTGGTAAGTGAACCACGGGAATCCACATCTTCCTGATGTTCAGAATAGTCCAGCTCTGTAAATTAAGAGAGAGAGTTTTGGTTTCATTTTGTTCTCTGCTCTAGTTATTGCCAAAGATACCAGGACAAAGAGAACTTGAATTAAAAAGTTACATTCTAGATCAGGTCAAGAAATAAATCAATTTCACTCTATTTTATACATGACATTCTAGACACATCAATCCATCTTAATATTAGTAAAAAGACTATTTCATGAACTGTACCCCCAGCAGGGATGTTTTAGGATCAATATTAAGAAAACATCATAACTAGCACAAGAGCTAGGGAATGGAATCAGTTTTCAAGGAAGGTTGAGGTTTCACTTTACTAGAGATAGTGAAGGTGAGACATGACAACCACAATGCTTGAACAGTTTGGGGATAATTAAATCAATAAGGCTAGAAGGAGATGGACTGAATCTCATCTTTCTTCCTGAAGAATTGATTCAATTAGCATTTTCAAGCTGGGCAGATTAAAATGATGGGTTTGAAATGTGTTAAGTAAGGAACAAATTTGTAGATGCTCTTAGTCAACAAACAAGTCCCTGATGTTTATAAGGGAGTTGTTGCTAAACCAGTAAAAGCATGCTGCGCTGCTAGAAATCAGAAGTAAGATTTTGTAAAATGAAATGGAAAGTGATTTACAGAACCTTATTGTGACAATGAGCCAGCAAGGGTTAAGCAACCAGCAGGCTGAGTGACCCAAAATCCACCTTTAAGGTCATATTAGAAAAGTATTGAAATGGTAAACAGGACCATTCCTTGAAGATAGTTAACAAAGCCTTGTTAACTAGGCCAGACTTCTTAAAATGTAAACCTGTATTGTTAGAGAATTAGAATCAGATACTAATTGTATTTGTCTGTGTTTACCTATATCTTATTAGAAGTTTAACAATGTGATCTAATTAGCTTGTAAATGCTAAACTTTGGTTCCTCTCTGTAATGTTTCATTATATATTCAATTGATTCAGAGATCAAAAGGGGATATTAATGTTTAAATGAAACTTGTAGTATAATAATATCATTGTCTTTATTTCTCTTTGACGTTTGTAGTAAACTACCTACGAACCGTTTGAATGGGCAATTGCTTTATGCTAATCAATGCATAAGAAATAGAAGTTTAGCTTCAAAGCAACAATATGCACTGCCCATTCTTCAACAGGGAAGGCCCCTGCTGTGATGTCTCCTATCAAGATGCTATCAACTTGCTAGAGAACATAAAAGAAGCTTTGGGCCTGATCTTATTTTATCTCAGATATGCTTAAACTTTGTCAGGGGAAGCTCAAGTCACCAGACTGAGGTCTCCAGGCGTACCCTGAACTATCCCTGCAGATTCTCAGAAGAATTTGAACAAACTCTACACATAGACTACCTATTGGACTAAAACCTATTGAACGGATTCTAGAAGTACTTTCACAAACCAGCGGCCTCACCATCTCTATTATGAAATTGACTTAAGAACTTCTCATATCTGTATGTATAATGATCTTTAACCACAGTAACTTTATTTTCTTTAATAAATTTTACTTTAGTTAATAAGAATTGCCTGTAAGTATTTATTTGGGTCAGATCTGAAATATTCATTGACATGGTAGGTAACGGTGTCCGATCTCTTTTGATTGGTAAAACTTTATAGTGACTAAGGTTTAAAGTAACTCTCACTATATAGACTTGGCTCTCCGGGTGGGAGTCAAATACTGGATTGCTTAAAAGAAACTGTAATTTAGCTTCTTGGTAGGTAGTACAGAAGCGGTTTTGTTACTGGCTTGGTGAATCTAATTATAGGAATAAACCACCAGTTTGGGGGACTGTCTGCCCTATTCTTTGCGGTTTGTCCTTATTGAGCATTCTTAGTGTGGTCTCTCCAGTGACCATAGTCACACTTAAACTAAACACAAGAGAAGGTTATTTAAATTTACCAGCATTCCTGTTCTTAGTGCCATCTTTCTGAAGCTCAATAGGCCCAAGAATAACATCCACTTCTTCTTGGTAAGAGCTTGTATCTCTCTTGGACCTGGGTATGCAGCCCTGGTAGCATCGGGAAGAATAATCATATACCCTGCACACCACCATTTTAAACTGCAGGTAAACTGATGTATGGTTGTTAATAAACTTGAAGGCATTAAATTTGAAGCGTATGGTGGAGCTGTAGGGTGAATAGTACTTAAGGTAGGTAGGATCTCTAACACACCTAAAATAAATAAATAAAATACAATTAGTCTTCATGCATACACACAAATAAATCACTGGCATCAAGCATGCCCTATGTGCAAAGATAAAAATTAAAAATGCATTGACAACAGAAAGGGAGAAAAATATATAATTATAGTAAGAATAGAAAATGAAAGAGGTTAAAATAGTGGCAGTGACTTGTCTGAAATCGAAATATACAATATTATGTTTTCCTGATTCAGCAAGGTATTTACATACATGCCTAACTCTAAGAATGTGAGTAATTTTACTGAACTCACATGTTTAAAGTTAAACTTGTGCGTAAGTCTTTGTAGCATCAGGGCCCAGAACTGACAAGTTGCAGAGAAGTCCCCTGGAGGTGTCCTGGCAACTAATCATTGAAAAGAGCCCAGAGCTGCTTACTTATATCTCCAGGCTGCAATGTGTATGACCCTGTAGAACAGTTGAAACAAAGGGGGTTTATTTTTATTATTAAGGGGGAAATGAAACCAAGATTTAAGCTCTTAAAGTGAGGCTGGCCAGAAAACAACAATTCCATTTCATACATAATTTTGAAATTTGTTGTTGTTCCAATGCAGATAAAAAAAAATTTGAAATCTCATTTTTCATGAAAAAACCATATGAAAGAGAGTCCCAGCACAGAATAGCCAGGGCTGTTACCCAGAAGATGGGAGACCCAGGGCCAAGTCCCTGCTCTGCCTGATTCAGAGCAGGGATTTGGACCTGGGTTTCCCACAGCCGAGGCAACCTAACCACTTGGCCTAGGTCTCTCTCTTCGTCTCACCTGAGAAAACCCTTCCCAATGACAGTTCTGTCAGAACTGATACATCTCCATGAAACTCTTCAGCTTTGAACAGCGTTTTTTTGATAGGAAAAGCTTTAGTAACAATTTTTTCTACCAGCTCTACTCTGAAGGGCAGGCTCCGTCTCTCTACTAAATGGCTATACAGCTCCTTGCACAATGGGGCCCCAATGTCTGATTGGGTTCTCTAGGTGCTACTGGATATGAATAATAATGATAATAAATTCCTTCTTCCATTCTGTGCCATCTTATCCAACTCACTCCCACTCTTCTGATTTCTGCTTTGGATGCGAGAAGCAAGAAAGTCAACATTTCCAATGAGACTAATCTCTAGTAAGTCAGCGGCAGAAGAGCTTTACAGAACAAGATTCTAGTACGTTTCACTTTCCTGTCAGCACTGACTCACCTTAGTAAGTGCCAAAATTCCACGCCAGTGCATTCTGGTTCAATTTAACCACCATGAAAAGGAATTCAACTTATCTGTTAATACACAGCAATTATCTCAGAATAAGCTGCAGAGTTGTCATATCATCAATGTCTTTTATACAAATTTTAATAAACTCATAAGCATAAGAAAGATCACAAGGTATTAAACTTGTATAAACTGAGATTATTAAGACTGCATATGTTACTATGTTTTATATTCATGCCAACATTTCTCTCACCTATAGATGATTAAGATATGTTTGAATGTAGATATGGAAAATGTATTTCCTTTGGGGTTTTAATTTAAATAAATATGAGTTTTAAAAGATTTGGCGGTCTCTTCATTGTATGATTGTATCAGATCATTTCTTAAAAGGGCTGTTTTGAATATCTAATTTTCATCTCCTGCAATAGATAGGGGGTTTTAAACTATCATGCAGATGGCTTCTTTAAAACTTAACTTCTAGCAGCTCTAATGCTACCCTGGCTGAATTATTTTGAAATTTCACTTATTCCCCATTATTTATATATAATTAGGATTGCACCAATAAATAGAGTCATATTCATTGACAATGGGACCTGCTCATGAAAGACTTGAACTTTCATACCCTGAAAGGTGTAGAGTCTAACAATGGAGAAATCTACTGAAATTCTGGCAGGTAAAGCTTAGAAACATAGGAATGGCTATCTGGATGAGATCAGTGATTTTTATTTTCTTACCAGATCTAAGATCTAATTTTTCAATAATTCTTTTATCTGACTTTTCCACAAGAAATGGCCAGATGACCAATTCTGGGTCACCTGAGTGACATTAAAATTCTTAAGTGTCACTTGCAAAACACAGAACACTCATGAAAGGAAACTGAAAAGATTTTAAAAAGTAGGAAAAGTACAGAAAAGCAGGAAAAATCAAACATTAAACTTCAGTCATTTGAACCAAACATTGAATTACAGTAATTTGAAATAACATTTTCAGTATGCTACGAAAAAAAAAAAATAGGACTACAAAAGAATGATTTTTTTCCTTTAAAAATGGAGCAGAATATTTTAAAAATACAGTTGAATTCTATAGACAAACTGTTTGGGCTGAACTCAATTTTGATGTGGGCAGGTGAAAATTCACTGACATCAGCGGAGGTTGGGGTTACACCTGTTTACATCAGAACTGAATTTATCTCTTTAGTTACTATGTTACATCCTTGAATGGAATCACTGATACAGAATTGCATCGTCTAAATGTCATTTCTATTGATTTCTCATTTTTTTGCCAGGATTTGCCAAACAAGTTTTTTTTTTAATTAGTTTAGTGGCAAGGAAAACTTCATACTGGCCCCATTCAAATTATTGCATAAACAAAACAGATACAGTATTCCATGCACAGTTTCATTGTAAACCATCGCTGGGAAAGTCCTTACCCGCTCCTGATAATGTCATAGGTTACTGTTGTAAAATCATTGGGATCGGGTGATGCAACACACGTGTCCAAAAACAAGACCAGATTTGGGTCAGAGCTGTGAATTGAGGCTTGAAGGAATAAATTCTGGTTCAAGTCAACGTAGTATGGAGAGTCATACACTGGCCATGAGAAGGATGATGTTTTATAAAATGAAATGGTCACGTTGTATCTGCCGTACTGAGTTTCATTGACTTCAGTAACATCCTCTGCAACATACATTATTTCTATCCATCTATTTTGGAGCATTTTGCAATTGATATGCAAGTGAAGATCTTTTTGCCTTTTGATTATGTAACCAGAAGAGATTGCTTTGATCAAGTTGGAATAGATGATAGTGTTGTTGTTTCCCTGTTTGACACATTAAATACACAATTATCTAATGTTGTCATGCTTTTGCCTGAGGTCACAATTACCATTATACTTACTAAACTTTTGATGCTCCCATAGAATAACACACATTTAAAAAGTGTTGTTTCAGTATTTTGAAAAGAAGTGTGACTTGTGTTGTGAATAGAAATGACCAATTTTAAAAACCTTTGTTGGCTGTATGATACAGTGATTACACGGAGATGTGAAAAATATTTTCTTTGAACCCAAACACAGCCAAGTTAGTTTACATGCATGCAAAAGCATTGAACATATAATGCACAAAGGTCCTGATTCAGCAAGGTACTTAGAGTTGTGTTTAATCTAAAGTACTATAGAAGTGAATGCTTTAAATTGGTACCTTGCTGACCTGTGGCTTATGTAAGTGCCAAGTATTATTACTATTCATGAACATCAGCTCATGCTAGAAAAAAGTCTATGAACACAGGTTGAGGTTGTTCACGTATCTTCCCTGTCCCCCAGTATTCCCCATAAAGTCAATCTACAATAAGTGATGTGTTCCCTGCAGGCAGGGGAAGGACAGGTGGGAGTGTAAAGTGAATCTGAACCTCCAGTCATTGGTTCACTTGTAACACCTGTGAACCACAGCAGGTTTCTGTTCATGACCCGTTTCAAAATAAATTCTGCAGTTTGCACAGACCTACTTACACAAGTTGCTAAAAATTCAACTTCATACCTCTCGTCTTGTGCCACAGCCATTGTATGGGATGTTGAATATAACATAGTTTGATGTAATGTTTGGTCTACAATAAGGGTCATTCAAGCTGACATCCCATGCATTGTAGCCATGTGAGTGGAGATAGGCTCTGTTAACAACTGCATGCATGTATTCTGGCAAGCACAGAAGAGCTAGTGGGTGGATAAAACATACATTATTAGTGCGTACAGGCATACAATCATAATTAAATGTTGCAACCTATACATATGCTGTTATCTACTTTGTATGTAGGCTTGGAGAGGGGAAGGGGTTCAACATAAGCCAAACCACATGATTTTACTATCTTACGTCTTAAATATTGAATGATGGACCAGGGGCCTGTGGGTTTTGGCTGTGGATTACTATTACTATGAAAATCTGTAAATTATAACTTCTCTTCCTGTGATCAGAGAGAGTCTCATCAATGAATCACAGTTACCATAGTAAAAAAAATTCGGGAGTCAAGTAAAAGTCCTATTGACGTTGCTTGGAATTTTGTTTGAGTAAAATTAAGAACAGTATTAGCAGGGCCATTATTAAGCAAATAAAATGAAGCGTTTCAGTACTTCTGGGAAAGAATGATCTAAAATGCAATGGGAGGTGAAGACAAAGGTAACAGTAAAGTAAAGAGAAACTGGTGTGTTTGTTGACAGCAATTTATGGACCAGATTTTGCTTTCTTGAATTATACTGATCAGCCAATGGAACTAACCAGTTATGTTCTATTCAATACGATCAAGGGTTGCTGAATCAAGGGTTTGCATGTATGGCCTTACATCTGCCAGATGGGGTTTGGAACTAAACATGCAGAGGCTGAATAACATCAAAGTGATAGTCTCTCATTGGGGACTGGATCCTGTGGTCTTTATTTGGGCACAATGCACATTGAAAACAATAGGAGTCTTGCCTGAATGAGTGCTTAAGGATCAGGCTTTGTATGGCTGTGAAAGGTGTTCTAGTTCACTTGTGGGCACCTGTGTAGCTGAAGACATGGACAAATTGCAGGGAATTCAAGGAAGAACACCACAAATGCAAAAGGAAGTGGAGAGAATGATTCTAAATATAAATAATTCTAATACTAAACATGTACCAGCAAAGTGCTAAATATTGAGCTCAAATAAATAATAACTAAGGAGTTGGGGAGAGGACATGAAATTCACTCACGCTATATAAAGAGGAGTGCTTGCAATGAGAGTTTTGCCTGCATCAGGACTAGGATCAAACCCAGAGAGAATGAACAATTAGGTCGTACAAAGGGCCATAAGTAAGAGTAATGAGACGATGTAAAGAAAAAGTAAATTAAGGCTGAATATCAGAGAAAATGTCTAAAAATAATTACTTTGATAATAACAAACATTGAAAGTAATAGGCCAATAATCCCACAGTCTGAAAGATGACAGTGAGTGCTTGCTATACTGAAGTAGTTCAACAACACTAATAAATAGTTATTTAGCAAATAAAATCAGTAAATAGGCTTGTCTGCTGAAAAGCGAAGTTCTGTATTGAACATGAACTTACTAGTATTCTGATCTGCTGGAATAGTGTAATAGGCAGCACGGAACCCTCTCTTTGTTATACTCCAGTCACTGTGAAATCGAACTGTCATCAAGTTTGAAGACGATGTATATGTGCGATAGGAACCATAACAAATTTTCCCCAGTAAAGGAGAGGTATAGAGTGGCCCATCATATATCTCAATATAATCATACTGGCATGTACCACCTTCTGTCCTGGGGAATAAACACAAACATTTTGTAAACTATTTTGTGAACTCCTGTTTAACTAGTCACCACAAAATCTCAAATTAAACCTTTCAGTCTGCAAGGTGGTTGTGACTGATTGTCTTCATTTTGCTTCCTATGTGGTACCACCAGGACTGAACAAATAACCACAAATAAAACTATATTCATACAATTTTCATTTTAGGTTTACTGGTCATTTAAAAGTGTTAAGCCCTGTTGAGAAATGTCCTTGAAATGGAGAGGGTACCAATTTCAAAATTCCATGATTTTGAACCTATGAATTGCCTGGGAAATTAGTGCCTTACTTACACTATATCGCTAAATGAAAGTGTTACACGGTAATTGCTCACTGCTTCTATTTCCCACACACAATCTGCATTGTTTGGATAATTCCCAGGATAGAACGGACTTTGAAATGTCCCCGATGAAGACTGAAGGACACCACCACAAGTATATTTTGCTGCAGAATAAAATGTAAGAAAATAAAATACGTATGAGTCATTTATATATACTTTTGCATATATTTGTATATGATTTATCAGTCAAAGCCAAAACCTGCTGAAGTTCAAGGAAAGCCTCCTATAACTTCAATGAGGTGTTCTGTGATCAGAATCTAATCCTGAGAGCTGTGGAGCCCACTCAGTTTCATTTAATACTCAGAACCTCTCATGATTAAGCCCTAAATGTATATAATTGAAGACAGAAAATATGGGCCAAAGAAAATGTTCAGGGAAGAAAGATTATGCTTTTTTCCCTCTGATAATGTTATGTTCTTAATTCAGGTTGGAAGTAACTTTTTGAAGAAGCACCTGGTGCACTGGGAACAAAAATTATAGTCTGAATGAAAATAGCACCTACTGCCAACTTTGGAATGTAACAATTTTTACTTAATGCAGAGCTTTAATTGACACATGGCTTAAGAACATAAGAACAACCAGACTGGGTCAGACCAAAGGTCCATCTAGCCCAGTATCCTGTCTTCCAACAGTGGCCAATGCCAGGTGCCCCAGAGGGAATGAACGGAACAGGTAATCATCAAGTGATCCATTCCTTGTCGCCCATTCCCATCTTCTGGAAAACAGAGGCTAGGGGCACCACCCCCTGCTCTGCTTATACAAAAAAGGGTAAAACGACAAGGACTTTCATTATCTTGTTGAGCGACACATAGAAAATTTTTTTTTATTTTTTTTTCCCTACTGTGAAGCACACAGAAACCGAGTTTAATTGCATGTATTTGTTGACTGGCAACTCTGTTTTATTTGTCCCAGTGCTGCTCTCGGGGGCCCATGTCCTTCTGATCAAGGCACAGCCCATGGACGGTGTGAGGCCGGTAGCGGCCCCCGGTGCACTGGGACCAGGTCTTCTTGTAGTCAGATTGCTTGGGAATGCAGCCCAAAGCTGGTGGTAAACTCCATCTAAGGTTAAATACTGGCACGAGACCGATAGTCAACAAGTACCGTAAGGGAAAGTTGAAAAGAACTTTGAAGAGTGAGTTCAAGAGGGCGTGAAACCGCTAAGAGGTCTGTTTTATTTGATCCACCTATTACCCCAATCATGCAAACATTCATGTACGTGCTTATTTCTACTGACATAAACAGTTTCATTGAAGCCATTGGGACCAGACACATCAGCCAAGTTAAGCACATACATAAGTGTTTGCATTATTGGGGCTTAAGTGTTTCTTTTAAAGTAAAAATACCTAAATATAGTATTATACTGTACTACTCTATCCCTAGTTAGAAATGCTAGTTGCCAAAAGAAAGAAAAAGTTGATATTCAAAAAATGTATTACCTTCAGCCTGAAGACAGCTTGCAAAAAGTACTAAGATTTATCACCATGCAGTACTTATTTTCCTGTCCAAGGAATCTGGTGCCATTAATATGTGGATAATTTGTGTATTATAATAAGTGAATAGAGAAGACTACAACATACAAATAAAGAAGTAAAATAATTATGAATTACCTGTTGAAGACAGCCATGTTGGAGTAGTAGTAGAAACTATTAATACAAAAGAAGAACAATATTTAAATGGGCAACAGCTTTAATAGAGACATATATACTTTTTGAATAATGTGCCATATTCAAGAATATGCTAATAAAATCATAAAACTAAATTGATAGCATAATTGAATGCGGACAGAAGAGAGAGAAAGAATGGATGAACATTAGAAAGGGATAAGTAGGTCAGTGGATGGAGAGATGGGGAAAGAGATGGCAGGCAGGCTGGCTGGCAAATCATGATACTAAAGAATACAAAGCAGGCACCCACTGTGCAAATAACACATAACTATATTTCTATCCAATTGTCTAATTCACAAAGCTGATAAAAATTTAGCTGTCTGCATATAATTACTGCAATGAAGAAGGGGAAGGAAACAACAGTGTTAAGAAATACAATGCTTATGTTTTAGGACCCAATCATGTAAACATGCATGCATGTGAATCCCTACCATTGGAGGCTTTGAGGAGTGGATTAGATAGATATCTCTCAGGAATGGTCTAGGTATACTTAATCTTGCCTTAGTGCAGAGGGTATAGACTAGAGGGCCTCTCGAAGTCCCTTCCAGCCCTACATTTAAAAATAATTCTCCTATCCTCAATAGTTCCATTTAAAGCAATATGAATATTCAAATGAATATTCATATGGATTAATTATTATTGGGTTTTTTTTACTGCTGTAGCATCTAGGACCCCCAGTCAGGGCCGGCTCTAGGCACCAGCAAAACAAGCTGGTGCTTGGGGCAGCACATTTTTAGGGGCGGCATGCCCGGCGCCAGAATGCCGCTCCTAAAAATGTGCCCTGGCCGCCCTAGCTCGCCACAGCGCACGAAACAGCTGATTCGCGCGCAGCTGCTCGCCCTCCCTCCCAGGCTCTCAAACCTGGGAGGGAGGGAGAGATCCCGAGCGGCAGCGGCATGTGAAATAGCTGATTCGCGCGCCACGGCTCGCCCTCCCTCCCAGGCTCTCAAACCTGGGAGGGAGGGGGAGATCCCAAGCGGCCGCGGCGCGCAAAACAGCTGATTCGAGCGCCACTGCTCACCCTCCCTCCCAGGTTTGAGAGCCTGGGAGGGAGGGGGAGACTCCGAGTGGCCACGGCACGCGCACCGCTTCTCCCCCTCCCTCCCTCCCTCCTAGGCTTGAGAGCCTAGGGGGAGGAGGCAGGGCTGGGGATTTGGGGAAGGGGCGGAGTTGAGGCGGGGCCAGGGGTGGGGTAAGAAAAAAACGGGGGGGGGGAGGCAGCCAAAATTGTTTTTGCTTGGGGCGGCAAAAATCCTAGAGCCGGCCCTGCCCCCAGTCATAGACCAGGACTCCTTTCTGTTAGGCCCTGTTTAACATTTTAAATGACATCTCTGAGTACCGTGAGAAGATGTTGGCTAAAATGTTTTATTTTCTTTTGTGCGTCCATTGGCTCCAGAAAGAAATTCATCCTAGGAATGTATTTTATTATTGTTAAGAAGAGGGATATTTATAATTAGAGCTGGGCAAAAGATTTCTGGCAAATAGTTTTATATATATATATATATATATATTTTTTTTTTTTTTGCTCGAATAATGATCAGCCTTCAAAAATCTGATCCAAGAGTAGTGCAGGTTTGTAGAAACTGTGAGGGTACTTTAAAATCTTGTAATCTATTTTTTAATCAGTAGGGGGTGCTCAAACTCCTCAACGTATCTAAAGCCCATATCTAAAGCCCATCAATTCAGTCATTTCTCTCTTTCAGTTTTCCCTGACACTTTTGCTTTTATCGCTCACAGCCACTCCCCTCTGGCCAGGAGGGTAGAATGCCTAGTGCAAGAGGCTTCATCATCTCTCTTTAGTTTACACCAACTGTGTGGTACAACTTAGTTCTGCCAGTGACTCCTGAACCTGGAGCTATAGATGCTGAACTAGAGGTGTCGGGGTGCGGCCGCAGCCCCTGGCTTGAAGTGGTTTCCATCATATACAGGGTTTACAGTTTGGTTCAGTGGCTCTCAGCACCCCCACTATACCCATTGTTCCAGCACCACTCCCTGGTACCCCTGTTTAGGAGCAGTAATGCTGCTGTTTATTGGATTGGCAAACACTGGGAAACAGAAAGATATCTAAACAAAAAATATTAAAAAGAGACAATTACCGCAGGTTCGGCCAATCGCAGCTCCCACTGGCCGTGGTTCTCCGCTCCAGGCCAATGGGGGCTGCGGGAAGCAGTGGCCAGCACATCCCTCGACCCGCGCTGCTTCCCGCAGCCCCTATTGGCCTGGAGTGGCAAACCACGGCCAATGGGAGCCGTGATCAGCCAAACTTGCGGATGCTTACCCTGGCGAGCCGCGTGGCAAAGGTTGCCCATCACTGCTCTATAGGCTGGAGGTTCGGACATTCACTTAGGGCATGGGAGACCCAAATTCAAAGTCCCTGCTCCAATGACTATTTAATTATTTATACAAACTAGAACAGCTGGAACAGGAGAGACTGAGAAAACTCTGTATCAGGACATCCCATAGCTCCGTGGCCCAGGCATGCTTCTGAATCATGGGATACTCAAGGCAGAAAGGAAATTGAACCTGGGCCCAGCTCTATTTGTAATAGTCAAAAACCTACACCAAGAAAAATGTTTTCTGGTGGTAAAATGCTTCTTTATGTGTGTTTGTACAGTACCCAGCACAATGAGGTTACTCAACAATCATAGTCATTTGACCCTACACTCTGAAGGATCAGAGATGCTTACAGCTGCAAGAACTACTCTGTTGTGAAGTCTCATGTAATGTTTCATATGGAGCTTGCTGTGCCATTTTACTTTGCTAGAATAACAGTCAGCCTTCAGAAATCTGATCCACAAGTAGCTCAGGTTTGCGGAAATTATCAGTGTACTGTAGTTTAAAATCTTGTCGCCTATTTTTAAACATTGGGTGCCCTCAAACTCTTCAGCATAGATAACGCCCATCAATTCATTCATTTCTTTCCTACTGTTGTCCCTGGCTCTTTTTCTGATATCTATGAGAGCCACTCTCCTCTGACCCTCAGCATAGAATGCATAGTGCAACGGGCTCTGCCTTCTCTCTTTACACCAACTTATATCGGCCAATAACTCCTGCATCTGGTATCCCTGTTTGGGAGCAGTAATGCTGTTGTTTGTTGGATTGGGAAGCATTGGGAAAGAAAAATAAAGCAAAACAAACAATGTTAAAAACAGATAATTACCAGGTGTCGTCGGATCTGAAAGATAAAAGAGAAAGACAGAGGTTAGTGATTTTGATATATATATATTTTTTGGCATGGCAATGTTTTACCAAAATAAATAGAAAACGTTGTAGCTGTACTTAACGTAGTGCCAAAGAGCAACAAATTGGGAAGCAAAGACACAGGGGTCCCTGAAAGCTGTACAGCACCATGAAGCCACTAAAATCTAGGTATTGGGAGGAATGCAATCTTAGGCCTCAATCCTATCAACACATATGTGTAAACACAAGTTAGGAAGTAATTCCATTGACTTGAAACCAATGGATTAAATGTGATTAAAGTTAAGCATGTGCTTGACTGGAATGGTGCCTATGGAATTGTTCGTCTTCTGAGAGCTCCTTAATATTCAGAAATGTCTAAGGATATTAACTATTAGTTCCATAACTTCCATGTTAGGGAATCTAAATAATGCTCAGGTTATTCTCAAATATTAAGTAGGGCTGAGCATTTTTATAGAAGATACAAACAAAAATATACACGTGGATTTATTCAGATTACTAATCATTTTATTTATTTGATGCTCACTGAAGTCAGGGATGCCTAAAAATGGATTTGAGCAAAGTTTAGTGTGAGCAGGCAATGTGATTATTTCCCTACACCGAGGCTATCCCAGTCCTGAATTCCGCTGAACTAAGAGTCCTGTGATAGAAAATTGCATGGTGCTTTAATGATGTTGACACCACCAAGCATATTTTGACTGGCAATTTATGCTATATTCTAATGAGTTAAGAACAAGCCACCAAGATCAAATTCACATAAATAAGGTAGCAATTTTAACCAATAAGTGATTCATAGAAAGATTTCACTGCAATAGAAAATACCTTTTCATCACAAGCATTTGAAGGTACAGGTCAAGTTACTTCTTTCATGAAAATTATAATAATGATAATAACAGCACCTAACTCTTCTATAGCACTTTTAATGAATAGATCTCAAAGCACATTACAACAAAAGTAAGTGTTATTATCCCCATTGTAAGGATGGGGAAAATGAGGGACAGAGAGGGAAAATAGTAATTTTTACAAATTTTTGGTGAGCAAGAGAAAAAGCTGAATGCAGTTTAATTAGTAAACTCACTGGCCCCAGCTTATTTCTCTTAGAGTACTGCTCTGCTCTGAAAAGTTGAGAAGGAAACCAGTGCTGGTTTTTATTTTGTTCCTGATTGTCAGTCATGCATGTCCACTCTGGGTTCTGAGTTCTAAACCCTTTTCTTTCTCTCTCTCGCCCTCGTTTTATCACCATCAGTAATAAAGATGCTGCAGAGCAAATTACACCCTCTGTACCAGCTGTGCAATCTAATTGGCTTCTCTGGTGTTGCACAAATACACTTGTAAGGAATTTAGTAAACAAACCTCTTGATAATGAAGGGTTAACAGGACTAAAATGCAGTAAACATTTATTTTTGTCACTAATGTCAGCACATCTGACTGAACAAACAGGCAATGGATGTTTTGAGTTAGGAGTGCCATTGCACAGTCATTTTTCAAAACACAACTACATGTTAAACATGAAGGTGATTTCCTAATACTATTTAACCTTTGCAGAAAAAAATCTTAAATCAGCTCCAGCAGAAGTCTCTACTGCAAAGAGTACAGTATTATATTAATGTATTTGTGACCAAATACACCCCGGTAGTCACACCCTACACACCACTGTAATAATCCTTGTACAATAGATACTTTGTGAGGTATCATCTGAAAACTCAACTTCCTGGTCAATAATATCATAGTGAAATCTGTGTAGCAACGTTATATGTAAAGTTATCTGAAATGTGTTGACCAGATAAGTATGGGGAAGTGGTAAACCAGTTTTCTGAAGACAAAGGCCAAGCTAATGCCTCTTGCTATGTGTCATCAAAGTTAACTTGAAATCACCTGTCAAGTGACCATTCTGCAGCAGCTAAGGTGGGCTGGAATTGATGGATTTGGATTTTAACAAACAACAACATGGAACCACTTTCATCATGAGACTCCATGCCTCCATCCTTACAGCCGGACGGAACTTTATGTAAGGGTAACCCTCAGGAAAATGTATTCCAAGGGTGACTGGATTAGAAAAGTGAGGGGCAAAAACACCATCTCTATCTCTCTCACTTGCTCTTTCACCTAAGAGGACAAAGGAACCAGCCCTTTGGACTTTGAGGTCAGCTCGCCGCCTTGAGAAATTGGTCAGCTATTTTGCTGGGAACATGTGGTAAGACATTTACCTTGAACCAAATCTAGTTTGTTAAGTTTTAGTTACAAGAAAGACTTTTATCTTTATTTCTCTTATGGCCATTTCTGTCTTTAATGCTTTATACTGGTATTCACTTAAAGCCTCTCTTTGTAGTTAAATAAACTTGTTTTATTCTTTAAACAAAACTAATCCAGTGTTGTGTTTAAATTGAATTGTTTGACAACTCCAATTAAGGTAGCAAACTCTTGTACATTGACTCCTTTCCAGGGTAATGGACCTCTAATATCTGAACTGTCCAGGAGAGGACTGGGCACAGGGGTGAAAGTAACTTAAATTTCTTACCGGTACGGTCATACCACAACCCCCCTTCCCACCTCCACTCCTACACACTTAACTTCATGAAAGGTTTCAGAGTAGCAGCCGTGTTAGTCTGTATCCGCAAAAAGAAGAACAGGAGGACTTGTGGCACCTTAGAGACTAACAAATTTATTAGAGCATAAGCTTTCGTGGACTATAGCCCACTTCTTCGGATGCATATAGAATGGAACAAAAATTGAGGAGATATATATACACACATACAGAGAGCATAAACAGGTGGGAGTTGTCTTACCACCTCTGAGAGGCCAATTAATTAAGAGAAAAAAACTTTTGAAGTGATAATCAAGCTAGCCCAGCACAGACAGACAGTTAGATAACAAGTGTGAGAATACTTACAAGGGGAGATAGATTTCAATGTTTGTAATGGCCCAACCATTCCCAGTCCTTATTTAAACCGGAGTTGATTGTGTCTAGTTTGCATATCAATTCTAGCTCAGCAGTTTCTCGTTGGAGTCTGTTTTTGAAGTTTTTCTGTTGTAATATAGCCACCCGCAGGTCTGTCACTGAATGACCAGACAGGTTAAAGTGTTCTCCCACTGGTTTTTGAGTATTTTGATTCCTGATGTCAGATTTGTGTCCATTAATTCTTTTGCGTAGAGACTGTCCGGTTTGGCCAATGTACATGGCAGAGGGGCATTGCTGGCACATGATGGCATATATCACATTGGTAGATGTGCAGGTGAACGAGCCCCTGATGGTATGGCTGATGTGATTAGGTCCTATGATGATGTCACTGGAATAGATATGTGGACAGAGTTGACATCGGGGTTTGTTACAAGGATAGGTTCCTGGGTTAGTGGTTTTGTTCAGTGATGTGTGGTTGCTGGTGAGTATTTGCTTTAGGTTGGGGGGTTGTCTGTAAGCGAGGACAGGTCTGTCTCCCAAGATCTGTGAGAGTAAAGGATCATCTTTCAGGATAGGTTGTAGATCTCTGATGATGCGCTGGAGAGGTTTTAGTTGGGGGCTGAAGGTGACAGCTAGTGGTGTTCTGTTATTTTCTTTGTTGGGCCTGTCTTGTAGGAGGTGACTTCTGGGTACTCGTCTGGCTCTGTCAATCTGTTTTTTCACTTCAGCAGGTGGGTATTGTAGTTTTAAGAATGCTTGATAGAGATCTTGTAGGTGCTTGTCTCTATCCGAGGGATTGGAGCAAATGCGGTTATATCTTAGAGCTTGGCTGTAGACAATGGATCGTGTGGTGTGTCCTGGATGGAAGCTGGAGGCATGTAGGTAAGTGTAGCGGTCAGTAGGTTTCCGGTATAGGGTGGTATTTATGTGACCATCGCTTATTAGCACAGTAGTGTCCAGGAAATGGACCGCTTGTGTGGATTGATCTAGGCTGAGGTTGATGGTGGGATGGAAATTATTGAAATCATGGTGAAATTCCTCAAGGGCTTCTTTTCCATGGGTCCAGATGATGAAGATGTCATCAATGTAGCGCAAGTAGAGTAGGGGCGTTAGGGGACGAGAGCTAAGGAAGCGTTGTTCTAAGTCAGCCATAAAAATGTTGGCATATTGTGGGGCCATGCGGGTACCCATAGCAGTGCCGCTGACTTGAAGGTATATATTGTCCCCAAATGTGAAATAGTTGTGGGTGAGGACAAAATCACAAAGTTCAGCCACCAGGTTAGCTGTGATATTATCAGGGATACTGTTCCTGATAGCTTGTAGTCCATCTTTGTGTGGAATATTGGTGTAGAGGGCTTCTACGTCCATAGTGGCCAGGATGGTGTTTTCTGGAAGATCACCGATGGATTGTAGTTTCCTCAGGAAGTCAGTGGTGTCTCGAAGATAGCTGGGAGTGCTGGTAGCGTAGGGTCTGAGGAGAGAGTCTACATAACCAGACAAGCCTGATGTTAGGGTGCCAATGCCTGAGATGATGGGGCGTCCAGGATATCCAGGTTTATGGATCTTGGGTAGTAAATAGAATACCCCTGGTCGGGGTTCTAGGCATGTGTCTGTACAGATTTGTTCCTGTGCTTTGTCAGGGAGTTTTTTTAGCAGATGGTGTAGTTTCTTTAGGTAATCCTCAGTGGGATCAGAGGATAATGGCCTGTAGAATGTGGTGTTAGAGAGCTGTCTACTTAACTTCATGGATCCCTTTGCATGACTTAGATACAGTAGCTGTATACTAGTTTTATTCTAAAATAAGGGTGTGAAAAAACACCGCCCCCCCGTCCCCCCGAGCAATGCAAGTTTCAGTACGGTAAAGTTCCACGCTCTCAATGCTGGTAGCTATTCCCCTAGCTGAGGTGGTTTTATTACAGCGCTGGGAGAGCTCTCTCCTGGCGCTGGAGCTGCGACTACACAGCCACATTAAAGCGCTGCCGCGGCAACACTTTAACGTCGACTGCGTAGACATACCCTTTTGTGGATGACTTTCAGCTTTTCATTTGTTGCTGTTCTTTTTGACTGACAATCCCCCATTTCCTCACTTTTACGTTTAAACATATCCTTTCGGGTCTGCTGAATGTGTATCTTCTTAGGCGGCATTTTTCCCCACTTACTTTCTACTGTAAATTGCACGCCTGACACGAGAGACTTGACCAGTAAGAAGCAAGCGGTTACCCTGATGGCACTCAAAAGCTAACATTCGGAATCACATGAACATCTTCCACCTGACAAGAAGTAACAACTGAAAACGGAAGGGGAGCATTTTGTTTCTAGAAAATGTAAAATATATTTAATTCAAGTGATAAATCTGATTTTTTTTGTTATTACTACTGATAAACCTAGCCTATTTTACCCATTTGTATTGAATGCTTCGGCCACTTTCTTACCAGTAAGCCGTACCGGCCTGTACCAGCTTACTTTCACCTCTGACTGGGCGGTGCCGAAAACATGTTTTTTGGGGAAATCTGGGACTGGAAGTGCATTGGGGTCACCCTGGAAGTAGTTATCAAGGCTGCTGGAAGCCAGAGTGTGACTAGAGTGTCGCTGACAGGCTGCTGGGGTCAGAGCTGCTGGAGCTACATCAGCAAAGCATTGTGCGGCACCCCAAGTTGCAGGGCAGGTGCTAACACAACCCCTCCCTGGTCTGGATTGCACCTCAGAGTCTGATAGTATCTTAACATATTTTTTGTCATAAGCTATTAGTAAAAAAACAAAGAAATTGCCAATGGCAAGAATTCCACATTTATAAAAGATCCTGCTCTCTGATTCTTAACTAAAATAGTTATAAGAGAAAAGACAATACCTGAACAAATGACACCGGCATCTTCACTGTGGCCACAGTTGTGTATGCCCCACCCTCTGTGTTGACATTGCCAGACAAAGTGTTCATTTCCTCTGCACTGCACATCATCCAGGAAAATATTTCCTCTGCCTTGACCAAATCGGGCACTTCCTGGTGCAGAAATGGCCCATCCACATCCAAGCTGCCTGCATACAACTTGAGCATCGTTTATGTCCCACAAATCATCACACACTGTCCCCCAGGTTCCATTGGCATAAATTTCGACACGGCCCTCACATCTGTTCTGGCCATTCACCAGTCTGAGATCAAAAACACCTTTGAAAGACAGAAAACATCTCGATGAGCATTCACAAAGTGTTTCATGTTGGCATGCTTTCATACATGTTATTGGAATCTGATTTTCCTACCACAGGGGATAGCCCTAATTCCCATTACAGTTAATGAAATATACTTGTGTCCTGCAGAGGAAGAACTGGGCTCCTTCTCTCTTGATAATTGAGAAAATACGACGGATTATATCTCTCTATCACAAACTTTATCCTTGACAAAGAAATGCCTGGGAGAAATTAACTCTCCATTCTATGTCTCTCAAACAACAAGAACATTCCAATGGTACTGAGATTTGTTTTAATAAATATAAATTACCTTAAATTGGCCATTTTCATCTCCATCTTTTATGCATTTATTAATAATTCCCATTTTTCATCTATAAAATACCCATTTCCCTGAATATTTAAAAATGTAAAAGGAAGAAAAGTAAACTCAAAACCAAAAAAGGAGAAAGAAAGAATAAAAACAAGAGAAAAAGAAAACAAGGAAGTCTCCTGAATTGCACCTATGCCTGCTTAATATCTTTAGCAATGTGTTTTGGGCAGAAATGTCCAAAACTGAAACAGCCTTGATTGTGGTGTATCAGTTGAGGCAACCTTAATTTAGCAGGCCTTCCCTCAGGCAGCCTTAACAGACCATACCAAATATTACGACCGTCTTCATTTTATCCACATAATGAAAGGTTGCATATGAAAGGCTCTAACATGCATGCAAGAACGTTTCAGTTTTAAATTAGAGATGGACCCAAATCACAGTTTTGACTTAGATCCAAATGTTCCCAAAGGTCAAATATATTTGGATACATGGTTTTGGTTCTGTTCCAGTTCTAATTTTAATATTAATACATTTTTTAAATTCTGGACAGATTTTCTTCAGAAAGCCAGAGTCATGCGTAACACAAAATACAAAAAACCTACATGTATGAGTAACTTTTTATTCACACCACTAGTTCCATTGATGTCAATGGTATCTACTTGAATGATTCAATTTATTTGTGTGCAGAAGTATTTGTAGGATTATTTTTCCTTCTTCTGGGCCCAATTTTTAAACTCTTACTCATGTTGTGTAGGAAGTTACCCACTCAGAAGGTCCTCTAAAATCATTGGCTCTTTTTTTCAGACTATGGCAGTAAGGTACTTCTCCATGTGAGTAAGGGTAGCAGAACTGGTCTTTACTAGGAAGATAGGTGTGTTCTTAATTTGAGCTCATTTGAGATTAAATCCAAATGAAGACAAGGCAGTTGGAAGTTTTCACATGAGTTAGCAGGTCAAGTTATAGACCATGGGCAGCCTATGATTTAACTCAAACTGCTCACTCATGTCAAAACATCAAACTAGGATTTTACCTTGGGTTAGCTAACACAGGTTAAGAACACTAGAAAACTGGTGTGAAGACCCAGTCAATAAGACCTGCAAACCAAACCATGACTGAAATTTCTACTCCCAGCAAGATGTCAATAGGAACACCGAGAATTTTTAACCCCCCTTTCTCATATAACTCAAAAATGGCTGCACATATTTTACCCAAAACTTTCCACACAACACAATTGCTTTAAGGATTCAGACCAAAAAGAATTTGTCTGAGAAAATTATGAGCAATTGGAAAACAAGGGAGAGGAATGGGAGAGAAAAATCAATTTCCCCTTCACTATTTGCATTAGTTCTAATTAAAACCTTACTAAACAAATATATCTGAAGAAATTTTCATTTTGTGAACAGGAAGCAAATTTAATATGTTTTAATAACTATACTTCACACTTGCACCGTGCTTTTCATTTTTATGTACAGGTACAAAGAATTATATACTTATTTAAAAGATGAGGAAGGAGAAAACATGGAAATATGATGGTTACTCCTTTAGTACCCAATTCTGTAAAGATGCATGCATGTGAATCCACATAATTGGAGGCTTTGAAGAACAGATTAGATGAACATGTCTCAAGGGTGGTCTAGGTATACTTAATCTTGCCTTAGCGCAGAGGGTATAGACTAGAGGAACTCTCGAGGTCCCCTCCAGCCCTACACTTCCAAGAATAACTCTCCTCTCCTGAATAGTTCCATTTAAGTCAAGATGGCTATTTCAAATGAATATTCATGTGGATTAATAATTACTGGGTTTTTTTTGTATTGCTGTAGCACCTAGGACCCCCATTCTTAGACCAGGACTCCTTTGTGCTAGGGGCTGTTTAATATTTTAAATGACATCTCTCAGTACCATGAGAAGATGTTGGCTAAAATGTCTGATTTTCTTTCATGTGTCAGTTGGCTGCTGCAAGAAATTCATCCTAGAAATATATTTCTTTTGTTAAGAAGAGGCCTATTTCTAATTAGAGATGGGCAAAAGATTTCTGGAAAATAGTTTATTGTCAATTTATTATTTTGCTAGAATAACAATCAGCCTTCAAAAATCTGATCCAAGAGTCGTGCATCTTTGTAGAAACTGTGAGGGTACTTTAAAATTTTGTAATCTATTTTTAATCAGTAGGGGGCCCTCAAAATCCTCAACGTACATAATGCCCATCAATTCAGTCATTTCTTTCTTTCACTTGTCCCTGACCCTTTTGCTGGTATCTCTCACAGCCACTCCCCTTTGACCAGCTGGGTAGAATGCATAGTGCAGAAGGCTTTAACATCTCTCTTTACACCAGCTCTGTGGTACAACTTAGTTGTGAACTGACTCCTGAACCTGGTACCCCAGGAGTAGTAATGCTTATTGGATTGGCAAACATTGGAAAAGAGAAGGATTAGTGATTTTTTTTGTTTTTGGCATCGTAATATTTTACCAAAAATATATAGAAAACAGTGTAATTGTAATTAACTTAGTGCCAAAGAGCAACGAGTAGGGTAGCAAAGACACAATGGGTTCCTGAAAGCAGTATAGCACACTTAAATCATTAACTTCTGGGTGAAGGAGAGGGGTGGAACCTTTGACCTCACTCCAATCCATGCACTTTTTGACCAATATGATTCATAGAAAGTTTTCACTGCAATTGATGCATCTTTTGATCACAAGCATTTGAAGGTGCAGATCAAGTTACTTCTGTCATGAAAATTATAATAAAACACCACCAAGCTCTTCAATAGCCTTTTTCATCAATAGCTCTCAAAGCAAGTTACCAAAAAGGTAAGTATTATTATTCTCAGTGTATAGATGGAGAAAATGAGAGACAGAGAGGGAAAGTAGTAATTTAAAAAAAAAATTGGTGAGCAAGAGAAAAAGCTGGATGGAGTTCAGTTAGTAAGCTCACTGGCCTCACAGTTTATTTCTCTTATAGTACAGCTTTGCTCTAAAAAGTGATTCCACCCTGTTCCATGTTTATTGTCTCATCAATTCCCACATCAAATGTACTCCAGTACCAGCAGGCTGTAGATCCCAGTTTCTGCAAACATATGCACACATGCTTAATTCTGCTGACAGGAATAGTTTCACTGAGGCCATTGGGACCAGTCATGTCAGCCAAGTTAAGCAATACATATGTGTTTGCAGGATTGGGGCCTAAGTGCTTACTTTAATGTATAAATACCTAAAAAAAGTATTACAGTACTACTGTATCCCTATTTAGAAGTGCTAGCTGCCAAATGAAAGAAAAAGTTGATATTCAAAAAAATGTATTGCCGTCAGCCTGAAGACAGCCTGCAAAAAATACAAAGGTTTATCACCGTGCCATACTTATTTTCCTATCCAAGGAATCTGGTGCCATTTATATGGGAATTATTTTGTATTATAATGAGATAATTGAGAAGAATACAACATAGAAATAAAGAAGTAAAATAATTATGAATTACCTGAAGGCCACCATGTTGTAGTAGTAGTATGAGCTATTAATACAAAAGGAGAACAATACATAAATTGGCGACATTTTTAATAGTGAGAGAGAGACTTATAGAGTAATGTGCCAAATTCAAGATAACACCAAGAAATATAAATGTTAACCCTTTGGAATCCAATCCTGTAAACATACATGCATGTGAATCCCCACCATTGGAGGTTTTTAAGAGCGGATGTTCTTAGTATACTTAATCCTGGTCTAAGCACAGAAGGAAAAAAAACTAGATGGCTTCTCAAAGTTCCTTCCAGCCTTACATTACTAAGAATAATTCTCCTTTGCTAACTAGTCCTATATAAGTCAATATGACTATTCTAATGAATATTCATGTGGATTAATTATTATTGTTTTTATTTGTATTGCAGCAGCACCTAGAAGCCCCAGTCAGAGACCAGACTCCTTTGTGCTAGGGTCTGTTTTTCATTTTCAATGACATCTCTCAGTATCACGAGAAGACATTTGCTAAAATGTTTGATTTTCTTGCATGTGCCATGTGGCTCCTGAAATAAATATGTATTGGATTGTATTTCTTGTGTTAGGAAAAGGGATATTTATAATTAGAGTTGGGCAAAAGATTTTTGGCAAATAGATTTTTAGCATTACGAATGACTCTCTGAATTGCCACTATGAATGACAATTAATTCATTGGGAGAGGGGCAAAGTTTAAGAATGACTCTATAGGCTGGTGGTTAGGATGTTCACTTAGGACAATGGCTCTCAACCTTTCCAGATGACTGTAGCCCTTTCTGGAGTCTGATTTGTCTTGTTTACCGCCAAATTACACCTCCCTTAAAAACTACTTGCTTACAAAAAATGAGACATTAAAATAGAAAAGTGTCACAGCACGCTAGTACTGAAAAATTGCTTACTTTCTCATGTCATTATATAATAAATCAATTGGAATATAAATATTGTACTTACATTTCAGTGTATAGTATTATAAAGTAGTATAAACAAGTCATTGTCTATATAAAATTTTAGTTTGCATTAACTTTGCTAGTGTTTTTTATGTTGCCTGTTGTAAAACTAGGCAAATATCTAGATGAGCTGATGTACCCCCTGGAAGACCTCTGCATACCCCCAAAGGTACTTTTACTCCTCTTTTAGAACCACTGACTTAGGGTATGGGAGACCCAAATTCAAAGTCCCAATTCCAATGACAATTTCATTATTTATACAAAGTAGAACAGATGGGACAGGAGAGACTGAGAAAACTCTGTATCCGGACATCTCATAGCTCAGTGGCCCGGGAATACTCTAAAATATGGGAGACCCAAGTTCAAATCCCTTTTCCATATCAGGCAGAAGGGAAATTGAATCTGGGCTCATGTCTATTTGTAATAGTCAAATACCTACACCAAGGAAAACGTTTTCAGGGGGTAAAATGTTTCTTTGTGTGTGTTTGTACAGTACCCAGCACAATGAGGCCCAGGGCTATGAGCGCTGTGGTAATATAGCTACTAAACAATCATAGTCATTTGACCCTATAGTCTGAAGGATGAGAGACGCTTACAGCTGCAAGAACTACTCTGTTGTGGAGTCTCATGTAATGTTTCTTATGGAGCTTGCTGTGCCATTTTATTTTGCTAGAGTAACAGTCAGTCTTCGGAAATCTGATCTACAACTTTGCAGAAATTATCAGTGTATTTTAAGAATCTTGTCATCTATTTTTAATCAGTAGGGGGCCCTCAAACTCTTCAGCATAGATAATGTCCATTGAGTCAGTCATTTATTTCTAACTATTGTCCCTGGTTCTTTTGCTAATATCTATGAGAGCCACTCTCTTCTGGCCCTCAGGATAGAATGCATAGTGCAACAGGCTCCGTCTTCTCTCTTTACACCAGCTTATATGGCCAATAACTCCTGCATCTGGTATCACTGTTTGGGAGCAGTAATGCTGTTGTTTATTGGATTGGGAAGCATTGGGAAAGAGAAATAAAGCTAAACAAAAATGTTAAAAAGAGATAATTACCAGGTGTCGTCGAGTCTGAAAGATAAAAGAGAAGGACAGAGGTTAGTGATTTTGATTATTTTGGGAGGGGAGGGGGCATTACAATGTTTTTTCCCAAAATAAATAGAAAATGTTGTAGCTGTAATTAACTTAGTGCCAAAGAGCAACAAATAGAGCAACAAAGACACAGGGGATCTCTCAAAACTGCACAGAACCCTGAAATCACTAACATCTGGGTAATTCAGAGGAATGCAATCTTAGGCCTCAATCCTATCAACACATATGCATACACAAGCTAGGAAGTGATTCCATTGATTCGAAACCAATGGATCAAATGTGATTAAAGTTAAGCACGTGCTTAGGTGCTTGACTGGATTATTGCCTATGGAATTGTTAGTCTTGTGAGAGGAACCTAATAATCAGAAATGCCTAAGGATACGTTCCGTAACTTCCATGAATTGTACCTAGGTCTTATATAACATTTTTAAAGAATAGATCTCGAAGCACATTTAAAAAAAAAGGTAAGTGTGTTCTTAACTCACATTAATTAATTTGAGATAAAATCCAAATGAAGACAAGGCAGTTGGTAGTTTTCACATGAGTTAGCAGGTTGAGTTATAGACCAGGGGACAGCCTAGGACTTATCTCAACCTGCTAACTCCTGTGAAAACATCAAAGCACGATTTTACCTTGGGTTAGCTAACACAAGTTAAGAACATGAGAAAAAAAAGTGTGAAGACACAGGCAATAAGACCTGCAAACCAAACCATGACTGAAATTTCTACCCCCAGCAAGATGTTCATAGGAACACAGAGAATTTTTAATCCCCGTTTCTTATATAACTCAAAAATGGCTGCACATATTTTACTCAAAGCTTTCCACATAACACGATCACCTTAAGGCTTCAGACCAAGTATGGGTTATTTCAGCTGAAAAAGGAATTTCTTTGAGGAAATTATGAGCAATTGGAAAACGGGGGAGAGGAATGAGAGAGAAAAATCCATTTTCACCTTCACTATTTGCATTAGGTCTAATTAAAACCTTACTAAACAAATATGTCTGAAGAATGTTTTACTTTGTAAACAGGAAGCAAATGAAATACGTTTTAGTAACTATACTTTTTATAGTGCTTTTCATTTTTTAAATATCCAAGTGTTTCATGTTGAGGTACAAAGAGGTCTAGCAACTCAATCGAGTCCACAATAGTGTATAAGTGAACAGAAGACAGGTTTCCCGACTCCTAGTCCCATGCCATATCAGATGAAGCATGTACATACCTTAAACACTCTGGTGTGGTATCTGGCTTAAGTATTTCAAAAAGAAAATCAGAAAATGCCTATAGAGATGACTCCAGCATCTTCACTGGGACCACAGTTACATGAGTCCCATCTTAGACTGAGGCAGTCCCAAAGATAGGATTCATTACCTCCACAATGCAGACAATCAAGGAGAACATTTTTTGACCCTTGACCCAAACAGGCATTTCTTGTTGCTGAAATGGCTCATCCACATCCAACCTGCCTGCAAACAACCTCCGCTTTGTGTGTTCCAGTAATCATCACAAACCCTTGCCCAATTTCCTTTGTAATAAAGTTCAAATGACCCTCACGTCTGTTCCATCCATTCACCGGTCTTTAAAAGACACGGGAAACGATCTGTGGAATAATGGGCAGTAATCTTTTTTCCATCTAGTGTAATTTCCACCCCTTAGAAATTGTAAAAAACACTGAGGAGTTGTGACTCACGCATCTGGTTATAGCCTATGCTTATGTGAATGCGCTGGATGCTATAGTAGAGCTGATTGGGAATTTTTTGACAAACGTTTTTTCATTGGAATAATCTGATTCATCAAAACCAAAACTTTTCATGGAAACATATCTGTTTCAACAAGCCTTTCACTGGGAAGTTGTCTCAGGTCCAGGAGGGAAATTGATTTTTTGATTGGCACTCACCTGATGTGAGAGACCCAGGTTCAAGTATCTGCTTCCAAATAAAGAACAGGAGTACTTGTGGCACCTTAGAGACTAACAAATTTATTTCACCATAAGCTTTCGTGGGCTACAGCCCACTTCTTCAGATGCATAGAGTGGAACACACAGACAGAAGATATTTATACAGACAGAGAACATGAAACGGTGGAAGTACGCATACCAATTGTAAGAGGCCAATCAATTGAGATGAGCTATCAGTAGCAGCAGAAGAAAAAACTTTGAAGTGATAATCGAGATGACCCATAGAAGGTGTGAGGAGAACTCAACATGTGGGAAAAAAATTCAATTATTGAATTTGGGTTTTCTGCATCAAAGTGAATGCCTTAACTACCATGCTATTGGCTAGTGTGGGGAGCGCTTGTGCTAAAACTCTTGTGCTTTTTCATTAAGAGCAAAAACCCAAACAGTCTCATTTTTGTTCTGATGCAGAATGAAAACAAATTTGAAACCCTCAAAATTATTCTCCAAACCAGAATTTTCTTGTTTTCCAGCCATCCCTAAGCTATCCCACCAGAGCCTGTTGCGAGAAGAGCAAATAATGTACAGATAGCAAAATGTTATATCACAAGGAAGGAACTGTGGTCTAGTGGCTCTAGCATGGTGTTGGGAGGCAAGAAATCTGGTTTCTACTCCCACATTTTTAACTGTCTTGTTGTGTGGCCCTTGGCAATCTCTTAAACTCTATGTCTCAGTTTCCCCATCTGTAAAAATGGGGATAAAGATCCTTTACTTCTAGGTAAGCTGTTTTGAGGTCCATAAATTAACCCCTGTATATAAATGTAAAGTATTATTATGATAAATCTGAGTTAATTTTATATTTTGCAGATTTTCTGCATAATAAATAATGTTTTTTCTTTTCCACTTTTCCTGGGAATTCCTACACATCAGGGTAAGAGCTTCTTCCCATTTTGGCCAATTTCCTAAAATGCCAAGATTTTTTAATCTTCTGTCATCCTGCCAGCTAATGAAGACTGCATAGTTAGGCTTATGAAAGCAAACCTCAGTCTGCCAGAGAAGCAAAATAGAACAATAGCATTAGGTTCT